>NC_081253.1:27192113-27557113 GCF_030490865.1 Poecile atricapillus | reverse complement strand
CCTGCGAAAGGACTCCTTTTCACACCACACATGTGTAAAGCTGTTATCCTACAGTTTCTCCTCAAATACAGTGCAGCCTTCCAGGTTATTCTACCTCATCCAGAGCACAAAAGACCCACTACTTCTCCAAAGAGCCACTATTGTATATGCTGGCATCCAGCATATACAATAAATACACAAACAAACCAAAATAGAAGACATTTCCAGACTAAGGCAAAAAGTCTTATCTCAGGAAGATAAATATGCATTGCCATGCTATGCTCCAAACAGGTGCTTCTCCCCTGCCCAACTCCTATCAGGCTCCAGCCAGCCTGTTAGCAGTTAATTTAAAAGTTCACAGGTGTTAACAGGATAAGTAGCAGAATATTCTGCATATTTTGGTGTGACAAAACCCTACCATGGGGATATGGTTCGCTCAATGCAGAAGAGGTGATTTTCATCAAATTAAGCTTAAGAAAAACCTTTCCAGCCCAGAAATCTTCATTTTTCTTGTGTAAACTTTTAAAATTTTGAAGCCACTGGCTGTTTTTATTCTCCCCCTCAGATGATTAGAAGATTGTGGGGATTTCTGTACAAGACCTTAATTTGTCTTTAGTTGTCTGAAACACACTTTCTAACCATGCAGCTTTGGTAAAAATTGCTTTCTTACCAAGCTTCCTTTTCTTTATTTTTTCTCCCCCCACCCTCCCACCCCCTCAAATACATATAGCTCCAGTGCTGGTTATGCAGAGGGCCAGAAAACAGTTGTTTTGGCTTCAAGTTGACATTTACCTTCTGTAATGACTCCAGATGCTGAAAGCAAGTTAGAGACAAAAAGCTAATAAAAACATTAATATCTGTCTTGACCATCTTTCCTTGGACCACTTCAACAAAAAGAGGAATTTTGCATAAAAAGTTGTACTACCTGCTTTGGTTTTCCAGGCTGTTGCCAGGAATTTAAACTGAAAAGATGTGGGAAGAATATGCTGTATGAAACAAGGCATGATAATGAGGAAAATACACTGCTGAGTTACAAATGCTATTGGTTTTGACAGTTGATGCTAATAAAGCCTTTCTCAAAACTTCTATTGCCTTGTTCTGGCTGTGTGGGCAGAACAAATGAAGGAAGCACAAAGAGACTTTTAGCCTTTGACTTCCACTCAGGGGGTGTTGGATCGTGCTACTGAAGACTTCAGGCTAAGCTGTGTCCCATGGCTCCTCTGCAGGATGGGCTGGAAGTAAAAATTATTCAGCAGGATCAATTTTCAATATGGTTTGCATTGTGATTTTCAGGCAAATCCCTCACCTTTCCTGAGCTCATACTCAGGCTGATAATAGATCCTGTACCTGTGACAGGAACACCTAGCAGTCCGTTTTCTGGCCTCTACCTAGCTCTCAGAGAGACATGGCCGAGTGACAGCTCCCAGCACATCCTCCCCAGCATCCTGGGAGCATCTCAGAGGTGGAAGGAGAGACCCAAATTTGTGCGGTTCACTGAGCAACAGCCAGATTTAATACGGGTGACTGCATCGTCTGCCTGTTCCACCTACCCATAACATGAACCCTGGTTTAGTGGCTGCATAAGCCCAGACCCAAATGTTTTAGATCACCCATATGGAAATGAGTAATAATGCCCTCACTTTGTACTTTTGCACTCACACAAGCATTTTTCACCAGAAGCTCTCTAAACTCAGTGGGTCCCCTTATATGTATTCCATAGAAACAGCCCTGTTCTTATTACCCCAGAAACCATATACATGTGTTTCTTATGTAGTACAGAATAGTTTCAGCTACACAGCTCACAGTCTAAATACACAGATTAAACTATGCAAGGTATGGAAATAGAAAAGAAAGGTGAAACCTCTTGCCCAAGACCAATGATGATACAAAACCAGTTCCACTCCATCCACCACCCTTTGCTGGATCACTCTCTCTTGCACTGCTTTAATTGCTCCTGATCGTTTCAATGAAGCTGCATTGAACTGGAAAATGATGATTCTTTCAGGCCATTCACATTAATCCTAGCAGGCTAATGGCCTCTTGAAATAGTTGTGTTTTTTTTTTTGTTTCTACTACTAGAAGGATGAGTGCTGGAGACTTGGTCCCGCACACTGTTCTACACCTGGGGTGCTAACACATGAATTCTTCAGTAGTGGGATAACACCAGTTCCTGCAGAGAGAATGTGGGCAGGGATCCCGTAAGTTATGCTTGAAGAAGAGCTGACAAGTGATGCCAAGTTTTGTCCGTGTGTAAATTTACAGTTGGTGGCATTTCCACTGTAAGTGCCATTGTCAAGATTTTAGGATTGGATCAGAAGAAAAAAAAAAAAAAAAGCATTTGACTGAAACTTGCCATTCAACTTATCATCATCAGAGTAAAATACCATACTGTACCAAGAATGAAAAGAGAGAGAGAGAGAAAACAACAACATTTAGCAGGTTTTAAAATTATGCAGATATTTTTAATGGCTTTGGAGTATTCAGACACTCACTCATATGTCAGAAAACAGATTTGATTTATAGGAATGACATTTGGCAGAGCAATTAATCCATACTATGTTCTAATCATGTTTGGTATAGGGAGAGGAAAAAAAAAAGTCAAACTTAGGTTTAAAGCTGATTGTGCCAGGAATTATTTTCAAAGAAGACTCATAAGGGTTTTCAGTAAGCTCAAGGACAAAATCTGGTCTTTTATTCCTTCCCCACTCCATCACCCAACACAAGAATGAAGACTACATCCCACTTGCTAGTTGAAACTCAGCAATTAAAATTTTCTTGCCTCCACTAGATGTGAAACAGGACTACGGACCTCTTCGGTTCGTACGCATAGACTCTCATTGCCACATTATTCCTCAGCCCAAATAAGACTGTCTAACAGAAATCTTGAGAGGGAAACTATGGGTGGTTCATCAAAAAATGTTGAGGTTTCATCCAGCAGAACAGAAATTTGCCTTTGCATGAGCACTCTTTGATCTGCTTTGTCTTTCCAAGAATGAAACTTCAGTTGGTCTCCATAAGGTATATTTTAGAAACACAATTTCCGACAGGAATTTCCAGCTCCCCACCTGGCACTGCTTAGATCACCACTGCCAGAGCATTTACACTTGGCTATAGGGGCTCCTGTGCTACAGACAGCAGTGCTGCTGCTCAGGCACCTGCAGCAATTTCCACTGCAGCACAGAACAGGCCAACAGCAGAGTGACACCTTCCCATCTGAGACCCTGGGACCCTGTGTCCCCAAAAAAGGATGCTCTGCTGAGACCCAGCCATGCCTGGGAGGGCACAGCTCCTTTGCCCAGCACCTGTGCTCACTCCTTGAGGTACACCTGCGGCTGCTGACACCTTCTTGTTCTGTGCTGGGTTTGTGTAACCGTGAACCTATGTTCTTTTACTCCTGTTTGAGTCCCTGATGTTTCACATCCAGATGACAATGACAAACCATTGAGACAAACTTCTCTGACAAATCCATTATGGAATACAAGAGCAAGCACTACATGGTAGTTTTCACTTATGGACTTTGCAGAAGCTGTGAGTTATCTCACGCAGTAACTACATCCTGTCTAACACAGCATTTGTGCCAGTTTGCTGGGAGAAATCTTTCTTAAAGGCTATTTTGTCTCAAATCCATCAGATTTAGATCTAACAGCTGTTCCACAACATATCAGTGCTTTATCTGTACTTGAGCTTGTATCCTGGACTGCTCTCCACTGGTGGTTGGACATTTACCAACAAAAGAATGAAAAAAATGCAAAAATCTGATTTTTCTCCTGCTGTTTTTCTTTTAATTCTAATTTTTAAAACCAGAACTCCTCCCTTCACTAACTCTCCTTCACACCCTACGTCCAGAAACTCCTGCCTAATTTATTCACAGATGAAAATATATTCCTCTATACTTCTTCCAGGCTAGCTTTAAAAATCAGAGGTTACACTTTTAAGACAAATAAATAGTTATTTTAGCATAATGGTTTAAACACCTGCTATGAAGATTGCAAAACCATTCACATTCTACCTATAACTCAGTTTTCTGACACCCATAACTCAGAAAATATTTGCCTCTGGGTTTAATAGCTTCCATATTCTTTTCTGTCTGAAGATGTATCGTTAAGTATTATTACTACTGGAGGTATGCTTGGGCAATATCTTTCAGACGTATTTGAATTAAAGGGAAAAAGAAATACGCTGATACACTGACCAGATACACTATTTTTGGAAGATGAGTACAGAAAACAGCTGGCCTGAGTTAGCTTCTACTGAAAATTATACCTCTAGAAAAGAGTAAGATAGGAGAGAAAGTTCAAAATACCTTCAGGTGTGACTTTTGCACCTCAGGTAAAAGTCACTGCCTCCTTTTGCAGGCAAACGAGGATTCACCCCTCTGCGGGTTTGTGCCAGCACACACAAAAGAGCTTCCTCAAAACCCTCCTGTGCGGTCTGGTGCCCGTGAGAAGGGAAGGCAGCACTGGGGCAGCTGCTGAGATTTGCTCCTCAGACTCTCAGGCTCTGCCCCACACCGTCTGGGGGGCAAGAGCACAGACACAAATGCCCCAGGGATGCCACCCTTGGGCCACCAGCCAGCCTGGAGTGGCTGGTGTCTCTACAGAGTAGAGACCCATACTTCTGTCCTTCTATTGTCTTTCTATTGGAAAAGCTCCTACCTGTTCAGATGTTGGTCTCTGAGTGTCAAGGACAGTCCGTTCTCTTTTTGCCCCCTTCCCAGCAGCCAGCTTTGTTCAAGCCCTGGCTTTGATCTCAGCACGATGCTGTGAGCTGCTTTCACTGTGTGAAGTCAAGCTGGAGGATGGGTTACCCAAGGCATGAATTCACAGATGACTTTTAGCACAAATAGTCTGACACAAAAAAACCCCACAACATAAAATTAGGACATAATTACTAAATGTGGCATTTCAAGTTCCCTGCCTTTTCCAGAAGAGCATCTCAGGCTGTTATATTTCCAGAGAAATTACTCAGATAAAATTGGAACAGATAAAGTCCCGAATCAAGCAATATTTCATGAGCAAGCATGAGGTCTGGTCCAGTGCTCAGCCTAGTCAAAAGACACCTATTTGCCTCTCTAGGCCATAGTAATATGGAGTCTGATTTACATATTTTCACATATAATTTGGTATTTTACCATGAAAGCTTTCCATTATACCTGCCTGAAGCTTTATCTCCTAGATTTACTACTGATCAGTGCTTTTTTTCCCTGCACTGACAGACAGGCACTGTCAGAGGAGCCATTATTTCTCATACATGTACACAAAACTGGTAAGTGTTTTAGGTTTGATGTTACAACTGCTCACTGTCACCTTGGTATCTGCTGCTGACAGTTATTCCCTCCACAAAAATCCTTGTCAGAGTGCTTACGTTTTTGCTGGAAGGCTTTCAAGTTCTCTTTGAGAGCCGAAATCCACATCACACGCAGGCACACAGGCATGCACACACACTGCTTTAAATATCATAACAAATGATGCCATAAGCCTTTCCAAAGCATCTAAAAGAGCTCTTCTCTTTCACAGGATAACGTACGTGGATTTTTCTGAGAATGCTTTACACATTGTTTTTTAGTTGGCTGGTTTGGTTGATTTCTTGTTGGTTTGGGTTTGGGGGTGGGAGGTGGTTGTTTTGTGATTGGGTTTTTTTTTTTTTTGTTGGTTTTTTTTTTTTTAATAATAGGAAATAAGTGTTTCCTCAATGCCTGGATTTTGAAATCTGGAGTGTGGGTTCTTCAGTAGATGTGGCAGCATGTGGGTATTCTCTCCTGTTTTTAGAACTCAAGTTGCTATAACAACCTACAGCATCTGCTCAGCCCACTACCTAAGCGGCCTTTTTCCTTTCTTTCTCCTTTTTTCCTTTTTTTTTCCTGTTGGGTCTCCTATTCTTCTGAAGTCAAGTGCTTTGCTTTGATTTTTATTTAAGGAGCTAGCTTATGCTCCAATGTGTATATGCAGAATGAGCTGAAAGAAGCCAAAATCTGTGCTGAAAAGATCACAACTTTTGGAGAGTATCTGGCTGAGTGGGACGAGCTCAGGGCTGGGCCCTGTTCCCGCTGAAGTGAAGACACACCAGTTCCTGCTGTGAGCCTGAAATTCAGTGCCACGTCTCATGAAAGTGGGGGTTACTCTCTTGAATGACAGACAAGTGATGGACACTACCAGGGAGCCATCGACAGAACAAGAGCCAACAGATGGACAATCTTGTATAACTGGCTCCGTGTAATTATTATGTTTCCTCCTTATCAACTGCTTTCTTCTCTTCTGGAGGAAATTTTGATTTTATTTGAAATGGATTTTTTCCAGATTGGTGGAGGGTGGGAAAGGAAGGAAAAATAAGGAAGATTTTTTTTTTTTTCTTCATTCATACCAGAGCAGCAGAACCATATTGGTACTGGGGCTTGGAGGATATCCCACCTCCTTCATGGGTTAGCTGCCCATATTTCATGTTTCATCATAGAGCTCTGCCTGTGAAAAAGAAGAGCTTGTCACTGCTAGAATCCCTGGCTGCAGTTCATCAGAGAAGGTACAGGACAAAGTCCTACGCACATAAAAGAAAGGGAATGTAGCTACAATCCTCCATAAAGATGACAGACACTGGCTTCAATGGGAATATTTCTGGTTTAGGATGAAACATTTTGGCTGTGAGTTTTTAAAATTACTTAGGAATATCTACACACATAAAGCACTTTCATTAAAAGTTTTCCACAAAAATTATAAAAGCTTTTCACAAAATCATTTGCATTTTCTTATCAGTCCAGCTCCAAAATGCTCCTACTGTCAATCAGCAGATAAGCAGGGTTGGGCATTCACAGGTCTGCCCAGCCCCATAGTCATGGCTTCTCAGGAACCAGGAAAGGAGATGGCATTCCTTAGGGGCTTTAGGGCAAGCATGTCAAATGTCTTAGGAGCAATGGAGCAGTGTTCAGAGCAATCTGCTGAGCAGCCAGCTCTCCCATGTATACTTCTGCACTCAAGTAACTTGTGAACAAACTGAGCTATGAGATGCCTTGTCCTGACCCAAACGTACCTTTGGCTTTGTCCCCAAACCAAGGTGCTGCCAAGGCATACGCTCAGAGATGTAGACAAGGAGACAAGGATTTGGAGGCTCTTGGCTGCCACAGGAGCTCTGCAGGGAAGCAGCACTGGAATGACAAGCTCCTTGTCATCTCATGCAGCTGTCCCTGCCTGAAAGGAAGCTCTGCAGCAGAAGGAGATCACACAGCTAGTGAGAAGCCAGGTGTGCTAAAGTGATTTATCTTATCACTCCAGCTTTGGTCACTCCATGCCACTCTTACACCGTATATTGAAGGCAAGAGTTCACAGGGATCAGGAGGCTCAGCAGCCAGCAGGGCTGAGCCACACAGGCAGGAGACAGTGGCTCTTGCATCAGAAGCAGCACGTCTGCAGGGCAGGAACTGACTCAGAGCTATCCCGTGACCTGGAAGCACAGAAAGTTCTCTCAAGACAGTCTTTCTCTTGTGCTACCACTAACCCTAATCTTCACTTGTACCTTGATACAGCACAATGTCCATATCTACTAAGGGAGGAGGTGTCTAGGCAAGGTGTCCTTCATCTCACATAAGGACTTCAGGAGCTAACTGTAATTCAATGCCATGAAAACTCTCATGAGGGGCAATGAGGTTTCCCATTTTTCTCAGGAATCATGAAATAATATTCTCTGAAATCACACCTTTCTCCTTCAAAGCTTCTGTGTATATTTGGTAAGTTGTACATATGTCATTTCTGTACGACAGCCACAGCTCCCACCTGGAGTTTTGCAACATTGTCCACATGTTACCTTTCCTGGAGGATATAAATGTGTTGCTGATACTATTTTTGCACTACAGAGAGAAAATGAAAATTAAGAAAAAAAAGCAGAAGGAATGAAGCTGCATGCCAGCTGCCAAACGGGGACTCACCTTGCCCTGTAGAAGAAAGACAAAGAGGAGCCATGTCTCCCTTTTACCTTTCAAACACACAGAGACAGGGTCTCTTTCTGAGCACAGGGTCTCTTTCTGAGCACAGGGATGAACACCATCCTCATCTTCCAGCACTGCTGTTGCTTGTCAGGGTCCTGAGGAGACACCTCTGAATTGCCACACCTCACCCCAGCACGTAGCACTGGCCTCTGAGGAACTGCAAGGCTGTGGGCACTGCCAAGATGGGAGCATGAAAACCCAACAGTGCAGGAACCAGCAGTGAGAGGACCTTCATTCATCAGCAGCCAGCAACAGCCTTGGCCCTAGCACTGCCTGCTGCTTCTTTCACATAGCTTGAGGGCAAAAAACCTGTGGGCATCCTCACTGTGATTCCAGCAGGATTTCTGTGGAAATGATTGGAAAGAACTGGAAAAGCACAGAAATAATTTTAGATATCATAGAGATCACGTAACTTAAAGTGAAAGTGGGAAGTGCATCCCCAAGAAAGATTTCAGTGTTAGGGCAGGAGCCACATTTAAGAATCTAAACAGTGTGCCAGCTCCAGATTAAGAGCCAAAGAGTGACTGCAGACGGATTTATCCTGCAAATGTTTCCTAGAGACAGCGTTTCACATTGAAGCACATGGATCCTCACCTTTGGAGACACCCATGCACACGGACTTCAGAGTGGAACAAAAAACTGAGCTAAGAATTGAAACCATTTCCAACATGCATATGTTTGGCTCTGTAGGATAATGACTTCGTCTTAATCTCCTTCAGTCTCACCCAGGGTTGCAGTAAATTGGCATAAATTTGCTTTACTCTGCTAGTTTATATTAGCTGAAGACCTGTCATTCAGTATAACAAATGTGTGATAAACCTTTACAATGTTCCCAAAAACTGGTTATTGGAAAGGCAGAAATATCAAGATTAGTCTAGCAGGCAACACAGCCACACATAAATTTGACTTTCACTCTGAAAAAATGCTATGGTGACCAAAAGATAACATCTGAATATTTTAAACTGACGAATTTATTTCTATTTTACTTTGCCAAGCCAAGTGTTTGCCTCACTGATTTGGGCAGGAAAGAGGACACGTAAGCATCTGTTCATTCATCAACTTTCTCTAAATCCCAGGATTAATAGACTACTACTACTATGAAGCCTGAGCAGGAGATAATATAGCTAGAGTCAGAGTTTAGTGTAACTTAATGCCCCACTCACAGACGCATGACCTGACCCAGAGCCTTCTGTCCCAGGTGTAAGTTATAAACAAATTAAATAAAGATTTCTTTCATTGTAGACATAAAAGTTTTGATCACAGATAACTGGAGTTCCTCGTGAAAAGTTACAAAAGTAAAAGTTAACGTTAAAACTTTGTTTCAAAATTTAGTATTAAATTTTCATTCCTATTCTGACAGAGTTTGAATTCAGACAAGTCAACCAATCTTCTGGTCATATCTCTGCATTGATACTTAGAAATCATAGATATAAAAGAACACGTCTCCCTTTTTTAATATGCTGAACTAAAGCCCTGATGAGAAACATCCTGATCAGTATGGCTGCCCTCTAAATTAAGATCCAGAACTGGGTCTCAAATCCACCAGGTGTCTTTGGAGGTCACACTGGCTGCAAGAGAATGTGTTCCACCATTTCAGGCAGAATTACAGATCCCTCTGAATATTTTGTGTGTTGGATTCTTTGGCACTGTTTTGATTTCCATGCAGTTCATTTCAGTAGCATTAAAATTTGGACTCTTCCCTATGTGCTTCCCACTTCAGCACTGATCACTTGTTAAATAATTCTTCTTCAACCTAGAAAGATGAACATAAGAGATTGCCTGTGTTCCTTGGGCAAGTTGTGACCAAATACAGACCAAGAGATGTTTAAAAGTATTTTCATTAGGCAGCATTTCCAGCTGCACTACTAACACTGCTCAAAACAGAAAGCAATTCTCTTCCTGGCATAGTTTCAGAAGATTTAAAATGTATCATTCTAATTACTGCCTGACAAATAGTCTTGGAATGCTAGCTGGGAAGTTTGCAGTGCAGACAACTGATATATTATCATCACACTGGTATATTGAACTTTTTATGATGTCTAATATCTCTAGATTATAAATGAGGGAAAGCATTCTTTGCCACTGGTGGAGTACAGCCCTCTCACACACAAACTGAAGGTTCAAACATTATCATGACACAGCTATAAATCCAAGGTCATTTTGTGGTAAAACAGTCTAGAAGAGTTGCCAAATCTGTCTTCAGACTACTCTTGATCATTCTGGACAGGGATTTCATTCAGTCATTCCAGAAATTGATAGTACTCCTTCACATTACCCCAACTCTTTGCAAGTCTGCTGTTACAGAGTGACTGCCTAATCTCAGGAAGATCAGAGCTTCCTTTATCAAGTCCACACAAAGACCTGTAACTCTTTCTAGAAGCAGAGTTCAATTCAAACTTCTTTGAAGGTCTGAATAAGTCATTCTTTTCCCCTCCACAGGTTTCAGACAGCAAGTGGGATTTACAGGTTCCAAAACACCAACAGGAAATTTGATCTCTTCTTATGTACAGCGCTACTGTGGCAGTTCAGGAGATGCAGAAAAATCACTGGGTTGTGGATATGTCTGCTTTAGCTACATTTTGAGGAAGCTTCCATGCCAACTTTTCTAAGCACTGCCTGTCACCCACGTGAGGTGCACTCAGCATGGAGAGCTGATTCAAAGTCTAAGTGAATCCAAGTGAACAAGTGTGATTCATGTGCCAAGAGATCAAAAGAAATTGCAGGTGGGAAATGCAGCCATTAGGAGAGGTAAGAAAGTGAAGACAGATTAAAGTCCCCCATGCCCCTGCAATACCCATGCAGCCATGAACCAAACTGAATAATGTAACTGAAAATTCTGCTAGCTGTCATCTGTAAACACCTCTGGCAGTAACTGCTTATCACTCAGGCTAGCAATGTGGACTCATTTAATGATAATCAATTAATTTAAGCTACCCTTTCTCCCTGCATTTTTTTTTTTACTTCACAGAAATAGCTATTTGACATAAACATCTTTGTTTGGCATCTCAATAGATCTGCTGCTAATTATAATGCTGAACCCAGATGCTTGGTGGAGGAAATGAATCTATGTCCTGCATAGTTTGTTGGGCTTGTTTTAGTAGGTTTGCCAAATATTTAGTGAAACCCTCATATGACTTTTATTATCTGGAGATAGATATTAAAGGGCCAAATACTGTTCTTATTCTCACTGGTATAAACCTGAACAGCTCCATGGAGGGAAATAAATATAGTTAAATTACTATGGATTTACATGATGTTAATCTAGATTTACAGTACTGTAAATCCTCAGCAGTGGAACCAGGAAGCTAAACCACAAATACTCCATCATGTAAACCTGGGCTCTTCCCTTAGCTGAAAAGCACAGTCTTAGTCCTAAGAAAACTGACAGTATTCATAATGTATGTTGCTAAATTGGCATACAAAAATCACTTTTTTTTTGCAAGTTGGCCTACAGAAAACACCTGTGGAATACTTGGCATCAAAATTCCTCTATTCAGAAAAGCAAAAATGTTTCATTACAAAACAGTTAAAACAGTTCAAGCTATGAGCTGCCTCCGGAGCCAAAGAACTCATTTGCCTGCTTGGCTCACCTGAGTTTCCCATAAAACCCTGTAGAGGAGGTTTTCCTAGTGGAGGAAAGCTGCTGGTGATGGAAGCTGTTTGTGAAGGCAGGACAAACCCAGGGTTAGCACTGACCTTGGGTACATGCACTGAAGACCTGAAGTCCCAGAGGACACCAAGAGATCACTTGGGCCCAAGAAAACTTCATGGTCACCCAAAGGAAGTTCCACCAGAACATACAGTTCAATCATAGAAAAATACACATTTCAGCTACAGAAAAATTGACTATATCTCTGCAGAAAACACTGGGGTTTGCTAATCTCCTTTTTCCCTATACATTTTTATAATATAATATTTTTCTGGTGAAAAAATGTGAGGTAGGGAACATGCAAAATAACTGGTATTTCCCACACAGAAAACAAATACAAACTTTTGACTCTAAGCTTTAAGCTAACTAAAAATAAACAGAAAACGCCATCAGGCTTTAAACCAAAAACCCCTGAAGTCAGCATTTCCCAGACAGAGGCCAATATATGTAGTGAAAAGTGTATTTTCCCTGAGAAACAAAACAGACAGAAAGCTTCCCACCCTGCTTGCAGACAAAACTGAGTAAGCCAGAGGAGCACTCCTGTATGCCAACTGACATTTGAGGATCAGTATCACTTAGACAATAAGACCTAAAGACAGGAAATTTCCAAGAGAAAAAAAATTTAAAAAACCTGCTGAGAAATTATAACCTCCGGTACAATGAATGGCTATTAACCCCAGCTGGTCATCGTTTGCAGAAATGCCATAGACCTTAGCTGGAGTGAGGATTTTAGAAAGAAAATATATTTTTTTAAAGTAATAATATAAACTTTTAATTTAAATAGATGATTTGGCCATTCACCTATGTAAATGTCATTCACCTATGGCATTTACAGTGCACAGTTAATTGTAGTAACCCTGTTGGAAAGCCGCTTTTTAGAGAAGCACCAGGAGCTATGTTTATCAATGTGAACCAGGCTGCTGCTATCAGAAGGGGCAGCAAGACCCCTGCCACTAAGGCACGATTTCCCATCTCATGGAACAAGCTGAGGAGCCCAACTCACAAGTTAAAGAGATCCTCAGGGATCCATGCAGATCAAAGCAATTTACAGGAGCCTGAGGCTAGAGCTGTACAAACTGAGCGAAGTCCAGTTCTCAGCCCGACAGTAATTGAGTGGGACAGATTTTGGGCAAAACAAATTCCTGCTTTGTGCAAGAAGGTTTTGTTACTTAGAAGGCCTCCACACTTTATTCCTTCACAGGTACAGTAAGCAGCAGCAGAGAAAGTTGCCTGTTGAGCTGATCCTCTCTCATTGCAGATTCGAAGACACTGCCACCAACCAGTAACTTCAGAACATTTATTCTCTATCTTGCATCCTTTTGCTCTGATATTCTCCAGGGAGCTGTTTGCCACCCAGGTTTGTTCTGCATTTTTCCCAGACCACACAGGTTTAATTTTCAAGTGTCTTTTCCAAGCAAGAAAGGGAAAAACTAATTTGCTTACATTAGCAGGAAGTTAAGCATCTCTCCATGCAGTGGCAAATGCTTGCCCTTTTTGATAGATGTGTTGTGAGCAATGAGTAAGTTCATCTTTGATGTGGGTTTGGAGAGCTCCAGTGCTTTGTGTGCTCTTTTGGGCTAAAGCAAACACAAGATAATTTGCCTTTCTGCAGCATGGTTTCAACTCAAGCTAGAATTCAGCACAGAAAAACAACGCTAATAAAGCAAGTGTGAAGGAAATCCAGATATTTATGATTTGCATGACAATATCTTCTACATTCCTTTGGACATTAGAAGAAAAGTGGGACTTTAGACTTGCAATATTCTGCTAGAAGCCCAGCTACACATTACAGCTTCCCCCTCAGTACTAACTAGAAACTAGGTTGAACCTAGTGTTCAACCTTGCTTTCCAGAGGCAGACCTTCAACTAACACCTCATGCTGCAGCTGCTGACGAGATAAACCTTTCTCCCTGCTCAGAGATCTGAGGGACAGAGATTTTGACCAGAACACCTCTGAGGACAGTAGTAAGAGCAGAGGGGCCTCAGACTGTTCTAAAGTACACCAAATATATGTTCATGAATGGAGTCAGGGTATAGAGGGTGCAGTTCACAAACCAGTCTAAAGGGAGAAAAGCAGTTCAAAAAGCAGTCCAGTTATGAGTCTAAAGAGCTGGAAACAGCACTATTTCTCCCTTTTAAACTGCGGCAGGGTTTCCAGAAATCACAGCAGAAATGCGGTTGCCATACATTTAAGGAACTCACTTCAGGTGGGCAACCTGCTCCAACAGATTTTGCATTAACACACCAAACTGTACTTGCTAACACTTCACATCAAAAAGCAGGTGCACGCGTACATGCGCAAGCAGCAAACTAGGACTCCAAGCCGTGATCCAGTTGGAGCTTGATCCAAGGAAGCATGGGACACTGCCAGGGTTCGAACATGAGGCTTGGCTCCAGAAAGGATGGGAACCACTAGACGACACACTCTTTGGCACAGGTGGAGCACAACCCCAGAGATCTGGAAGACAATCAAGTACAGACAAGCCACTGCAGCCAGCACTCAATACAGCTTCACACAAGCGTCCTTCTGTAACCCTCCAGCTTTACAATCATTCGCACAGTGAAATGGCAGCAGCAAACTGCAGAATAAAGAGCAGCCAGACTTTCATAAATCAGTGTGATATATAGCCCAGTAGAATAATTCTTCATACAGGTAAATGTTGTCCAGCTATTCTTGTGGTATGCTTTTAACTGTGATTCAATCCACAGTGAATGCTATCAGTGTAGTAAGCTAATAGAACTGAAACCTTAACTAAGATTATTGATAGTGCCCTGTATCTAGTCCATTATAATCTCTGCATAGAGATTGTGGAGTTCATAATAGCTAGCAATAAAATATTTTTCTTCATAAAGAAGGAAGATAAACAATGCACAGATACTTTGCTTAGAAGTACTCAATGATTTAAAACATAAAAATATACAGTACTTGTTCCATGTAAAATGGCATTATTGTTTCCTAAAAAATTAATTGCACTGTCCTTTTAGTTACAAATTCTTTTTTTCAAGGCCAATCTAATACAGAGTCATTTAAATTGCTGGCATTGATATCTCTAATAAACTGCAACCTGATAATCAAGGACCATAAAGGATTATTTTCTCTTAAATTATCCCAGAGCAGCCATAAAAGTACAAAATCCATGGAACCATGTGTACCTAGTCCTAATGACAAACATAGTGCTTCATCCTTCTGGCCTCAGCAAAACCCAATAGAAAGGGCTCTGAAAATACTAAAACGGTTGTTCCCCTCAAATATTTACTCATACTTCCTCCTTTCTCAAAACAGATGCCAAGCTCCTGCTGCCTCTTCATTTTCAAGAGTGTTTGTCTCTTTGTTTTAACTCTCCTGGTGCTCTGCAGGAGCAGCAAGGCCTGGGGCAGGTTGCACCCAGTCACGTTCTCACCAGGAAGGGACTGGGAGAAGAGCTGCGGCTTCTGTTTTACAAGGGTGCTCTGGGCGTTGGCACGTACGCAGACAAACGGGCTGTTTTACTTCCTCACAAAGACAGACTTTATTGACTTATTTATTATGCCTTCATTTTACTCAGGGTGGACAGAAACACCCAGATTCCCTTTTATACAGAAATCTAGTAACAGCAGAACTATGGTTCCTTGTGCTAATACAGTGAGAACCCAGAGAAAGTCTCAATGTGTTTACCCTGAGCCTGAGCCTGACATGGGATCCTTCTCCAAATGTTAAATTAAATGCCCTAAATTCTGCATCAGCCAGATACTGATGATTTGCTTTGTTCACCTAATTTCCATTTACCCTGAGTGCCAGCCATCAACAACATTTCCCCCACACCTCTATGAGCTTTTCTTTTCTCTTTCCTAGAATGCCCTTTTCCTATTCACTTTTTGTTGACTAAATTCAAGCTATAGAATAAATTTATGAGAAGAGGAAAATACCTCGTGGGCGAAAATAAGCCAAAACAGGTCTGACAGCAAACAAGGCCCATCCTTGCCTTGGGCCAGTCCCACATTCCTGCTAATATGGAGGGAATGGCACTGCTGGCAGGATACCTGTGGGGAGCACAGGCTGCCCCTTGTGCTGTCTCCCCAGAGACAGCATCACTGCTACCAGATTCTCCTGGCCTTTCCTGTTTAGAAAGGACAGGAAAGGGAGGCCCGTGTAAAAGCGATATAACTAAGGCCAAGTAGAGACATAACTAGACTGCCTTTGCAACAATACCAAGAATCACAAGCCTTTAGTAACAAATGACATTTTTGGTCTTGAACAGATTATAAGTGCTATGGAATTGAAAGTCAACATGTTCCTTCCATTCACTAGCTCACATTTCTCTCACAATGGAGCCCCTTTATTAGCTAAACACAGTCACCACATCCAAGCAAAGGAAGAAGCAAACTGGCTGAAAAGTCTTCAGTTCTGTGAGGTACCAGCTGCAGGAAAGATTTCAGGAGAGGTGAACTCAGCAGAGGCACACTGGGACACCAAGGACAGCTGCAGCTCTGGGTACTTCTGCTACTGAACACTTGCCAGAGTAAAGGGCTCTGAGAGCCACAGCCGCCTATGAAGCAAATAGCTAAATCCTCTTACATTGCAGTTTTTGTTACTAATGATTTTATTGTTTCTCCACAACAATGCCAACAAGCATTCATTCTCCCTCCTCTTTGTGTCCTTTGGTGCTGATATCTCCCTCTCTCTTTAGTTGTGATTTTCTCTGCCACCCAGAAAAGTGTGCCTAGGCTACATGAAATCACACCAGAGCACAGCAGATGAAAATTACTTCAGAATCAGGATGGCATTTGCTACCTTGCTGCACTGCAGGCAGGCATCTGCCCTCCTTCAGCCAGACGTGGTGCAATGGTGATTCCAGCCTCAGGCCTTTAAAGGCTGCAGCTCTGCTCTCTCCTGTTCCCTTCCCAAAGGGTCTGTCTATAAAGTTTTCAGCAAGACACAGTTATTGAAACTCTGAGTAAACCAATGATTCATTAAATGCCCCATCAGATGTAAAATACATTTTTCATGGTCCTGCAAAGGAAATTTCTGCAATAAAATTAAAATAAGTCACTGCCAAATATTTCAGAGGACTAATGTTTATAGATTAAGACTGATTCCAACCTCCCTGCTGGAGCTGCAGCCACACAGTCAGTGTAAGCCCAAGCAAAATCAGGTTCTGGCTAATTTTAAAGTGCTACATTACTGAACCTCTAACTAGGTGGGGCAAGTGGGTGGAAAAGCTATTAGTAGCAAACAGATAATTTTGGCTACCTGGGAACTAGGAACTCAGGGAAAAGTGGAAAAAATACAACAAGAACAACCAATCATCTTAAATGGGTCAGCATTTAGGAATGCAGAAGTTTGTCATGCCCTTTTAATTATAAGGGTAAGTTTAAGAATAAAAGACACAATTGCAGCTGAAAAAACACCTCATTTAAAGACGAAGGGAATAGTTATGCTTCCTGCAACCTTCCAAAAGAAACATTTCTAATACATATATACATAAAATACTATCAGAAACTCAGTAATGATTGTTTTAAAACTTCTGACCCATGCAGGAATCCCTTCCTAAGAATGTACTCTAGGTTTGAAAAGTGACTTTGTAAACAAATTATGATTTTACAAAGGCTGTGTGTTGGAGCAGAAGTGTTCTCCAGTCAAGCAAAAGAACAAGACCAATCTGTAGAGCTCCCCAGGCACAGTCATCCTGTCCCCAGCCACAGCATCTCTCCACAGACCTTCAGAGATGGACTAAGCAACATGGCACAACACTCATCCTCCACTAATATCACACCCATTACTTAGCCTTCACTTTTCCAAGTTATGGATCCCAGTTCTGTTCATTCTGGTATCAACAGATACTAAAGCTCCTTCTCCACTACTTTACTCCCTCATTTCCTAGGTTGCCCAGGCAGCCATAATGTACCCAGCTAACATGGGAGTCACAAGCCTGCACAAGGAACCATAGCTTTGGGTCTTCAATGCGGTTCTGAAGTTTGAGTCTCAGAATTTTGTAATTTTAAAGTCCGACCTCAAGGGGGAGATGCCAGAGTTAAGGATCTTCATTGATTAACATGTGCATATTGCAATAATCCTAAAATTCAGGAAGGCCCACATTGCATTGCCAAGATAATCCTACAATTTCCCTTAGCCTTTGAGCTGTGCTTTCAGTGACAACTCACACTGACCTTCTGCCAGCTGGAACCTGACCACTGCTCCTGAAATACAAATCCACATCTGTGAGTTGATTCTACAAGCCAATCCTGAAATCCATCCTTGTCAATGGAAGCCCAGAACTGACCCCATTGGTTGGAGCAGATTTATGCATCAAGCATACACTGATTATAGGAATGCCAAATGTGTTGCAGGATTACATTCTTAGTTTCCATTAATTAGCAGTGCATCTTTCCAGGCAGTTAAAGTAGTAATCTTCTGCTCAATTTTCCACAGTTTGAACAAAAACACAGCTATTCAGTATCCTGCTCTCAGCAGAACAGACATCAACCCAAGCCTGGCTCAGTTAAATTGATCTAAACTCTCAGCTTCATTTGGCTCTCCACGGCACATTTGGCATTCTCATCAGGATAAACTTGATGCCATGCATTTCATGTCATTTATGGCACTGGGCAGCATATTTACATTATTTATTTGATATTGATTAAAAATATTTACCTTATTAATTTGATCAGGGTGCCCACAGACTCCACATCTCTACTGACAGATCATGTACCACCAGGCTACTTCAAGGAGTCTGAGAAAATAGGGAAGAGCCTTGTCTTAAACTGAGGTCAAAAATCTATAGATGGTTTTCAGATAGATTCAGCAAAGATAGGTCAGCAATACATCGAGACTACTACTGCAAGGGATTTTGTTACTGAATGTGAGAGGGGTACAGATACCTGCAGTTTGTGGGCTTGTAGGAAGGCAGGCATGCAGGTGATGAACCAATGGTGGATCAGTCGATAACGAAGGCTTAAACATATTCAGAAGCTCTGGTCCAAGGCACTGTCCCTACATCACAAGAGTACACTCAAAAACCAAGGCAGACACTTGTGAGTGGGTCAGCACCCTGTCTCAAAACTCACAGCACTTAGATGAGGTTCAGGGACAGAAAATTTTGACAGTCAAAGCTGAGTTTGGTTCAAGCCTGATCTCATCTGTTATCAGAAGCTGATAACAAGGACTTTATCTTGTTCATTTAGTATGGCAAAAACATGCACCTTCCTTTCAAACTACAGCCACATAGAAAGATGAGGTTTCAAATGTCCTTTGCAAGAGAAAAAAGGGCTCTTCACAACCATCTTAAAGTTATGGGCAAATTTATTGTGTCCTCTACATTTCTCTGACATTCCTTTCCCTTAAATATAAATCTGTGCTGTAACCATGACTCATTCTTACTCAGCTTTTCTCAGATTTCCATAAGCAAACACTTGAAGCATTTGTATATTTGTGCACTGAACATAACCTGACTTGCCTAGGTCTAACATAATATAAAAGGCTCAGTACTGTATGTAGCTCTGGCATAACACTCAGATTTGCTGGGGAGGAGACTGGCAGGTAAATCAGTGGGTTAATATTCTGGTGCTTTTCCAGCAGTCCCCTGCAGAACAGGCAGGCTTTTTCTAAACAAAACCAGAAGGGAAGCCATCCATGCTGCTGGCAACAGCACACACTGCTTGAGGTGTCCCCTCCTGCAGACAGAGCTGGTGGGGTGCTGTGTCCCAGCAGGGAAATGCCAGCATGGGTGGGAAAGTGGCCTCTGCCCAGCTGGTCACACACTGCTCCCAGGCAGCCCATGCAGTCACACTCTGCACCTGTGGCAAATTCTCAGTGTCCAGTGCACATGGTAGGGGCTGAGAAAGCAGCCAAGCTAAGGGCAGTCTGCATCACTTGTCCATTCAAGTTCTCCACCAATATTAATGGGACAGATGGAATAAGTGATTGGTGTCTAAGTGATTCAGCTTCTACTGGCTCAAACTGGAGCTTGAAGTTAACATGTACAGGCAACAAACTCTCTAAAGAAGATATGCAAAGCAACAGATAATTTCGTTGAACAAAGCTAACTTATAAGACATTTGCAGAGCCCCAAGCTCACCTAAAGGCACAAAGAACTCAAGAAAGTATCAAAAAAGTTATACAAGGAAAGAGAGAGAATAAAATAAATTCCCCTAATGTACCACAAATATCCACCACCACACACTACCTACAAACCATATGTTTTGCCCATCTGTTCTGTTATCTTCAACTAAATTTATAGTATTTGGGCTATCGGAAGAATTGTCAAGCCTGAGCTGGGCAGGATTATAAAACCTAGGTGTTATTACACTTTAAAAGACATATTCCCCTCCCCCTACCACACCAGGCACAAGATTATACATTTCTCTTGCAGCCTCCTGGCTCTGGTACTACAGAGGATGCTGTGCTTGTTCTCAGCTACGGTAAGTAGTAGGGCATCCCTGCCCCCAACAAAAGAATAGTTCCTCTGCCTTTCTGATTTTGCTCTCTTCCCCATCCTTCTCTCTAGGCAGGTTGAAGAAAGAGGTGCTAAGGCTGAGGGTGCAGGGTCACCTCCTGTGGTGCTGCAAGCCAGTGAAGCTCACTCTGTCAGGAGAGAGCTCCTAGTTCTGCCTCAGCAAGGGTCAGCTCTCTGGGGCAGGGCTTCAGGAGCAACACTTACATTCTCCAGCTGCTGAGCCAGAGCTTCAAATTTGAGCCATCAAGGGCTGTAGGTCAGGGCTGTGATCATAAAATGCCAGTGCAAACAAAGGATTAGGGCAGGAGAGCAGACATTTACTTCAAAAGCATATGTGCAGTGGACATCTCCTTGGGAAGAAAACAGTAAGGCCCCCTAAGTGAACCCTTCCCACCAGTCCACATGCATCATAAGCCAGAGAACACTGTGCTCCTAATACAGAGCCTGCTTCCACAGACTGCATGTTACTGTCACTGAGGAAGCCAACAGCTTTTAAGCTGGTGTTGTTTTAAGCTGGTCTAGGAAAAAGGATTTCTAAACACAGAATGTCTCAGTCTACTTCTTCACTGCTAATCCTATACCCACTCTTTTGGGTAGAGCTCAGCATGCCAGATATTTAAGAACCTTTAAAACAGAGCCCAAATCTTGGAGGCTTGCATTTCTAAGTGCTGTTCTCCACTGCATGCTTCCATTCATGGTGTGTTAGCTCTCCTCTGCACGTGCAGCAACAGTGCTTTTCAAAATGTGCACACACAGAGGGAAACTGCTTGGAAAAACTCAACTCTGACTGTCAAATCAAATAACAGACCTTAATACTGAACCCTCCCCACCTTGTGCACCAAACTCTCCAGTTAGTGCATCACTTGCAGCAGCTGTCTACCTCTCAGCACCTCTTTCCAGAATGCAAAGTGATTTGCATAGCTCCAAAAGCATCCTAGGAAGTCCACAAATAAGTACAGCGGGGAAGATTCCAGTTTGTTTTTTCACTTGCCCAGGATTAGGGTAAACGTAACAATTTTCTGCACAGAAGGGCTTTAAAGAGCATGCAGAATTCCAATAGGTGTCTCATTAATGCCAAGTTGTGGAGCACACGGTGCTGCACTCCTGCTGTCTGGTCCACCTGCCCGGTGCCAAGCGGTTCTCTCCAGTGCTGCCTCAACCTGCCGACTGCCAGGTGATGGTATCCTGCTGCCCAAAGCCCTGCTGTGGAACCAGTGCTGCCTTCACCATGTTCCCTCGTTTGCTTCAAGAGATGATTTCTGAAAGGTGCTAAAGCTCAGCATCGACCCCTGGGAGAGTCCAGCTCCCCTTTTGCCCTTAAACAGCATGGACAGAGGATATGCTGGCACAGCATCATCTGCCTTCTGCTTTACCAGGATGGATGACAGATTGCAATGCAATTTTCCTCCCAGTCCCTCTGTATTCATGATTTCCACCTATTGTAGTCAGTAGCCATTTCTGAGCCTGACACTGTCACAGAAGAAGCAGTTGAGTTCAGAAACAAGTGAGAAGTGCTGCTCCATTTTTACAAATATTGCTGCACACAAGAGAGGCATGGATATCCATTCAAACTGCACAAAATTGAGGTTGTTTTATTGTTTGTTTTGTTTTGAAGGGTCTTGGTCTTTTTACAGACCTTTTCAGTAAAGGGAAAGACTTGCATTGTGGACATCCATGTACTTGAAAGGAAGGCCAGGCTACAGAGTGAGTCCTCTCTTCTTATAATGTTCAATCAAGTCCAGACAGGTAGAGCATCAGACACCCTAGAATGCCCTGGAGAGTGGTAATCACAGCAGGGAGGTGATGTGGGAGCAAATCCTACGTCCAGGCAGCAATCCCCTGGCTTTTACTACAAATAGAGCTGTGTTCAGTGGCTTAGAAGCAATATTTAAAAATTTAATTTTAAACAAACAGGAGGACTCTTAAGAAGACCTGCTCTTGATGAAATGTTTCCTTTTTGAACCCTTCAGAAAAATCACCTACGTTTAAAAGAAAAACATTCAAAAATATTCAAACTATTCTATTCTTTTCAGTTAGACAGCAGGAGAAAATACATCCTTTTATAAATGTGAAGTTTTAAGCTTGAATTTTCACTGAAAAAAAAAAACCCATCTCTACCAATGCCCCAAACTGAAATACTTCGAGAAGTGCAAAGCAGGTTATTTTGATACAGGTATAGCTATATGGATATAATACAAAATATTTCAACACTTCTAGCCAAAGCTATTAATTGAATTTGATCCAAAGTAATAGCTGTCTTTGCTTCAAAATTGTATTTGTGGCAAATGAAAGTGATTAGGTAAAAATAATCAATTTTTTAGCCAAGTTGTTGGTCTTTTCATAGGTTTAAATTCAATATTACATTCAATGTTGTGTTACAAACATACTAAGTTCATAAAAGCTGTTCCATTCCTAAAATCTTGTTAGCAGGGTTGGGTCCTTTTTTCCTACACACATCCCCATTAATAAATGGCTCTAAATATGAGTCCAAACTCCATCCCTCATACTATCTGTGTAGGGCTGATAAAAGGCAAATCACACAGGCAAGAGAAGAGATTTCCAAGAAAGCAATAACTGCTCATCTTTGTCCAAGGAAGTGAGCAGAGTGTTACAAAACATCTTCACTTTTCTAAAGCTAAGAAATCTGACCTGGAACTGACAAATGTAGATCCAGGAGTCCTGCAATGCCATTTGGACAGAGTCATTGTGATAGTGGAACAGGCCATGAAAACCACCCACATTTGAAGGAAATCAAAACTTGATTCCAAAGTTAATCCAGGATTTCAGAAGTCCTTTGCATATATGTCATGAAAGAGATCCCTGTACAGGATAAGCAAAGATAAAATCTTGCACAAGGGCAGGAAAGCAGGCCTTGGCACACCAGGATTTAGGAGCAGGGCTGTGCTGCATTCATTCCCCTACATGTGCAGGGGTGCACGCACATGCACATGTGCTGCACACCTGCAGCTGTGCTCACTCTGGTCACTGAAACCCTCTTCTTCTCACAATTACTGCCCCTAAGTAACACCATGTGCCGCCGGTGTCACAAGGCAGGACAGTCAGCCTGTGATCAACCAGCCAGCCAGAAAGAACAACACCACTGGGGATGTACGGTTTTGCCTTTTCCCACATTGAATGGGGCATTAACTTCAAAGTCTATGACCCTTTAAATCTTTAACAATAATTAATAGGAGAAAGATGACTAATATTTGTGTTTGCCCTTAAACCTGCTCTTGGGAGAGAAAATAAAAGCTTAAAGAAAGTGACATTTTGTGCAAGCAAAGTCAACAATATTAGTTATTCCTGAATTAGTTTGTCTTAACTCTGGTGTTAATGCTTTACTTGGCCTTGTGCTCCCCAGTGGATTGCATTTAGCACTTCAGTTCCTACAGCATGAAATATTTCACTGCATAGATCTCTCAGTGCTAACTAGAGCAACCTCAGGGCTGCAGCAATGTCTGCCAGTTGCCACAGGCTACTGCAGCCCTAAGAAACTGTCACAGTCCAAGAAAATCCAGTTTACACTGGCCAGTCCTGGGTTCCAAGCCTTGGGCTTATGGCATCCACAGTGTCCCTAGAGCTGGGGTCTGGACCCTTGGTCCAACACACCAAGTGGGCTGATGCTTTTCTAGCCCAGAGGAAGACTCACATTACCATCTCTAGGCATTGGCTTCAGCATTGCCCACAGCAAGTCAGTATTTCATTTCAGAAGGTTTGTTTTCTTAAGACTTGAATAGTGTGATGGGTTGGTTTTTTTCTTCATCCATCAAGATCAATGTATCCTAGTATACACTTGAATTTACAAAATGATTTTAAGATGACTCTGTGTTCATACCATCTCCAATGTGCCACCTCAGAGAAAACTGTAAAAAAATTGGAAAGCTGTTCTTCCACAGCAACCAGAGGTCTGATAGGCAAAGCCAGGCTTCTTCCACCCTGTGTGTAACAGCCCTACCAAGAGACATATATGCACACGTAAAGAGTTCAGAGTCCAAACCAATCAAAAAGACAAACTCTCCAGTTTTTCCTGTGCCAGCTTTAAACAGCCCTCAGAAAGAAGTAGCTCAATTGTAATTTTTTTTCCTAAGCTTTCACTGCAGATGCACACACACCATTTTAAGATGCTGTCATGCTCACCAGATCCTGGCATTGTTTTTTGTATACCAGTATGTAAAGCCAGGTCAGCAAATTCCCTCCACTGCTCACTCCTGAGCCAGGGACAGCAGGCAGTGAGAATTTGTTCAAGTCTCCTGCAAAAAATCATGGGGAAGTTGGGAAATATAGGAATGCCCTGTGGTAAGGAGATTTTCATATCCAGCTCTGCTGAGTGCACTGCAAACACAATCTAAAGACATGCCAAAACAAGTGGAGTCTGGGCCAGAAAACATGGAGCTAAGCAATTGCATTCCATCTTCCCTCTGTCCCCTGTTCAGGAAAACTTGCTACCACATTCCAGAATAGGATGAGCCCCAGGATCCAGAAAATAACGAGATGAGTAAATTAGCACTTCAGTCCAGCCCATGTTTCAAAGACGTCAACTTCCTTTGGAATTTTCAAGCCCACAATTTTTTTTTGTTATTTTTGCCCTATTTTAGGCATCACTTTGCACCAGGCTGCCATTTAAAGACTATTTAAATTACCGTAGGAAAAGAAAATTTAAATTAGATTTTGTCCCATTTCAGATTCCTACCAATAAATAATGCAGCAAAACTGAGATGGAAAATGAATGTCCCTTATTTCGGGAGAGCCCACTGCAAGGGCCTGATCCAAAAGCCACTAGGGAGTTAATGGATTACATTCTTAACAAGTTTCAGATGATCAGTCATTTCCATCAGTCATTTGCAGAGATGGGAATGAACTTCAAAGAGTTTGATGTAGAACTGAACTTCCAAGGCTTTCTATCTGAACATCCTGGGACTTATAGGTATGTTTCCAATCATCTGCAGATGCAGCCTGCAATGAAAGGAAACAGAACCCTAAAGGTTCTGCATTTTGCAGACAGAGAGGTCAAAAAAAAGTGTTTTGTTTGCAGGAGATGGTCAGTTTATTCTCCCACTGATTCTTATCAGGCATTCACACAAACCGGCAGCGAACAACAAACAGGAGCCAAACTACTGGAATTTAATGCCTCATTCTCCAAAAACCGTATTGGCTTATAAAGATACACTGTGTTCTCATTCAGTGCTAATTTACTTTAACAATAAAGTTATTGTGACTTGTATTCCCACTTCAAAGAGAGTTTTTATGTGGCAGCTGGGAGGGGCATAAGTGGGAGTTTTCCTCTGGTGAATAAAACAAAGATACAGTAAGGTGAAGGGAAAAAAGCTCAGTAATTATCCTCCATAGGGTGTAAGGCTATATAATAGCAATGCCTCAAATTATTTGCAGACATGTCCATGTATTTGAGAGAAATAAAAGCTTCCAGAGGATAACACACCTGTGCCACGGCTAACTGACCTCACTTGCAAATTAGAGCTGCCCAACAGATGTTTATTCCACCACACACAGACAGCGGGAGCAGTAGGAAAACTTTGCCTCTTCGAGAAGTGGAAAATTATTAAGCCCACCCTAAACTGGTACAAAGCAGCTTTGCCTATGCCTCCTCCTCTGGCAGCTGCTTCAGCCAGAGAGCTGCTTATCCTTGACAGCATAAGCCCAGATGCAAGCTAGCCCAGAGGCTGCCTGTGAGGTGGGCAAGACTCAGAGGGGACAAGAGAGGCACACCTGCACCTATGGAAAGGTGCCAACAGCACCTTCTCCTGCAGGGAGAGCAGCCTTGAAGTGCAGAGGGAAGAGGCAGGTGCAAGAGGGCTCCAGCATTCCTGCAAGACTACATCAAGCCCATCACGGAGCCCTGGCAGCAAAGGTGCTCAGTGACTGACCTGAGGCATGACCAGCCCATCAGAACAATTTGGATCCAGCAGCCTGAGCTTACAGCAAACTGACACTTCAGCATTTTTGAGCCACTGTCCAGGATTTTCCAGCATGGTTTACAACCCCACTCCAGCATGTCTGGCCGGGCCAGTCCTTACTCCCATTGATTTAGCTCCAAAAACACAGCATGAATATCTGTGAATAGCTGGCTCTAGCATCTCCCCTTTCTGTTATTAATATGCCCATAGCAAAAGCATTTTGCTCTCCTTTCTCCTGCCAAGCATCCCCAGATTCCTTTCACAGCACCACCTGATTCAATCCAAGCACCCCTGGAGCACAACATCTCCCCAGCCTTATCAAAAACTACTCTGGAAGAGCAACCCAACAGAAGAGCTGTTTGCAGGATGTTGGAAGGGACAAGGTCAGCCTAACTTCTGCCCTGTGGGCCTCAGCTGCCTGGAAAAATGCTGACTAAAACAGTTCTTCTTGAAAAAGATCAATATCATTTTGTTCAAACCAAAATGTTTGGGGAAACATGTCAATTATGATAAAACTGTAATGGGGAAAAGAGTTCAAACATTCCACTGCAATCGTATCATATAATTAATGCTACAGTAAATATTTACATTGACCCTTTGTAGCCATGCATTTGATATTTAATATGACTATTACATTTAACATTAAAACTAATAGAACAATTTCTAGGGAAATAATCAACATTTCCCTGAATTTGCTTAACACAAGATGATGAGATTTTAATTTTTCACTTCAATTACAAGTGAATTTTAATTTTTAAACACTTAGACTTCCTGCCAGATAGGAACTTTCCTTACCACCAACAGTCCAAGGTCAGAGTAGTTCACTAGAATTGCTGATACGCCTCCCAGCCTCCTGCTACTGCAAGAGCCACTGGGAGGTGGTGCACCAAACAGGTTGTCACAGGGCAAAGCTGCTGCAGCACAGAGCTGACATAGCACAAGTGAAGAGGCAAAGACAGCACGACTGTCCAGAGCCTGCTCCTAGAACACTCTCCCCAAGGGTCTGCCAAATGACCTCCCATCATGTAGAGGTAATTGGAGGCATGTGTTTGGCCACCACAATTTTTTCATCTCTTGCCCCAGCTTGCCAGCCTGTCCCTGAAGATATTAATATTTCCTTCTAACTGCTGAACACCCAGTGATCTCCATCTTGCACGTGTCACACACATTATTAGAAACAGCCTTATTTCCCCCAAGTGCACTGGGAGATCCATCATTCAAAGCACCATGTTAAGTCCCAGCCTCAGCAGCACAGCCCAGGACTGTGGTGGCAGTCACCACATCTGAGTGTGTTACACCCACCATGTGTGACACCTGTTCCATCTGCTGCTCATTTGTTGTGATTGCTCTATAGCTGAAGTTCTTGTAAGTTGAGCTCCCCAGATAGGGAGCTGGTTGCTCTGCACCACAGCTTTACCCATGTGTCATTAGAGAAGTTTGCCTGAAGAAAAGGTTTCAAAATGTTTTGCAGAGTTGTCATCTACCTTTGTTAAGTGCAGCATTCACTTAAGCTTATCTCTAGCTATATAAAGTCTATGCAATTATACGTACATATGTCTCCATTGTCATCACTTAGCCTACCAAAATACAAAATCTCAGAAATATGTTTCCTGCTTTAATGGTGGGCATGGTAAGGTGCTTCATCAGAGGCATTTAAAGCACATTTAGAGTAGTCTTTGAAGCCAGCCACATTTTCTTTTCTCTGAGCCCATCACCCTTTCCTCCTCTTCCTTGCCTTCTGGCAATTTTCTGAAATGCCAAGTGCACTGCCTGATATAACCAGCCTCATTTTCCATCAGAAATGCTCTAGCTGATCCTGCTTTGCACATGGAGCTTGTACTAGATGGTCTCAAGAGGCCTCTTCCAGCCTCACCTGTTTTCCTTCACAACAAAACCAAACCAGTGTGGGAGAAAAATCTGAGCAATAAAACATTGTTACTTCCAAAGGAAAAAAACTCTGCTCTTCCTGCTTCATTCACAACCTGCTGCTGCAGCCTTTTCCAGAATACTTCCCAATACATCATCCAGTTGCAACCTGATGCATTATCTATCAGCTGGATGCAACTGGGAATTTTGCCAAAATATTTAACAGGTGTCTTGCAGTATTTGTCAAGCATCTTATAGAATCAACTGTGAGTCAGGTGAATCTGGGAGACTTTTAACTTGCATTTGTTTAAACCACATATTGGAAAGCTGTCCCACTTCATGGAGTGGGTTGTGCATGCTTTAAACAGAAGCCCAATGCACCTGAAAAAACCCAACCAGAGAAGGTCTTTTACTCTAAACTCTCATAATTTTTACTATTCTACTTGGTGTGCTGAGTTTATCAATAGCTGGGCTTGGGACTATTGCTATTATCAACTGAGAATGTTTTTGAACATTATGATACAAAACAATAGCTTTGCCTTATAACTGTCATTTTTGTGAACTGCATGCTGCACACATTATAAAATCTTTCAACTGGATTAGGAAACCTAAGAGTCAAAATAGGCTGAATAAGATGTAGGTGATTTCCTGATATTTACTGGGTAATTTGAGCAGCTTCTTTTCTCTCTTCTCTTGCTTCACCAAATGACTGTGACTTTGCTGAGATCCCACAATTCTAGTACCCTAGAGGAGACCAAACAGCATATGTATAGTCCCAGTTCTGCTTTGGCCATGATGAAGGTTAACAACTTCCAGATTCTTCCAAATGCTGCTTTGTTTGTCTCTACTGATAATTTATTCCGTGGAGGAATGAAAAGGAAATGAAAAGGAATGAAAATGCCTATTTGTTTACCTGTTTTACTCTGCAAATACCTCCATGCCACCTTAGACACTTCTGAAAATAACCCATCTCTTACAGGCAGTATAGATACCCTCCTTGGCATCCTTGCTGCTTGTGGGTTCAGTCACGTTGAGTTTATCAAGAGAATTTGTCTGCAACACCCTACACTGACCATGAAATCATATTGCACATTATTTTCCTTTCCATCGGCACTTCCCACAACAATCTACAAGGAAGTAGGCCTTAATACTTCCAAAGCATCTTTTCCTGACAGCTCTGTTACTTGAATATGGTCTGTACTTCCCACCTGGTGCCGTCCAGTCCACTCTCCCTGCTGGCACAGAACTGCCCACTCTGCTCTGCTCCCTTCCAGCATCCATGAGCAGTCATGGGATGCAATGGCAGGGATTTAAGGCAGTGAGATGCCACAGGCAGCAGAAGGAACAGCTCAGTTACTGACTTGGCTTCATCCAGCATCCACTTGGTGAACTGAGCTGCACTATACTTGGGCTTTTTGTGTTCCTGCTCACCCTGTGAAGTAATGTTTATGTTTTGTTTTCCCCCAGGAAGAGGCAAGCCACTGTTGGTGTGGGATGGAGCAAAGGCTTTTGCATCCTGGTTCAGGCAGCTGAACATGGCCTGACATGGTTATGAACTCCACACTTCTGTTGTTGCTGGTCCCCCATGACCTTGACCTCACAGTTATTCCTGTGCCATTGGGGTGGCTTGGCCCAAGCAGAGGAGCAGAAAGAATTCCTTAATCTGGCAAATGAAAAAGGGAAGATTTAAATGAGGTGCTACTGATTCTTCTGCCAACTCTGGACTGAAGACAGCAGAGCATGCAATCAAGGGGCTTTGCATGGACTTCCTGCTGGAAGCTCCAGTCCAGGGAGCACAGCTTTCCACGAGAAAACAGGGAATTGCTGTATTTAGGTTCACCTGCTGTCTGTGCTCCCATGTGCTAGCACTATTTTAAGGGTCCTAGGAAGGTGCTGATAATGAGGGCATGTACACTCATGCTCATCCTTCAGCTGCATTATAGAAATACCCTGAGATGCCCTGTGCCTCAGTTTATCTGTAAATATAGCCTATCTAATAATATTTCCCTATACCTGATTTACAGCTGAAAGGTGCTGAGATAGCAGAAAATGGGGGTGTAGGAGTACAGCAGCAAAATGTTCTACAGCTGACTCAGGAACTCCAGGTAAAGGTGTGAACCACCACTGATTGAAAGAAGTACCTTATATCAGAGCTATTGCTTTAGACAAAAAATAAATAAATAACAGTCAGAAAAAATAGAAAGGTGTTAATGCCAATAGAACAACACCATCTTTTAATGCATTTTCCACTTCCACAGAAAGTTTTATCTAGCATTAATGTGAGTGATATCGGAAACAGGTGTTCTTTCTAGGAGAGGTCCAGCAGCAAAGGCAATTTGTGTCTCTGCCATTTAAAATTACATGCTGTCTGAAGGAGAAGAGATGGGAACTATTAGATGAACATTTATTTGCTGCATTTTTAAACTCTGGCACACTGTATCAGAAGACAGGTTAGCCTACCTGGGATTCTGGTATCAAGTACTGCAGCCTGCCAGTTAATAAGTTACTTAATAGTTCATAAAGTATCCTCTAGACTCCCCTCAAACTATAACCATTCCCATGCAGCAAACCAAGCATTGATCACACACTTACAAGCAGTTTCCATGTCAAATGTCAGAAAGCAGAAGAAAGACAGTGCTAAGATCCATTAAATTGTTGATACTTTTTGTCAAGGGGTGAGAATACTGGCATCCTGTCTGCACACTGGGGGACAGACCCTTCCAAGCTGCCATTTCATTTGGTCACTAAAATGTAGAGAGACAACTATGCTGTGTAATCATCCTATGACACTTCAGCACAAGCTTTATACCAGGATTCTAATACTAAGCTAAATCAAGACACAGTTTCTCTCTTCCTGGACAACAGGCACAGCCCTTGGTGGCTCACACAGACTGCAGCAGGAGGATACTGTGGCAGAAGCTAAGCCTGGTTTCCTCAGGATCAAAGGGCACTATCCATTGGCACAATAACCCCAGCTAAAGTGTCTGGATGGACTTTGAAATATGGCAGAAAATGTGAAAGTTTGCAAATTAACTTTTATGTTCCACCCCATTCAGTTGGTGTGAAGCGCATTAAACGCCACCATGGAGTGTATCAGGGAGGGTACTGGATGGAGAACATTGCATGTGAACATCTGCACTTACAGGGTCACTAGCAATAGCAGTGGTTATCTAAGTGACTGACAAACCAAGCCTCCAGCTCAAAGGTTGTTATTTCATTTGTATCTTTGCTTACGTCCTACTACTAACACATTGTTTCTCTCCTCATACACAAATCCTCACTAAGAAACCTATTTAAACTGGAGTATCTAATCAATAGTAGAATATATTGCAGTCATAAACTATAAAAACGATTAATGAGAATTTGAAGCTATCTAGCATGTACTCAGAGAGCTATCATGCTGTCCTAAAGGGTTTTATTCCAGGAGAGGTCTGGTCTAAATGAGTACTCCACATGTAGTGGCTTATGGAAATGCAATGTATGCCTAAGCTAGTATACCAAATAATGAATGAAGTTTTAGCAAGAAACATAGGGCATTTACTGGAAGAAGGTTTTTCCAGACAACTGTGATTCCAGCATTAGAATTATAAAATACTTCAAAAGTCAGTATTTTTTCATAGTTCATGCTTGTTATACTTCACAGATTCAGCGCTGCATGCAAAGCACACATCACAAACAATGCCTGCTCACGAGCAAGTCACTTATCTGTAAACATACATTCTCTGAACACATGCACTGGACCTTGCAGGCACAGTTTGCAGCATCCAACATTCCTTAACTTCCTGAGAATCTGCGGGCTGTTTTAACAAGAGAATTAAATACCCTTTTCAGTAATAATCTCTCCATCCCCAGAGCCTTCTGGAGAATTTTGTTGTTGTTGTTGGATTATTTTTGCTGCCAAATGCACACAGAGCTGTATAAGGTAGCTTTTGTCTTCCACAAGAGCAAGCTTCATTGACCCAAGAACCTCCAAGGCAGTGTCACTTCACTCATGTTAGTATGCATGGCTGTGCTGCTGGAGCTGCAGAGAAGGTCTCCAGGGCTTGGCATTTCAGCATGGTGCCAGCAATGACATTATTTCTCAGTGAATCCTTGGAAGAACCTCATAAGTTTGGATTGGGCTGAGCAGATCTGGACAGGTGCTGGTGTGTGGTCAGGCAGAGTTTTCCAGGAGCAAGGCACAACATTGTCCCACTTCAGGCTCACAGAGCACAGTGTGGCCCTGGAGCCTCAGTGCACCCACTTGGGCAAGCTCATTCCTCTGCTACAGCTCCCAGGAGCCACTTCTTGCTGCTTCTGCCTTTTCCAGAGTGAAAGGGGTAACTGAGCTGGAGGAGGCCTGCAGTACCTCACTGTGCAGGGGGACAAGTGCCAAGGAAAGAAGCAGGTTGACTTTAAAAGCATCACGATGCATTTAATGAAGCTGGCAGAACAGGAAGAAAGAACAAAAAACCAAACTCAAGGCAAACTGCAATTGATCTGGAAATTATTAATATTTGAGACAATAAAGGCAGACCCCCTGAATACTATTTGCATAGAATCCCTCCTCAGAGCCAAACCACACTTTAAAGCACTTCATCTGAAAAGAGCTCTGCCGAATTGAAACTGAGCTACTACCATGACTAGAGGGTTTTGGTGCCAAAAGATGTCAGATTGAACACGAAACAGAATTTTCATTCTTTTGTGTCCTCCATAAATATTAACAACTTGACACCCCATAATGAAAGCAAAATGCACTTAAGCACGGGCAGAAAAACCAAACTAGCCAACCATTCTTCTTTCAGGATTACAATTGGAAATTAGCTGTAGAGGTCAGAGTTTTCCAGCATCACTGTAGGTTGGGATTAACTCCATGGATATTGAGCACACAAGAGGAGAATTTGGCCTTGCACAGTGCAAGAAGATTGTAATTCCATGAAATAACCACCCCATCCTTCCCACCCTTAGCTGGATGGAAGCAGCTGCCAAATCCTTGTCTACCAACTGGCCTCAGCACATGCTCATGGCCAACAAGCAGAGGAGTGAACTGCTCCTAAGGAGACCCAACCCTCACTGTGGCCAAGAGGCAAGAAGCGACAGGAAAAGCACAGCAGCCAGGATTTGCTGTGCTTTGATTTATTTTCCTCATGTATCTGATAAAAGTATCTGAGTGTCTTCGGGGGGGGGAGGAATTAAAAGTACCTCAATTTAAATCAGAAAATAATATTTTTGTATTGGTCCCCACATCCATCAAAAAAAGGACACTTTCTCTAGGTAAGAGATTCCACTCTCCAAGATATGCAACAAAATACCAACTGCAGTGGGAAAAATAAACACACAATTCTTTCCCCCAAAACACCATCCCCTCCCAAAACAAAAAAAGAGATAAACCCAAATCAATATGGAATATCCACAAAGCACACATTGTTCTGAATTCTGTGTTTCCCTTCAAGCATCTCCCAATAAAACTTTTCTAGATAGCTATTGGAGAGAATGGAGGAGGGCAGGAAATTTTCTCTGTGTGGGAACAATATTGGGGAATAAAAATAGTGAAATATTTGTTTCAATTATTCCCCCTGCATAAGCCAACAAAAGCTTTTGCACACACTGTAAGGGAAGAAACATTTAAAATACAAAGGTTCTTGACCAGAGCAGCACAATTCACTAAATATATCTCTGTAGCACCTCAATGCTACTCTCAAAATAATTTAAAAAGCAGAACATTGCTACCACCATATTTAGTGGTATCATCAGATATTTTCTTCCAACAGTTTTAGAGTCAACTTCAGAAAACGAAACAAGAATTCAAGGGGCAGAGTTGCATCAGGCAATAGGAGTACTCCCCAGCCAATCACAAATATTTGAACCTTTTACTCTTCGGGCCCTGTAAGTACCCAGAGAGTCTTTTGAATGTCTGTCCTGCTTACCACAGAGTTTTACTTGCTGTGTCTGAGGCATAAGAAAACAAAGCTCACAGAAGGCTCTGGACACCAAGACAAAGAGCAGCTTTGCTCAAGGAGAGCTCCCTCTCGATCAGGTATGCATGAATGCTTTGCCTGCTACCTCCTGCTGCAGAGATCAGGGTCTGCCTGAGCTCCAAGTTATGTTTCCACATTCTCCAGTATCGAAGGAAAGTCTGTTACCTAATTTCTTTGTGATTAATTACTGCATGGGAAGAGAGTAGCCTTAGGTAAATTTCTGAACTACATGCTAGAAAGATGGCCCAACATTGAAGAAACACAGAAGACAAAGAATCCTGTTGCTTCTAGCATGAAATGAAGTCTGTTCAAAGTCTAGGGAACCCAGCAAACAGCTCTGTGCAGATGTATTTCTGCAGAGAGTCCCTAAAATTATCTGGGGACCAGTTACTGCTATTGTCCGGCTCCTTCTTTAGCACAACCTTGGAAACACTGACCTCACCCATCAAACACCTTCTGTAGAAATCTCAGACCCTCCTGAAGGGAACCTAGACCTGCCTGGAAAGTCCTACTGTCTCCTGCTGAAATAAATGGTATTTTCATGCTCCAGTAAATACAAACTGGGGGTCTACCCCCTTCAAGGAAGGGTTAGAGCTCAGCAATGCTCCTAATCTCTAAATTGTTTAAGTAATTTCATTTGACTTTGCTGATAGATCAGGAATGTATTTTGCAGAATCATTTACTGATTGCCCATTTCATTCCTTTCAAAGTGTTTTCAGAAAGGCAGGGAAAGGACAGGAACATCTCCTATATTGTCTTTCCTCCACTTGCACCATTACAATATTTGTTCTTAGGTGTTCAAATATCCTCTCCAAGTAAAAGGGGATGTTCACTCTCTTGCTGCCCACCACTGCCTTTACTGCTCCCTGGCAGCTGCTTTAGGGGGATGTGCAGGAGCAGCTGCTGTAGGAGTGCACAGAGGAGCAATGACCCCTGGCAGAGGTAACTCACACCAGTAAGTGGCTTCTAGAAGGGGCCACAAGCCACCTCTTACACCATCACCCATTCAAAACTTCTGCCACAAAACTGCTCTGAGCTCCCCCAGCTGCCTGCACAACATGGCCTCCAGTGCTCAACCAATCCCAGAAAGGGTTTCACCAGCTCAGCCTACATTTATTTAAGAGCATTTTGATGAGGCGTGCAGGTACTTTACTGCATGATCATGATCGGCAACTGTTCAGGTGAGGAGCTTCTGCTCTAACCCCAGCAATTGGATCCCAGCAGCCTATCCTATCCAGCAGATGCTACTACCCTTCCCAGGGCTCAGGTTTATTTGATCCAGCTTTTATGCAAAAGCACATAAAAACAATATAAACACATTTATATAAGAGACAAATGTGTGTGTTTAAATTAGCTCATTCCACAAACATAGGCTATTGAACAGCCCCATCTGCACATGGGGAAGGCAGCAATGGCCAGGTGTATGTGTAGGAGAAAGGAAGCATGAAGCAAGGAGGAAAAAAGCAGGAAAAAGAGCTGAATGCAACATAAGAATGTGCAGAGAAAGACAGAAAGAAGACAGACCCTGTTGTTTCTTAGCCAGAGATGGGGCTGACCTGTGTCACTACTGCTAAAGCTGGTGTGGAGTGGAAAGGCAATTCCAGGGCTGTGGGTGGGGATTCTGCAATCCCACCACCATCAAGCTTCATTCCTCAAGGGCTTTCTGCAAGATGCTGGGCCTTGGCAAGCCTGGCATTCACTTGAGTGTGTCCCACAGCCCTGTGGGCTTCCTATGCTGTGACGGCCATAGCATTTCACTGGGAATGAACAGGCGTCTGAAAGAGTGGAAGAAGAAAAAGATAAGAAAAACAAATCAAAAAATCCTGGTGCACCTCTCTGCCATCTGCTGACATGCAAGTGGCCTGTCTAGAGAAAGATTTATAGTAGCCCTCAGAGTGGCTAGATGCCAAACCCCAGGCCCCAAACTTCTCTGGGAACACCAGCTGGGACAGAGTCCCCAGCATTACTTCATGAGTTTGACTAAGCTATGTCCTTTCAGCTTGAAAGATGTTTTTTGAAGCATACTAAAGCTGAAGTAGAAAGTTAGAACTTCCAAGGTGACACCCTCAGCTCTGACCAGGAAACCAAGATGACAGGTGCTCAAGGGCAGCAGGGCAGAAAATCTCTCCTATTGAAAAGGAGCTGCACTGAGACAGAATCTATAAATACTCTATGCCTGGAGTCTGGTCTGGATAAAAACCACAGGGAATGCCCTCAGGACTAAGTGTAATGCTCTATACTTTAATGATACATATCCTTGCATTGTTAAATCGGCTCTTTGCTAAGGTACAGATGCTAAGGTGTGTACTAGCTGAGCACTCCCTTGGAAAATCTGTGGCATTACATAGCCAAATATTTGAAATGTAATGGGCATTGGTCCCTTAAGTCCCACAGGACTCGTCTCAAGAGCTTATTCTTAATTCCTATGCATCTCCACCTTTATATGAGTGCTTAAAATAAGCATATACCACTGGATCGTATTACAAGTATCACTGAAATTTACATATTAAACATGCTTGTCCTGAACTGGCCTTAGACAATCCTAGCCTTTTACCGGAGAAAAAATTAGTAAATATTTTTTTAAAAATCTTTAAAATATATGTAATTAAATTATTCTGTTAAACCTTTTGATATGTATTAAAGCTGCCATATTAAAAAAAAAAAAAAATCACAATGTTGCTAATTTAATTTAAACCAGCCATGAAAACAAAAGATTTAACTACACTGCAGTTAATGATTCCAATAAAAAAAAAAACAACCAAAAACTAGCTGTTTACATGTTTTACACAAAGACTTTTCCTGGCCCCTTTTAGCTGTCCATACAATACATTGTTAAGTTAACACTTAATAACACCAGCTTAATATATAACAGAGGGAAAGTGCACTGCAGCCTCATTTGCTCTATTTAGCAAGTCCTATTAAATTCTGGTTTTCTCCCTCAGAAGATCGTAAATATACCAATGTTCACCTTTGAGAATGAAAGTCTAAAGTGCAACATAATATGGGCAAATCATTTGACAAGTAATTTGTGACCCTCAATTTGAAACCACATTAAAAGTACCTATTGTGCTAAATGGGAGATCCAAAGGATGCCAAATGGAGCAGGAGGCAGAAGAGGGCATAAGTTGCTATTTCCCTTCTCTCCCAAAACCTGAGACCCCAACTGGGAGCCAGGCTGACTGACACTACCTGCAAGCCTTGGCTTCCAGAGGAATAGTGCTGTGCAGGCTGGCACAAGTTAAATCCCCAAAGAAACAAGTGTAGGAGAAGAAAACACGTTCTGGCTAGGACTTCACCAGAGATACGGTTCTCTTGTCAATAGCTGGTGGGACACCTTCAAATATATGAAAGAACTATAAACAAAGCTAGGAATATGTCTGGGTTTGAGTAGCAACAATAAAGTAGAGCTCCTGCTAGTGCATTCCTGACAGCACTGACTGACATTCAGTGTGGGTTTTGTGTGTTTCTGAGGGTGGTGGTGGTATGTATTAGCTCCTTTGCTGGAGTCCAAATTCATTCAAAGGATATTTTACTGCAGAGCATTTAGTGCCTCAAAGCCTTACCTGAATTCCCAGACAACACAAGCATCCTCAGACATGAAGTTCCAGGTCCAGCTCTAACATGTATATATTTTTACCAGTTGTTCAAGGTATAATGTAATTAATTATAACAATTCAGCAGCAATTGAGCATGCATTTGACAAAATATTATAACAAACACAAATTAAGAGATAATTTCTAGACACATCTTTTCTTTCTAAACCCCAAACTTTTTTGTGATATGTTCTAAATGAGGCAAATTGATACAGCTGCAACATTACCAGGGCTCTCTTGCCTCATACTGAGGTTTGGCTGGTAGAACCTGAAACTTCCCTTTGTTAGGAAGAGCAGAGAAAGCCTCTAATGCCCTTTACTTCCAGGTGGCTATATTGTAAATGCAAAGCAGAATCTACAGGTAGCCCAAACAGAGAAATAGAGAACATTTCTAGCTTTGATTCTCCATCACCAAGCTGCACTTGACAAAGGTGAGAATGTCTGAATCATGCAATTCAGTTCAGGGCAGACACCCAAGACCACTGGGGACCTGAAGTCCAGCAGGGTGATCTGCCCAGGCTAATTATTTGGTCTGCAAAAGACTAAGGCAGCTCAGCTGCTGTCCCACTCCCATCTTGCTCCAGCGAGCTGCTCTGTGCATCTGTTCAAATCCCAGCCAGCCTGCATGTCAGCTGGGCTGTAACTACAGCATGCATGAAGCAAAACACACAGGCAAAACTGCAAGTTCTCCCTTCAGAAGGCTATACTGGGTTTGGCTGGGATAGGGTTAATTTTCTTCATCATAGCTTTATCATGCTATGTTTTTGATTTGTGTTGAAAACGATGTTTTCATTGCACCCCTGAGATCCCTGGTTACTCACTCCTACTAAACACAGGCCTGCTGCAGAAGAGCTGTTCCAGCTAAAGCATCTCAAAGGATTTGTTTGCCTGAGAGATTCCCTGGTGTCCTCTTGTGAGACTTAACCCCCTTTGTAGGTGGCACCAGTAAAACTCACCTCCACTCCCCATACATTCAGCACTTACACTGTGATCCAGCTCTCTAGAAACTGTTACACACAGCATGTAGGGATGCTGTGGATTTCATAGGATGCTGATTATACACAGCTGCAGAAGACATCCAACTATAATATTGATACAGGGTGGATCTCAGGGCTGTAAATTTGCAGAGACATTCCATAATCAATTGGCATCCAACATTACAACTTGCTGGCCCTCAGGAGCTCTGTCAAATGCATAATTGTGAGTTTTAATTAAAAGACTACCCACAACTTTGTAAAGCGCTGAAGATCAAGAGCCTGCAAAAACTGAAGAGTGATGAGGTTTGTCGTGTTCTTTTTACCTTCAGATATGCTACGAGTGGCGGTCACGTACTAATTACAGGTCTCTTACAACAGCACACCGGGCAGTTTTCCAGGTATCTCCACTGCAAACAGCCAAACTGCAGCTTATCAGACTCTGTTCACTTTGTCCCAGCTGGAGATGTTTCAACACCTCAGGTTCAGTTCTGGGGAATTATAATATTTTATACTTCAGGTATTTAAGTTCTATAATGGATAAACTGATGAATTCATTGCTCTTCCTGGATGCTCACCAGAGCAAAACTTACCTTGAAGAAGCTAAATGAGCAACAGGACCCACATCAGTAGTGCCAATATACCAGAGGGGATCATGTTGTTCAGAGTGCCTGCATTTGAGGGCATTGAGTAAGGGGTAATTGAGTAATTGGGTAAGGGGAGTTGAAACCCAGGTGGGCCATCTCCCAGCTTCAGGGGCATTCAGCACTCACTGGTAAGTCAGTACAGCACACAAAATATCTGAGAGCAGCAAAAGGACATTGGACAAGGCACACTATTTGAGCTGAGTCTGCTTTGGTAAAAACCAAAATATGTTTCATGCCATGGCATCTTTAGGTTGGTGGACAGCTGCAACAGCTCTGGATTGTGTTTGCCTTTTTTCAATTCTATGATGGCAGCACCAGAGAGAAGGTCTTTCTGTAAGAGCAGAAATCTTGCTGCATTTTGCAAGTTAGCCTGATGTCACACAAGGGAATGCACAGGAGTCTTTTCTAATGGTTGTTGAGCCTCCAGAATTTACAAAAGTGTGGTTTTTGTCTACACCCTAAAACATGTCTACCTTTTGTTAACAGTGATGTTTAGAGAGGTGTTGGCAGCTGATTGTATCATTTCATATAAGCTTCGGGTGTTATTTGTGGTGGACTCCAAAGGTGTCTCTGAAAACATTTTTGTTCAGTTGCCTTTCCAGACAGCAGAAATCCTAGATTCTCTGTATTTGGCACTGCATAATGTGTAAAAGAGACTGAATCTTATGCACAAAACAATGACTATATATTAATTTACCAGTGGAAATGATGTATTAACAGTTGTTAATATACAAATATAGCTAAATTGCTAATTCTGAAGTTATCTCTGTTCTTTTGGTTCACTTTGGTCCACTAAACCCTATGCATTTGTGAGCTGCTCAGTAAGGATCCACAAAGGTTCTCTCAGAAAAGCAAAGTGTCAAATTTCAGCCAGGACCCACAGCTCTCATGAGAAAGGAAAAAAATACATTAATAAAGAGGGAGAGTTGAGTCTGTGTAATCAGGGCTCATATCACATATTACTATGTATGCTAAACCTCCTGCCTATAATATAGATGTATCGAGAGCCTGTAGTTCTGGCCACTGCATGTTTGGAGATATACAAGTTTAGATTTTAAACATTTATAGAACAAAACTAATCCCACTTTGGAGCTAAAAAATTATTATAGGCAAGAGTCTTTCATATCAGAAATCTTTCACATGTTTGTTATCACATAAATCCTCCAGAATATATTCTAGCAGAAATACTTGGCACTGTTAGAAAGCTCCAAACTCGTTCAGTTTTAAAAAACGAGTTAAGATTGCAAGGGTAGAGATGCAGTCAGATCCCTGAATATAACCTGAGATGCAGACAAACCAGTAGTGGGAGGACCATTTATACTTAGTGACTAGGTTGTCAGCATGAAAACCACAAGTGGGTTGTAAGTGTAGGGCTGGCTGTATTTAGCTTCTTTATATTTGCTGATTCAGCTCTGACAATCGAGGGATGTTGTTGCTCAATTTGACTAAGCAGACAGTTCTGTTTGCCTTATCTCAATCCATTTGGCTGATAACTAGGCCTGACAAGAAGCACCAGTGTTTTCTTTAAAGATCATCTTCTCCAAATGCAATCTTGCTTGTCTTCACCACTCGTGAAACCAGACACACGCAAGAAAGACTCCAGCTATGTCCTCTTTATGCCACACAAAGCCAGAACTAAAGACATTTGGTCCACAGGAAGGACTTATATTCTAGTGTCACTTGTGAAATACACTGCCAAACAGATCATAATTTGGGAGTTTTTATGTTTCAGAAGTGTTTTTCAAAGTGTTCATTAAATGCCAAAACACTTCATACCATGTTTTTCTTCAAGCCTGGCTGTATGACAGATGTTGACCTTGCCCACAGTTACTGGTCACTATTAATCAGAAACAGCTCCTCTTCCTTTTCCCCTTCGTTCAGGAAACCTTGCTCTTAAGTGGTTTTGGTGCCATTTTTGGAGAAGCAGTTCAAAAAACTAAGAACTAGAACTTTTATTTTTTTTTTTAAAGGTCTAATGCTATTTTGAAAGTTTATAAGCAGTCAGAAGTGACATCACTTTTCTAACATATGTTCTTAAGCATAAGCGGTGGGAATTTCAAAGCATATTCAGCATTGGCCTTTTTTTTTTCCAACTGAATCAGTAGTCAAACTTCTATTGACCCTAATGGCAACTAAATTCAGCAAGTACTGTAAAAGCCTCACTCAAAGTAAAGCAATTAAGGAGTTTGATAAAACCTGCAATCCTGGGTTTCAGGATTAAAGGACTCGTCAAGTTGTTCCTCTTCCCCATTCACGACCAGCACCATCTGGGCTCCTCAGACATCGTGTGCCTCCACGCAGCAAACAGACACGGTCAGGGGCTACAGAAGCTGGATTGCCTGCCTGAGCCCTCCTGCCTTCATAAGGCTCTCTCACCTTCCTACACAGTATGAAAAAATAATAAGGCACTGTTTTGATAGAGACAAAATGGTTGTTCAAATACTTCTGCTAATTTCACAAAGATGCATGATAATGTTTCACATATGGCTCTGTGCCTTTTAATAACAAAAATTGAACACACATTTCAAGACACAAGTTTTGTTGATATGCTGCTGATAGTCCAGAGTAACTGTTTGCCTTGTGGTTTTAATTATTCTAAAGACAGCCCAGGGATCATTTACCCAGAGCTAATGGGTTTATGGGCTCTTTAAGAAGCATGATAAGCCCACAGATGTGGCAGGGAATGGCACGGGGGTCAGAGCCACCGTGGGGGCCTACACTCTGGAGGATGAGGAGGTCATAGGGAAGGGTTTATCCAGCAGCCTCCGGCCTCTTAATTATCACATGGCCGTTAGGATAGCTGTGTTCTGTGTAAACATCCCTGTTTTCTCTGGAGGGGACTCTGATCTGGAGAGCACAGTCCATAGCCTCAAGAGCCGCTTCCCGGCAGCACACCCACGGATAGGGCCGGAGCACTGGTGTGGGGAGCACGCCCTGAGGGCCCCGATCCTGCCCAAAGCCCTGGCATTTACCCCGGCAGCCACCCTCGGCAGCCACCCTCGGCAGCCACCTCGGCAGCCACCCTCGCCTGTGCTGTCCCTCACACCGCCACAGCGCCTCAGGGCACCATGGCTGTGCTGCTCTCCTCAGGCCCTGCCTGCCTTGCCGCTACCTCCTGCCAGTCCTGGGCCTGTTTGAGGCAGAAGCTGAGCAGCTGGAACAGGACTGGCTGCAGCTAAAATAACAACAGCTGCGGCTATATAAAGAGCTTTTGGTTGCCCTGTAAAAGGAATTGGGCACTGTTGAACTAGGCAACGTGTGACTGTTGTCACTGTCCTGGTCATCAGCTGCACAGCTCCCAGGGAACACACCTGGGCCTCTCCAGAGCCAGGAGAACAACCTCTCTCTCCCATGGCTGCAACTTCCTCGCTGCAGTGCTTTTACCTGGATAGCAAGTTTGGAGGGTTTGAAACTGCATCAGGATGTTTTAGGCCCAACTCTCACTTAGCACTGATCTAGCACAAAGTCATGGCTGCAATTCCTGGATCACACCAGAAGAAGGTGGGTAGGAATCTGGCCTCTTCTATAAAGACTGTGTTACACCATGTTAAGCACAGCTTCTTTTAGAACACTACTTGTTAATTGTTCTAGATAATTACTTTTATTTTAGGGATTAAACATAATGAATTTATTGTATAAACCCTGGAAACATTTTGCAGGCAGAAGATGATTTTATCTACAATATGAAAAGTACAGCTACAGAATGGATGAAGCCCTAGCAGGTAGATGCCAACAATATTTTAGGATTCAAAGTTAAAAACAGATTTAAAGTTAGCAGCTTCACAGACGGCAACATAGTCATCCTCTCTCAGGAGCAGAAGAGCAATCAGACTTGCCAGCTGCAAAGAAATCTTTGCAGTTCATGTGGGCCTTAAGAAAGGGATCAGGCCTGCCACATTATAAGTTTCTCCTTCTTTGCGAGAGTCCCTATCAATTTTGCAGAGGTTTTCAGCCCATTATCACATTACAGGTAGACAGTTGTCATAAAGCATTAGATCTAAGCAAGGCTGACAGCGTAACTGCAGGCTAGCTCCAGGCTTGGCAGTCTGTGCAGCACCTGCAGGCACAGGACCAGAGTGTGCTCCATCAAGAGACAGGCTGGTGTAATCTGCTGTGAATCACTTTGAATTGCTGCCCTTAATTGACAGTGCACTCAAGACCTGGCTCACTATGTAGACAAAACTCTAAGTACCAGCACACACACAGTCCTGCCAGAAACCTGCTTGCCCTCAGATAAGCAATGGCTACAGACCCACCTCTTCCACTAGAGCAAGAGCTCTGTATTTTGTTCTGCTTCTTCATCATTGCAGGCTCATCAGCACCATGAGAATAAGCAAGAACAATGTTTCTCCTAAAAACTGTTGAGGCTTTATGGAGGAAGAGGAGGATAGGGATTGAGCAGTCAATGTGCTACTGTATTGGGGAAAAGGGACAGACACACACACACTTCAGACAGGTTCAGAAAGCCCAGACCCAGGGGAAGTGCACAGCCAGTATCAAAATGCTCTAGGACAAGACCTTTGGGGTGAGATTGCAACCCCCTTTCTCTCTGGGGATATCAACATCCCAATTCAGGTTTCTCAGCATCTTTTTGTACAGAGTACACAGGGAAAAACACATCCAGATGATACAGACAGCAGAGGACAGAAGGCATAAGTGTCATCCCTGCACTCCACCATGAGACTAATCCTGCTCCCTCCAAATAAGCAAGCATTTGCTAGAGAATTAAATAATCAGGTGCTGAAATTTCCTTGGCAAGATGAAGAGGATTCCTTTTATTACTGCTGTCTCAAGTCACCTCCTGAACAAGCTCTCACCTCCTTATGTCCCAAAGTAGGCTGTAAGCTGGACAATTCCTTTGGCTTCAAAGTTTGTTGTCATCATTGATATCAGAATTTTAATGGTCTTTTAAACTCAAATTCTTACTTCTGCTCTCCTGGAAGCTTCAAAAAAATTGAAACTGAAAGTGCTTAAACGCCTGCCCCCCTGCTGCCAATAGAGGATGTAGAAAGGCCAGAAAACAAAGGGGATTCAGGCCTTAGAGGCCCCTTAAGAGTCTCAGTTTTTTAATTGACGTTCCAAAAACATTTGCTGAAAACATTAGGAGGAAACACAGAGCATACTGGGTGGGACATTCTGGTTGTTGAGCCAAGTGCCTTCTCTGCCACAGATGCATTTTCTGCCTTCTTGGGGAGAAGCCAGCTGAAAGAAAAGCCATAAAGAGATTGCATGGCTGAAGGAGCAGTTTCCATGACCAGACAAACCTTTCTCCTTATTCTCTCAAGGTCTGCAGGGCCCAGACTACAGTACCTGGCCAGACTGGCAGCAGCTTGCTCAGAGCCACATGATCTACCCAGGGCTGCCTGCTCCATCTAGCACAGGCTCTGCCTCCCTTAGCACCCACAGGGATCCCTCAGAATCCAGTGCCATCTCCTTGTCAATTGTTTAACCCCATATGTTCATTTCAAGGGCCAATTTGTATGAGGGACCACCAGCAACAAACGTCAGATCTGGTTTAAGACTTGGTTTGAAGGCATTTAGATAGAAGAATAATCACACAGGGATGTGGTTTACTCTGGAGAAATAGAGGCTGTGCTTAAATGTCTGAAATTCTTGGTGACTCTAATAATTGTAACCTCCGCCTCAATAAAATGCACAAATGATGTTATTGAAACATTTCCAATCAAAAGGTATTATTTTTGGTTTAAAACATATGCAGTAGTCAGTATTTAAAAGCAAGACGTCTGGGCAGTCTTACCTCTTTCAGGGGAAAACTACTGGAACAGAGGTCTAGTCTCTCTTTCTCTGTTTTTATAGCCTTAGTACAACATTATAACCTTCATACAGTTCCTCTGTTGCTTTTTCTTAACGACCAAAAAGTAGCTCTACAGTCATTCACTGGAGAAGTTTTTTTTTACTTTAAGGTGTGTTTCAGAGTTTGGCCTAGGAAGACATCACATCCCTGGAGAAGCACTGTCCCTGGAGTAGCTGAGCATCCTCAGTACCACAAAACCCAAAACTTGGCAGTGCTCCAAGCCTGGTTATTGTGCCAGTCTAGCAGGCAGCAAACAAGTTCAGGAACCTGAGAGCCCCTTGCCCCTTGACTTGGCAGATCACAGGGCTCCGTAACACTGGCTTGAAGGAGAGGATTTTATTTTCAGTGGCATCTTGAGGCTTCGTGACACCTACAAGGAAGTCTCAGAAGGTATAAGATGGTAAAGTGCCCACCTGCAGCTTTAAGTGCTTAAATATCAAGCGCATGTATTTAGTATGAAAAGAGACCTCAGGATCCCCAGCACTCTTGGAATTTTGCCTTGAGCTCTCTGCTGACCTGCATTGCTCACATGAACAAAGTCAGATGCATCCCACAGAAGCTGGCAGAAACTGGGCCAGTGTTTCATGATTCACATGCCTATAGGATTAGTTATAATTAGTGTCTTCAAGTAAGACAATAACCATATCATGCTATTGCACTCCATGGATGCAGTATCAGCACATATGGAAGACATTTATTACTATAAATATTCGGGCACTTGATAGTTATCCAAAAATATAAAATCAGGTTAATCATTCTATCCTACAATCCCTGGCAAGAGATTTGAACTCAGGTTTTTCTGGCTCAGCTTAAGGTTTCACATATATGATCACTTCTGCCAGCTGGCAGCACTAAAATCTTAGGCTAAAGTTGTTCTCCAGGAGCCAAATCTATCTGCACAGTAACGTTACAGAGCTTAGCTTTTTGCATGCCATATACTACCTAAAGATATCTTGCTGTTGCATAGAACTATGAAAGTTTATGTAGGCCAGATAGAAGAATTACTTTTCTTTTCCGAGTTAATCATTAACATCTCTCAGGGAAATAAACAACTGAGGCTATTGTCTTATTTCCAAAGGTTGCCCTGGGGCTAATGAAATAATTGATTTGCCACATAATACAAGGGTAGCTATGCTGACCCCACATTCATATATGTAAAATTGTTTCCAAAAATAGAAAAAGAATAGATAAAATGGAATACAAAATTTCTGAAGGATGTATAGCTACCCATCGGAGCAAAGGCATGGGAGAATAAACTAACAAACTTCCCTTTTAAAAACCACTCGGCAACAGGAGCATCAGTTGTTATTTGACTTCCAGTAACACAGCAACCATCCTTGGACTCATCAAGTCTCCCACAAATGCAATAAAACTCAATGGCCATTTTACAATCTATTAGGTGTCATTAAAGATACAAGACCCACGTATTCCTCTCCGGTCCTGCTCTTCAAGGGAAACTGCTGGGGTTTCAGTGCGCTCAGCTCGTGATTTGTGAAGTTATAGCAAATACAGGTCCACCCTCAGCTCCTGGACCTGCCTCAGCCCACCTGCAGCATCACCCACACATATAAAATAAAGTCACTTTTCAGATACCAAATATTTAGAGGCCTGGCTGCAGCTCATGAGCCCAGTCCCAGCACTGCAGAACACACAGGCCAGGACAGCTACTTTCACAGGACACAGAATCACAGACAAAAAAAAAAAAAAAAAAGGCACTGAAAGATCAGTGCCAGCCCAGCATGGAGGCACCCCTGCAGGGAACTTCTTGAAGTGGGAGGCAGGCGTAGAACGAGCAGGACCCACACACAGCTAAAGCCTCCAGCAGGAGCCAAGCTGGCTCTTTACAGAGGCTCTGTGACACATCTGTGCCCCATCCTTCAGTGCATCCCAGAGTGGATGTACTACCTAGGTTATTGCATCAGCCATCAGCTTATGGACACTTGACAGGAACCAGAAAAGATGGTGAAACCTTATTGCAGATGATCATAAAAAGAGAACAGCATCTGATAGCTGGACACAGTGATGCTGGGATCTCTCTTGGATGGGGATTCCCCCAGTCACAGATAGCTGCTCAAGTATTTGCCTTTGAAACTTTTTTTTTTAAAAGGACTGTTGTCACCCTGACATCCCTGAAGAACAAAAGTTTCCTGTATCATCAGAATAACAAGGTGCCAAACAGATAAACACCCTCCCTTTGAGCCACATAAAAAAAGGCTGAATCAAGTAAACACATGCAAGGTTTTTGCACTACATAACACAGGAACTCATTTTCTCTCTCTTCACTGGGAAACCTGAAGTAACTCAAATAACCTGCTCAAGGAGGTTCAAGTTTCCCTTTTCTAGCCTTCATCGGTTTTACAGCTTAGAGACTCATCCCCACCATCTCACATCTGTGCTCAGAAGGCATCCAGACTCCTCCTCTTTATCCTGTTTGCTTCCAGGATGAACCTGCCAGCATTCTCACCTTCTGTAGCCCTTCCTGCTCCTCTATCAGAATGTTGTAGGTAGCCCAGTCTCTCCTGCTTGCTGTGGCAGGTCAGCACATACCCACAGGCTGCAGAGATCCCAGGAGACCACCTCTCTCTCTTGCCTGCCATTCTCCTCAGAGCCCTTCACTACCTGCTAAGTAAAAGAGAGCTGCCTCAAGCCCTGGCAGCAAGGCAGTGGGCTGAGCTACCCAAGACTCCTCACAAGCTCACCTTGAGGCATTTGAGTGGCCTCATCCCACACACCCACTCGGGTCAGGTCCTGAGTGAACAGAGCTGAGTGAATCCCTCCCTGGGCTGAGCTGCTGCTTTAAAACACCTCCACATCACAATTCGAGCAATGTACCTCTCCCAGCACACCACTGATCTTTGGGCCCAAGGGACAAAATAGCCAAGGCACTACACTGCAAGTTCTGTAGCTCAGTTGGGAAGGCTGGATCAGCAGCTGGATATTGCAGTGGTTGATGTGTTCCTTTACATGGCCATGCATGCAATATATGCTGCATTTTACCACATACGTGCATTTGCAAGACAATATGTTCTTTTTATGCATAGAGCCTTAACTAACATTGATCATGCATCACAAAAAAAGAACCATTTTCAGAGGGTAAATGCCTGTTAATCATAAGCTAAAGGGGAAAGGAAAAATTTTAAGTGATATATAAAGGGAGGAAGTGACTCAGTGGGTGGGAGGGAGGGGACAAGCATTCCAGACAGATGGGACATGAATAACTTTTCCATCTCCCTCTCTCTTCTCTCCCAAGACTTGCAGGAACTGCTGTGTTGAAATAGTCAGTCATTAACTATTTGATGAGGTTTCAAAATCTGAACTGAATTCTCTGGATGTAACCAGCTATTATTACAGGGTCTGCATCATAGCAATGCAAGTGTTGGAGCCCTTTGGCAAGCCATAGCGGTGAGGGCAGGACGGAGCACTCTGGAGGAAAAGCCACTAAATGGCATCAGCTGTGTAGCTCTGCACAGCCCTGGAAACGCTGAAGGAATCAGAGCAGTAGTGATTAGTGAGTTTGCAGATCCACTGTGACCAAGCAACAGGGCATCCATCCGCACAGCCGGCAAAAGCACGGATGCGCCGGCACTGCTCGTCCCATGAGAGAGCCAGACTCTGGGCGTGCTGGGTGAAGGTCACCCTGGAGGAAACTGTTGTGCTTCTCCAAAAACCCTCTGGCTTTTGCTGTCCTCCTGCAGGGCAGTCCCTGGGGCAGTCTCCCACTTAACAGCATCCACCTTTTCAGAGGGCTGGGGTACAGCAAAAATACCCTTTTGGTGACAGCTCAAGTGCAGGATTCAGACCATGGGGAACCCCTCCTGCTCAGTCCACCTTATGCTACCCAGTCTCTAAGAAAACCTGTCTGAAGCATTTCCCTTCTTGGATGCCAAAGGCTAATTGACCAGCACGAGACCTGCTGAACTTGGTGGAACCAGGGTAGATATAATCACTCAGGAGAGCCAATAACCAATTAACTGAATGGCTCCAGCAGTTTTGAGGTCTGCCTTTTTATTCAAGAGCAAATCAAAGATCAATTTCCTAATAAGCTTTGTAATATCTGCTATTCTTTCTCATTATTATTATTAGCATTGCAGCAGTGTTTTGTGCATATAATGAAAGAGTAAGATGACTTGGAGTGGCGTCAGTGGTTGGAAAGGAGTGGGGGAAGTGTCAAGCTAAAAAAAACCCATATACACATCCAAACACACGTATATAAACCAGGAATGGTATACAAGCTCTTCATAGCAAAGGCCAAGTCATGAGGGGATTCTGACCACAAAATAAGAATCTACCCCATCAATAACTTTTTCCAGTTCAGGTTTTGCACAAGGAAAAGCAAAAAACTTGATTACGTTAATCAAGTGTTGCAGTGTCATGGTTTAGCCTGGCCCTCCCAGCACTGCTGCATTGTCCCATGGGCTTGGTCAGCTGCTGCAAGCAGGCAGAAAGCAGTGGGAGACATTTGGGAATTGCATGGCAGCCCAGAGTCCAGCTGCTCCTGGCCTTGTGGTGGTGACAGAGCACAGGAGGCAGGGTACAAGGACACGCTTCCTTCTGCCACAGCCCTCTAACAGGGGTCAGGCCAGGGAATACCTTCCTCTGCCTCCATCACATCCACCAGAGCCCCGAGAGATGTGCTCCTCAAATCCCATCATTGCATTGCCCTGCAGTTCCCCTATGTGTTTTGCTTTTGAAATTGCAGGTTCCATTCTCTCTGCAGCTGCACCCCCAGCTCAAATCATGTTCCCTTTGTCAGAAAGTCTCCAGCACTCCTTTCAGTCTTATGTCTTGCAGCAAGGCAAGAAACAGCAGCCCAATGTACAAATTCTTCCCTGCCTCCCACTCCCTCCTTTTCTCCTCTGGAGAAATCAGAGACTCTTGGAGATAATGATCTCACCTATAAAGATACAAACAGCATCATCTACATTTTTCAGCATCTCCAGCATATTCCATTGTCTGTTATCAGGCAGCCTCTGGTGAAAGTGCGGGTTTCTCTTTTGGATGCATGACTTTGCATGGCTCTGGGAAAGTCCCCTCCACAACAGCAGAGTAAGACTGCTTTCATTTATTTCCTGTGCATTTTAGCTGAGTGTTTTGCTAGACTGCACAAGAAGAAAAACATTGCAAAATAAGTCTCTGAAGGAGAAACTGAGAACTCAAGAGAAAGGGGATGATGCTGAAGCCCTTTTTTAGAGGAGCTATAGTTGGATAATTGTCCAAGATAGACTGGCTTGTTGACTTTCTCACAGCAAAAGGCACAAGGCTGTTTAATTGATTTTAGCCTGTAACTAAACATATACTTCTTTCAATATAATGAACAACAATGCTACAATACTACTCTCCTAATGTAAATTGATCCATTACAGATGAGTGTTTAGATCAATGTGTGATGTCCTGATTGGAAATAAAACTGTTTGCTCAAGATCACTATAAAGACAATGGGCACTGATAGATGGTAGTTATGTGACAAGGAATGGCTCTTAGAAAGGAGATTGCCAAGACCATGCCCATCAATTATGAAACCAGCATTCACCCAGCTGCCATGCAAGTATTTTGAAAGACAAGAAGAAAGAGGAAAAGATCCCAATTACTTCTCTCAGCCCCACGGTCCTTCTCACTCTCCAGCATGGAAACTCCTTAGCTGCAGGCTCACTGGTGTGGGAGCCACAAGCGCCTGGGCAGGGCATCCAGCACCCGTGGTTGTGTAGGGCTGAGCGATGTTGTTGATCTGCCTGCATTACACTGGGGCTCATTTTCTCCCAGAGCAGCTGGCTTCCACTGGGGAATTGTGCCATGGTCCATGTCCTGTATGCTCATAGGCCGTGTTCTGTCATCTCCCTGCATTTAGAGAGAAGTTAATGGCTCCAGCTACTTTCCCAGTCCGTTGTGATCAATCCATGTGCCTCTCTTGCTGGTAGCTACTCGCTGTGGCCTTTCATTATCTCTCTTGCATGGGGCACTTCTGGATTTTCCCTTGTGTATTGAGGGGGTTGCCGGAATCCACGCTAGCCTGGACTGTGTCCCAGCCATTCATTACCAGGGCAGCTGCAAGCACTTCTCTTTCTCCTGGGGCTGAGCATCTCCTCTGAAGGGCTCTGTCAGTGCTCGTCAGGGCTCTCGGTGGCATGGGGCAGCGCCTGTGCCACCCCCGGGGCCCAGCAGCCTCCTGCCCGGGGAGCCCCACAACAGCCTGGTGGTGGCTCAGTGGTGGTTTGGTGTTTGGTGGTGGCTCAGTGGTGGCTCAGTGGTGGCTCAGTGGTGGTTTGGTGGTGGCTCGCCCTGGCGGAGAGCAGCTGCCGAGGGGCAGCGCTGGGAGCAGCAGCCGTGCCTGTCACTGCGGACCCAGGCAGGCACAGATGTCCGTGCTGGGACAGGGCTGGGCTGGCTCAGTGCAGGGACACCCAGCTTGCAGGGGGTGCAGTTGCTGTCTATGAATATATTGGGTGGTGGGTGGCCAGAGGTCAGGAAGGGACGCTGGGTGGGGGAAATTAAATGAAAGGACAATGTTGACACAGAACACATGATGCTAAATGGCTTGTGAAAATAGATTCATTAAGGGAACGATATTCTGCAACAGCCTTTAAATACTAACAGAGGAGGTTTGGTTGGTTTGAGAAACCAAAGGATGAGCCCTGTGGTGAAGGACTGCATTTGCTGGCCATGTCCTGCTCTACTTCCCTTGCAAGAGTCTCCTTCATGTCAGTGAGACCAGTCTGCTGCTTTTTCCTCTCAAGGGCTAACAGATTCCAAACACTTCTCTGGTCATCTCTGATCATAAATAGCTGAGTCTGTGATGAGTGTAGCACATACTTCATCATATGGTAAAGAGGCACCAAGGCTGGACAAATAGGGAACAGTCTGTTAAGGCATGAAGGAGTGCTCTCTCTCCTCTCAAAGCCAAAGGAATGTGGTCTCACTGACCTGCTCAAACTTGGGCCATGGAGAGGTCACCTCTTAAATGTAATTGTAAGGAAGGTGACAGCATGGTGGTTGTAGCTACTCAGGCACCATGGCTGATGCTCAGGCTACTCAGTTATTTCATCCCAGGAGCAGATGTCCTGAGGCCATGACAGAGAAGCACTGTTGCTCTCAGCATCCTTGTAGCTCATGGAAGCTTCTGTGGGGTCCTTCCACTTTTTCCCAGTCCCATCCTTGTTAAGAAAAACACAGCATCAAAGTAGGATAGAGGGGCTCTCTGTGACTGTGGACAAAACAGTTCAGCTGATTTTTGGGTGTCTGAGGAAGATGCAGCATCACCTCCAGCACTCTGTCCTGCTACCTCAACAGCTAGGTAGGGCTCAGACTGGTGTCAGCCTTTGGAGGGGTCCACACAGGGGACATTAACCTTCTGTCTCAGAAAGATTGTGGTCCATGCATGTGCACTTAGTTTGTGTTTGGCTGGCCCTTCTACCCTGAAGGAAGTCAGTTCCTCAGTAAGCCCCAGGCTGAAAGTCGTGCCCTGAGTCACCAAGTGAGGAGACATTGGCTGATGGCACATTTAATCCAGTGCTGTAAACAGGAGTAGTGAACACCACCTGCATTTCTGCTCTTGCAAATCAAAACTGTTGATTGGTCATAAAAATAAAGTCTCTTTTCTGAGAGATTTCATTGGAGATCTACACTCCATGCCAAGGAATGTCATTCCTCATGGCTATGAGATCAAAATCTACAATTATGAAGAATTTATGCAGAATAGAACTATGGATACCTTAACTGTGACAGATACTATCTGTGAGCAGTCCAGGCTCACTAGCAGCAAATAACCTTTTCTTTCTAAAGCTTTTCTTTCTGTCGTTTATCTCGATGGACTCTCAAAAAGAGTACAAGGAGGAATTCTGTCACTAGCCAAAGCAAAATTTTCCTTCAAACAGCCTCAGCTGAACAATAAGGCCTCAATTCAGGAAAATTAATTTGATCAGTACAGCTACTTCTGAGGGAAAAAAATATCTGTCATTACCTGCAACTTTCACCCAGAAGAGAAAAGCCTGACAAAAGACAACACCAGGAAGGAAAAGCCAAATTCCCCTTGGAATATGGTACAGATTTAGTAGGGAGAGAAACCACCATTCAAACAAACTACTGAGGGCAAAAGTGATTTTCCAGCTCCTGAGGTCTTCAAATCAAGACCAGATCCCTCTGAAGGGTAAATTACACCACTCCTCTTAGGAGGAACCAGCTGTAGCTCCTGAAACTGTACCACTGCACACAGGGGATGACTCTTGCCTTGAGCGAGCGCTGCCTTGCAGACAGAGCCAGCAATTGCGGGGCTGGAGCGTGGAGTGCCTGGTGTGTGTCCCTGACCCTGGCAGGCTCAGAAGAGCCTTCCAAAGACAGACCTGCCAGGGAGCAGCAACCACAACTCACAGCTCAGCAGCTGAGCCTCACTTTGCCTCCCACCACCTTCATTGCCCCTGGCTCTAGCGAGCCACACCCACCAGTCAAGCACGACCAGCATTCACCCATCAACAACCAAAAAATTTGGAAGGAGGGGAAAGCCTGCAGAAATCTGCACTTGAACTGCTGCTGTCTCTCCCTCACCCGAATCCTCTCTTTGCCTGAGGTAGGGCTGACTCACCCAGAGCGAGCTCTGCAGTTGGCACGATCCCCACCGCCCGCACCACAGGTTTCCTGCCATCCCAGAGAGATGGGGCTTTCACACGCCTGCACCGTCTATGTGTGAGCAAAAAACAAGGGGGTCTTGGCAGGGAAGCCAGAGCCACTTCTTTCCATCCTTGCTTCTGTGAACTTTCCCAAAGGTTTCAAGGGTGGCCTGCATTTGCGGTTCCCTGTTGGCTTTGTCACACTGCCTGCTCCCCAAGTCTCAGGCTGCCAGTGTCTCTCCCCTGGATGACTTGGCTTGTGTTATTTTGTGTTAAAACCACTATGTTTTTTTAATGGCTATAAATAAGTTAAAACTGCATCTTTAATTAATCACTGCACTTTATACTGTAAGTGGAGATTTTTTGTAATGATTCGTTTATAATTTTAAGATGCCATTTGCTCACTGTCAAATGTATCCAGCTTTTATCCCTCTATGTTTAACAAGTTCAGGATAGAAACAAAATTTCATCAATGAGGAATTTTAATCCATTTAGTCTAGAGCAAATAATTGGTTATTAAGGAAGTGGAAAGATTGAGGGATACTTTACCTTAGCAACAATGAACTTGAGACACCAGTCAGTATGTTCATCTTAAAACATATTAAACTAATCTTAACATGTTTATTTTTCACTGACACAGGTTTGTAATTGGAAATACATATGTCTAGATGACTAAAACATGAAAAACAAATAGGAGCAGCAGCATGTAAAGTATAGAGAAGTAGAAGCATTAATAGAAATATTTCTGCTATAGCAGCTATTGAATGATTTTTTATTTTTTTATGGTTTGGAAGAAGAACCCATATGTTTATAGGATTTTTCCCCCCAATTAAAATATGTGTGTATGAGTGTGTCTTTCTCTAAGTATTATTTAGCTACACACACACACACACACACACAGGGCTCATCTACAAAATTCTCTACCAGTGAAGTGAGAGCTGCTTCTCCTTTGGTTTCTTGTCCTACTTGCAGGCAGAAAGGACACCCAATCCACCACCATCAGCACCTTCACGGCACCTGCAGGTGCAGTTTTCAACACCAGTTTATGCCCTCTGTCACCTCCCATGCCCATGAAGGCCAGCGGAGCCCCAGCCTTGGGCCATCGACCAGCAAAAGACTGCCCAGAGTTCCGAGCAGAGGCAGCAGATCTGCACATGCAATCCCATGGGAAGGGCACAGTTATCCCAGGACCCCTCAGAGGTGAGTGCAGGGACAGCAGCTGTGCATCCCAGTGAGCAGCACTCCACACGTGCTGCTGTGCACAGCCTCAGGTGCCCAGACATTCCCCAAGACACAGAAACATGCTTGGTTTTATTTGGTCTCAGATTAAATATAAGTGGCATGCAGGTGGCTGGGAACCCAAACATGTGCTTATTCCTTCACCTCCCCTTATTTTTTTTCTCAAGAGAGCACACAGATATTTTATATAAGATATAAATAAGCCATAAAAAAGGGAAGAACTATTGTATTGGAACTAGAGAAAAAATAATAAATGCTTTCAAAAATTGCTCTACCTCAATTCCTAGACAAGTTTGACGTGCAGTATACGATTTGTATGCTAGGATTGAATCCAGGCACTTACCACTTTGTTAGCTTAAGAATTTTGAGCAATTTTTTCCATTTATCTGTATTCTCCCCAAAAACATTTCACACATTTCTCAGATACATCAATCCTTCCGGCATTCCTCTACGCACTCAGTAGGATGCCCCGCTATAAATATAATAAAGCCTTTTATTATGTCCATTAACCATGGACATGTGTGCTCCAAAAGTTTCCTGACACGCAGTCATTTGTGGCTTTTTAATTATAAACAGAAAAAAAATCTACCAGCAAAAGAAGACAGCAGACTGGAAGTGGATCTTTATGTGTGTGTTTTGAGTATATTCTCTGACAGGCTGAAGGCACCCCCACCCTCCTTCCAACCCCACCAGAAACAGCCTGTGCAGGCACCTACGTGTGCACAGAAAGCCTCTGACACAACAGGTTAGTCCTGGTGACACACATTCGTCACCTGTGCCAGCTCCAGGGGACTGAGGAAGGTTTTCAAGACCCAGTAACACTGATCAAACCTTTTTTCAAGGGGCAAATATGCCCCCTCCATCTTGCAGACCTTGTTCCACTTGAACTCAGGAGAAAAGAAAAAAGGCCCAGTAAATTACTTGACAAATTAAGTCATATTTATTGAATGCGTTTTATTTCAACAACCAAAAAATTCTAACAGCCTAACAATGCACATAAGTTAAAAATTAATTATCACTTAGTGATAACGAAGATAAAGTTGATTTACATGGAAAAATGAACATTTACAATATGTTAATCCTTATTCACATTGTTGATACCGCAATAAAACACAATTTCTTTTTTTTATTTTTTATTTCACAAAAAAGGCGGAAAATTGTGCTTTGTTAAGAGGCACTACAAGAAAAGTTTCTTTCTCCAAATAGATATTATATGATGGATATTGAATAAATAGACATATATGCATTGTAATTCGCAAAGTTCTGGCAAGACCACAGGCTAAAATGCCCACAGATTCACTTAGAACCACTGCAAAATCGGCAGTGAAATTAAAAATAAAAAGGCAAGACTCAGCATTGAAAAAATACCTAATAAAATTTTTGGTTGAAGTGTAAAAGATACCAAATGTTGATGCCATCATCAGATGAACAACTTACACAGCTTGGCAAAATTCAGTTTCCTTTCAAATGTATGGAGTGATTTTAGCTACAGGATAAGAAGACAGTTTTGAAAGCGTAGCTCTGAGAGAAACATAAAGCAGCAACCATCGAAATTCTGATTAAAGCTGCAGCATACTACAGAACTAAAGGATGAAGAGCAAAAGGGGCATTAAGTAAGCAACCCACCATAATTTTGCAAAGGTATATGAAATTTATGCAGAGATACTCATGTTTCAAACATTAGCTCTGAAAAAATCTCATAAAAACTCCAGAGGTTACTGAGCAGCTAGAATTAGCTTGTATTGCAACGTCTTCTCCCTGTATATTGTCTGTTCTGAGTAAATATCTACACGTAGAGGTTTGTTTTTCGTTTTTAACTCCTACCTTTTATACCTTTCAAATATATAAATAGTATTAACAGTTATATTACATTGCCTGGTGTAGTAAACAGAAAGTAACTTTCAAAGTGATATTGCATGAGGTCTTTGTCAAGATTACATGAAAAGCCCATGTGAAAAAAAGGAAGAAAAAAGCCAGAAGCCTTGTTGGTTATGGCTGCAGTTTACAGGCGTCTGAAATCGATCCAGCTGCAAGGTGAGGTCTTTGTCTCGGAAAGCATTGCACGGAAGTGAAAAGTAAATGCTACTTGGCGTCTCTCTCGACAGGGTGCCTCAGAGCGGGTGGATGCTATGGCAGACTGCAGCTCTGTGCTCAGGCCATCCAAGAGTCAGTCGGGCTCGGCTCTGTGTACCGTGGCTGCCCCCGGGTGCTGCGGAGCGCCGGGGCCCGCAGGGAGCGGGGCTGCGGCTGCGAGCGCTGCGCTGGCACGGAGCGCGGGACACGGGGAAAGCACAACGGGAACACGGGGAGGCTGCGAGGAGGGCGAGCGGGGAGTCGGCAACGCAAACCCTCGGGCTGTCAGCAATCTACCTGGACGGGATTCTCGGGATCGTGGCATTTTGTGTCGCAATGTAACTTTACACGTGTGAGTGTGTGGGTGTGTTTGTGTGTGGGTGTGTGTTTCGCTTCAGTATAAGGAAAAAACAACAACAAGAAGGAAGCTTATAAATTTCAAGATCTGAAACAGAGAACAGGTAAATAAAATCCACGCTAAAATGTGGTTGATAGTATGAATTCCATACATCAAATCTCAACACGTTTATCTTTTTTCTCTTTCTATAAAGACCTTGTTAATGGAAAAGTCTTTTATGCACTGCATTTCAGTTTTAGTCATTCTGAATCCCATGAAAAATCATCTGTTCACTACGGAAAGGACTATCTGGAGTGGAACATGCTGTATCCTTTTAAGTGTGCATTGTGTTCAAAGTACTTTTAACTTAACTTACTTGTTTTCTCTTTAAGGTGCCCTGATTTCTTTTTCCGTTTCCTCTCTTTTTCTCCTCTTTTTTTGGCAGTGTTGATTTACGTCTTTAAATACCTCAAAAATTACCCATCAAGTTGCCAGATAGGAAGCCATATAATAATGAAAAAAAAAAAAAAATCAGGGATAAACATAGAAAATAAATAGGAATTCAAAAATAGTCACCACACCCTGAGAGCAGGCGGCAGTTTATCAAAAAGCCAAAGCAACTCATTGTGAAGTGGTTTTAATACATAAACAAGTCTCATCTTTAAAGAACTCATTTCACAGTCTATACTTTCAGGTTGTAAAGTTCCGTCCCATGCAATTTAATATATATATATTTTATGTAAATATATATATACACACACAAAGTTGTAAATTTCCCTTCACTGATTTCATAGGACTTTTTCTTCCCATTTACTTGCTAGCTGTCCCTTTCATAAGTGCAAGATTGATGAAGGCATAATCCTATGTGACTACAACGATTGCTTCAGTCAGATGTAGGAAGTGTAACACTCGAATGTCTGTGTCAAGGCGATGTCTGATTGGGCAATGCTGAATTCATTCGGTTTGCACATGGATCATGCGCAACGGAAACAAACAAACAAAAAGTAAAATGAGGAAAAAAAATCAAAAATAAAAACCAGAAAATCCTTGGATCAATGTATTGCTTTCTGCACTCCTATCTCACATTATCTCTGGTCGATGTCTGCTGGAGCCGCCTTGCTTTTGTCGGGATTCTCTTCCTCAGCCTCTACTTTGTACATTTCCTCTGAGCCTTCCTCACTGTCGTTCTCCTCCGACTCCGTCAGCAGCTCCTCATCCTTGTACTCTGCCACGTCAACCACTGTTCCCAAGTGCTCTTTTAGCTTCCCGTGGTGCTTTACGTGGTAACGCTGGTTCTGGAAGAATTTGATGATGGTGTGTTTGGGGAGATCCAGCTGAGCAGAGAGGGTGTGGATGGCTTCCTGATCAGGGTAGAGACCCACGTCGTGAATAAAGCTTTGAAGGATACCCAGAGCTTCCAAGGAGATCTTGGTACGGGATCTTGGCTTTTTGGCACAACTGTCCTCAGCAGGTGGAGGAGGAGCCTCTTCTCTGGGTGGGGAATTCTCCTTGGCAGGCTGGGACTGCTGTCTGTGCAGCACCTATAAGATCAAACAGACACACACTTCACATGCTGACCCCCTCAGTGCTTGACATAAGGGCACTTGTACAGGTCTGTACACAGGACCTACTTTGTTTTGGTCAAGAAAAACACAATTAATAGGCATTTTTCCAGTGCCCTTCTCACCTGTAAGACAGCTATACCTGTCTGTACAACTAAAGACTGAAAGGAGGAAGTGATATAAAAGGAAAACAATATAAAATAAACGTAAAGCCACAAAATAAGTAAGAAATACAAAATGTAAGTAACAAAAAGAAATATAAAATAGCCAAAATAAAAATTAAGTCAAAAGGTATTATAGTCTCATTGTCATGATGACTGGCTAGTTATCCCGTCTCAGAAAAGTCCCATCTCCTGCTTTGCTCCTCCTCTCCCCATCCTTATTTCCTCTCATCTTTTCAGGCTAGACACTTTGACCATTTCTTCAAGATTTCAAGTACCACCAAAGGGCTAGGCACATGTGGGATTGTCAGGTGCTACTTTATGAATAATGATTTTGCATTAAAATCCATCACAGCTACTTTATATAAGAAAAAAAAAAGTAGAAGTGCAGAGACTTGTTAGGATTTCCCTTCTCTCAAGAGAGACAGCATAGTCAATGCTGTTGCTTCACATAGGTGGCTTTAATGTGTCTCCTGAACAGACTTCTCTGTATCACATCTGTAGTAATTTCACTAGTTGAGGAGCTCTGAGTTCAAATAATTATAGCCCTCCATTCTGAGACACCCTCTGGGCAAACACACTTTGCAGTCTTGTAACAGATTTTCACCCACAGTATCTCCTTTTTGGCAAGTTTAAAGAAAGCATATGTAGCTCTTAATCTTCCTAACAGCCACTTAAAATGACTAAGAAAGGGCCTCGTGTAGCCCTTATTCCAGGGGAAAAAATACCTGCTCTGAATTGTTCAAAACACAGAGGAGCTCCATATGCTTTCTTTAAAACCAAATCTATACAAGAGAGATTAACAGAAAAAATCCCCTACAGGACTGAGCTGTATTTGCCCAGAGGTTTCTTCAGATGCAGGGAAATAATTATTAGAGCTTGACACTCAAAGCTAACAAAATCAATATGGATAACTATTTTCTCCCACAAGTAAGAGGGAATTCTGGCTCTTTAACCAAGAAGAAAATGTCTTTGTTGCAAACAGTAACATCCAGAGAATCAACCCTACATTAAAGCTCTCTAACAAAAAAACCCCAAAAACACAAAGATAAATAGTGGAAATCTTCTGAGAACTTTCACTGAATTTCACACGCATACCGAGCCCCCAGTAAAATGCTACACCAGTCAAGTTATTACCGCAAGAGGGAAGTCCGCTGTGGAATATCAGCCTGTTATGCAAATAAATGAAAAGGCTCTGTGCCGAAGAGCCCTTTATTCATCTCCTTCCTCAAACGTTCCTGCCATAACAGTTTGTAACATCAGCGATCTCCAGTCGCAGCTTTAGGGAAGCAGGTCGCAGTCCCCGGGCACTGCCCATGGCAGCGTGGCCGAGGGGCCGAGCCGGCCGGGGATGCTGTGACAGGCCAGGGATGCTGTGACAGGCCAGGTCCCTGCTCCCCGGGGGCTGCAGCTCCCCGGCCACACAGGCAGGAGCCGGCACCACGTCCCGGAGCAGCGGGGCTGAGCCAGGGCTGGCAGTGCAGGGACACAGCTGCACATCCTGCTGCTGGCAGCGCTGCCCGCTGTCCCCACGGGCACAGCCGTGCCAGGACAGCGGCAGGAGCAGCCCAGCAAGGAGCAGCTCTGCACGGACAGCCGAGAGCAGGTGCCAGCACAGGACTCGCCACCCTGCGGGCGAGAGCTGAGGCTGGGCAGAAGCGCCACAAACTTGTTTCGCTGCCAATATGTACGTTTTCCTCCCAAGCACAGAAATACTGAGGGTGCCACAGAAATGGCTAACCAAGGAGCGGGGGAAAAGGGGGAGCTCAAATGGAAATGACAGATACTCTGGTTTATGTTTTATTACATCTCTTGCAATAAAAGAGCATAATGTTCCAATGAATGGAATCGCTCAGCTGCTCTTTGAGGAGTTCTGTTTTGTCCATGGATTGCTTTCAAAGAGAAGGGCTGACGTTTCCAAATAGAGGGTTACAGATGAGGGTGGGATCCGTACCTACGTCAGCAGGGAGCACTGAAAGCAGCAGAGCCCAGGATTGCAGGCTCCCAAGCCCCATAAATTTGTCACACAGACCCTACCTAATCTCCTCTGTTGTGGCTTCTGGTCCTGTCCCCTGACAAAGTAAGGCCCAGAGCAGCCAAAATCAAAAGGATTTAACACCACAAATAAACTGCCAGGGAACTTACAGACAGCGTCACACAAAAGCTGCAAGCAGCATTGCTAATCAGAAGCTGGATTCAAGTAGCATCTAACAGAGATAGAAACACATCCAGAAAGGGTGCGAATTACTCAGTTCATTCTTGTTGGCGTTGGAAAGGGGCTTTTTTTTCCCTTTTCAGTTGACAAATAGCATGAGAAATGATCCAGCTTGAAAAATGTTACAAGACTTCCAATCAAATATAATGATGAAAAAAAAATCCAACAGTACGGGATTCAGCAGCAGTAAAATGTTTAATTTGAAGGAGATGAAGAGATGCCTACAGCATCTATAAAGCAATCAACCAAAGAGAAGGCTGAGTGCGGGAGGGAAGAATAATTTCAATTAACCCTTCCTTTTCCAGAGTGACCTCTCCACCTTCTCCAGAAGAGAAAATGCAAAACCTGGGGATTATCAGTGTAAAATGCTAGAAAAATGTTGTATTTTATTTTATCTCCTGTTATCCTAGGTAATGGAAAAAAAAACCTAAACCTGCTCTTCTAACAGACAAATCTCATTGTTTCATTAACTTCTGGGGGTTTTTTCTGGATTGCCAGTGAGATTAAAAAAGGATTTCAGCCACATTGTATTTTTCAGCAACAGAACTTTAGCCATATAGAGAGAGATGGATAAATGCACAGAATGTCCTTCAGATCTGGGCTGTGGTCAGTTTTGCAATTCCTTCTGACAAGGCAGGGTATTTAGCACAAAAGAGAACACTTTTCTATGCAAACCAGATCAAATGCTGAGCATATGGTACAATATGAAATCTAAATTACCTTTATGTTAAATATTTGCTTTAAACTACACTTGATTGACGAGCATGCTGGCCAATTTGAGTGATTGGCTTACTTCATGTCTGGCTCTGCATGCTACAGCCTCAGAGGAAATGGACCATTATTGGAGTTCCAGATTTTCAGATCTTGGGTCATTATTAGGCTCCTACATCTGCAGGTAAAATTTCCAGCAGCTTCACACACTGCTGTGCACACCCCACCATATCACTTTGGGTTTTGGGTCAGTGCTGCTCTGCCTCTGCACTGCCAAGAAGGAAACATCATTGATCTTCCGTGTACAGGGTGCATTTCCCAGCACAAGTGAACCCTCCGTGGTGGCTGGACCTACCACAAAGCACCAAGCACCATGATGGGCTTCTGAGAAAAGGGATAACAACAATGGCCATGCTCAGCTCTCCTTTTCCCAGGAAAGCTGGTGCTGGGCTCAGAAGGGTGCACTTTGTGGCATGCTCCACGCCCCCCTTCCCACTCCCATTTCCGTCCCCCATGCCCTTCCCCACTGCTCCCCAGCCACAGGTGGGGCAGCCTCCTCCTTCTCCTCCACAAGCCAGCACCATCTGGAGTTGACTTCCCTTCCTTTTCCTGACTTCCTATCTACTTTCAAATCAAATGTGAAGATACAGATTTCGTTCCATGCCCAGAGGACTTACTCTTTTCATTCCTTCAAGAGATTTAATTTTTAAACTCTATAGGCATGGCTGCCTTTCAACATTTGAGAGCAGAGCATCTCTGGAAGATGCTGCTTCATGAAGGTTCATTCAGGTAGACTTTCTCCTCACAGACAAACTTAGCTTTTTGAAACAAGTTCACCAGCCTTGGTAGAACGCTTGTAAGAAAATGACTGTGATGGAAGTTGACTTTAAATGATAAAGTGACTGGTCTTAGATCACACTGCACTGAAATATGATTTGAAGGCTGCAATGAAAAGCAGCTGGAAGCCATGTGTAAAATATAATAGTACATGCCTACAGGGAAGGAAGTGAGATATTGAATGATTAAATTTAGGAGAGTATATAATGTACTGTATCATTACGGGGGTGATCAGGATTATTTGTAATAAGCTAAGGGTTTGTGGTCCATCTAAAATCCAAAGAATTATTGGGGGAAGGGACTGTTGCACTGTTTTACACACATCCACTCCCCATGTCTCCATGTGCTCCCACAGAAGAAACCTGACTTTGGCATTCCCACAGAAAAGAGGTGAGCAAACTCAAACTGAAAGATGAATGTCATGTAACTGCAGTCTGTGCCTGTACTGTATTTAACTTTGGCTGGATTCACTATGCCACTGATGTTTGTTTCCATTTCCACCCACTTTCTAGCTAGAGCTACACACGTGACGGTGAGTGGCTGAGGGAGCCAAGCAGGATGCTCGAGCAGGGAACACACACACACCCGGCCACCACCAGCAGTGACGCACCAGCTGACAGCACTGGCTCGGTGACAGGTCACCCTCCATTGCCTGGACAGCCTCTGCAGCACGCTGGAATCAGGAACTGCATTTCTATGTGAAAACCCCAAGCTCTTTTTTTTCCTAGTGTGGTTCTGCCCTTCCTTTTGCAGAGAGGATCGGTCATTTGAGCTCCCTTCCGCTGGGATTTGCTGAGATGATGAGGTGCCCCTTGCCAAGAGAAGCACCAAAAAATGTTACATTCTTGAAAGACTGTGCATTTGCAACAGAGACTGCCCTTGCTGAACAGACACCACCTGCCTCTGTGCGCAGACAGCGTGAGCACTGACAGGTACCTTGATGACATGTGGTAGTCAGTAGCAATTTTGATAACCTGAACCCACAAGGAGTAGAGTTGAATGGATTGGCCTTCTCTTTGCCAGAGGAGGTTTAGATTGGGTATTAGTGAGAGGGTTGTAGAGCATTGGAACAAGCTACCCAGGGAAGTGGTGGAGTCACCATCCCTAGAGGTACTTAAAATATGTGTAGATGTGGGTGGAACTTAGTGAGACATGGTTTAGTGGTGGACGTGGCATTGGTGGGTTAATGGTTAGACTCAATAATCTTAAGTTTATTCTGTTACAGATACAGATTATTTGTTCTTTCCAGAACATATAATTCTACCAATCTATTCTCAGTGGTGGGAAGGGGTCTCACCCTTCTGTTTTTCTTCACCTTTACATTGTTCCCATAGTAACACTGTATCACATCAAGGACTTCCACGCCAAAGACAGCAAGATTTTAGCCTGCTTAAGGACCCCAAAATTAAGCTAGAGAGAAGAGACACATACTACAAAACATAGGTCCAGAATCTTCATTTCGTACACCAGTCATCTATTACTGCCCTTCAAGCAAGCATTCACGGCTCATCAGTAGGAGATGCCACCAGTGTGACCCTATGCAAAAACAATTCACCACACTCCTCCTGTCAGCAAGCCACTGGAAAAGCTCCTTCCCCATGGCCAGCTGAACTCAAAGGCAGGATGGAAGACAGGCCTAAACAAGGTCTTCAGCTGCGTTTCATTGAGCAACACCTCACCTCTGTAAGCTGAGAGCCCCCAGGCAGTGTCCAGATATCCTGGTAAGTTTACTGAAGAGACAAACTCCCTTTTGTTACAAAAAAAAAACTTATACCAAGAAGGAGACACTGTCGCTCTTACCAGAGTTTACAGGACTAATCTGCAGGAGATTATCTATTCAAATGAACAGCCTTACACTCCCTAGCCCCGGTCTCTCTTCACATATAGAAATATGCAAGAAGAGGAGAGGCAGCAGCTGCCATAACCAAGCCTCCCCCCTGACAGCCTCCCAGGCCGGGGCTCGCAGGGCTAAGAACATTAATTACACACAATCACTGTGCCAAGACTCTTTACAGGTTTCTAGGAATGTCTGTACAAGAAACTGTAGCAGAAGTTACAATTTGCACCTGTGTTCATTTCTTTCCTATTAAAAATGTGGGTCTTAAGTCTACTCTTTTTTCTTCCCTGCAAAAATACATTCATTTGGGTAAACACTGCAGCACTAGTCGCAGCACCAAAGGAAGTATTTTCTTTGGGCTCGTTCTCAGAGTGATTTCACACCTTGACACCATAAAGCTGTGTTAAAGACTGTGGTTTAGTTTCCTTGCTTTTCTTGGATTATACAGTATCCTAAGGTCAAAACTCAGGGAAATCCAAAACTGTTATTAAAAAAGAAAAAGTATCTATGAAGTGATGACAAATTGCAGACTACAGGTGTTAGATTACATTTTGACTCCAGGCAGGTTTAATATACTTTAGTTTCCTTTTACAATTGCCCTTAGCAGGTACTGTTATCGGTAAGGGATTTAAAAAAATATATGGTACTCAATAAAAGAAGACCGTGTCAAAAGAAATCAATATGAGCGTGCAAAATGGTAGGAAGTCTGACATGGATAAATATGTTCACTTTCATCTAACTTCAGTCTGAGCTTCTTTTAATTTTGTAGCTCAAATGCTGGCCACACATCCTGTGCATTTTCCAATGCAGCTCAGTAATTTCTGCACGAGAGTAAACACCCTTGTTAGAGATAATTAAAATACTTGTCTGTGATATGATGTACCCCATCTCATGAACACCAGACTAAACCAGCCAACAAGAACTGGTGGCTACACCGCCTGGTAAGCCAGCAGCTCTGGGTACCATTCATTTTGTCTGCAAAGCAGTCCCACACTAAAAAAACCCCAAATATTCAGGCCTTTCCTATCACCCTTCACCTGCTCCTGACCACCAGTGCAGCCAGAATATCAGATCAGACAAACCCTGTGTCCTAAGTCTATCAGCTCTGAGGTACAATTCACACTCTGAGCTACAGAAAACGGGACTTAGAGAGGACTCTTGAGGAGAGGAATGAATTCCACAGAGAACCCGAAGTCAAAGGCAAGTTTGGTTTCCAGGCTGGAATGTAAGCTGGTTGAAGTGATTCATTTCGACATCTTTGGAGCACACTCGCCACATGCTTCCCTTTGCTTTATGGCGGCTGCCTTGCTCAAGGGCAGGAAATAGGCAGGGATTTGAAAGCATGGCAAGACACTGAACACCCAGCCTCTGAAACAGCAGCCCCATCCTGCAATTCTCCAGGACCAAACTATCAAAAATGGTCAAAAAGGTGACAAAAAAGACAACAGGAATTAAAAAAAGAAGGAAAAATCCACAAAATTTTCAGTTGTACATTGCTTTTGGCATCCCACACAGTGATAAGTATAAGCAAAACATAATTAATCTTGACTTGAAGGCAGGGGGAAGGTGTCTCTCCCCCTCTCCAGCACACACTGCTCCCATTAATGCTAACAGGAGCTTACCATGCATCAAAGAGCAAATCCACCACAAAACATTTTTAAGCGCTATCATCACTGGAGATAAAATATAAATTACAGCCTGATTACACAGCACTGCTAAGAGGCCACATGTGCAGCGTAGCTTGCAATGACAACTTCAGATGACCAGATAACTTTGGGACAGGTCTAAGAGGTTACTGTAAAACATCTGCAGAGAGGAATCTTTCCTTGTCTTTGCTTTCCTTTCAAGAAGCTGTGGCACTGCTGTCTGCACAGTTGTTTGAAGAATGTTTACAAATCAGCTTGACAAAGAGAAAAAAAACTTCTGCCACCACTTGACCACAATCATGATCTTATTCTTCAGTAATGCGTGGTTTATTTCCCTTTCCTGATCTCTGTTAATAGACAGCACGTGCCTACACAATAGCCACTATTTTGTCTGTATAATGTTAAAAAAATAAATCAGAAAACTCTGACAATGCAGAACAGTGTCCCGGTGTTTCCTGGGGTAACTGTTCTCCCTCGAATGCTAACTCAACTCTTCCCACAAAAGCACAGAGGCACAACTTTCATTGCTGTGCAAGTGCTTGAGAACTGGCTGATTTTATGGGGCAGCATAAATGAGCTCATGCTGATGAACATTCATGTATTAGCTCTGAATTTCCCATCCTGGGCTGGTTCAAGCCAGATCCTTAAGTTCACTGAAGAGTAGCTGCAACCAGCACGGGGTACCTCTTCCTCTAATACCTGGCTGCAGCCTGGGAGAGCTGCCAGCAGCTCCTGCCCAGCCCTCAGGTGGTGGCAGCACGTACCTCCCACGCCCATCCACAGCCGGCCGGATCCATTCCGGCTGCTGCTGGCACAAACCAGGGCACTGGTGACAAAGCGGCCGATGCGGCCAGGAAGCGTTGCACAACCTCGCTGCAGACTCTCTCCTGAAGGCATCGGTGATGGATGGCTCCATTGTCTGGGGATGGGGCACAGCCAGCACAACTGGCACAGGGGCCAGTTTGCTGCACCCCTGGCAGGCAGGCGGGACTCTGCTGGCCTTGGAGAAGCCACGCGAGTCTCTCCTGCCCGTAACCTGTGGTGGCAAGGCAGCCTCACCCACAGGGGGAAAAGCAACAGCCTCAGAAACACTGCCCTTCTTCATGGTGATGCTGAGTAGAGACCTCAAGTGGGACTTTTAACACCTGTGTGGCACCTTGAGGGCTACAAACCTTCCAGTTAACACTCACCTTCTCCAAAACAAGACCATGAGCTTTGTGGGCCTCTGACTTGCCTCTTCTGTATTTTCTCTCACAGCTCCAGCAAGGCTCTCTGGGGTGCTGTGGTGTGCAGAGCTTGGCTTAGCACTTTCCACATAGACCCTGAGCTTGGTTTTGGCTGAAGGGAGGGTCTGCCAAAGATTTCAAGTCAGTTCTGCATTTCCCCATTCCAAGCCTGATAATCCTAATGAGGAGCTGGCAGAATGCCACAAGAACTAAGGAGGCAGCAAAAGGGTCTTTGGTTTGGTTTTCTGCAGACAAAACACTTTGGGTGTCCTCTATGCTTTCTTGTTGAAATAGCACTACACATATTCTCCTTTTCTTTTGAAAATCAGAAGAGTATTTGTGGGCAGTGTGAGCAAGATCTTCCCTGACAAGCCCCAACCTAGAGCCATGCTTAAGGTCAAGCTCTTAAACCCCTAACTATGGTGGCATGAATGGCGCCACTATAATCATGTTGTTTTCCAGTTACTCAGACCAGGAGAAGGCACTGCATTATTTCAGGAAGGTTATGTTTGGATTAGACACTGGATTCTGGTGGGGGGGTAATTATTTGTCCCATCAAACTGTTTTAGGTCCTTACAGATGGCTATTTGGGGTTTCAAGAATACCCAACTGTACTGCTAATTTTTACAATGGGAGCAGTTAGAAGTCAGGAGAACCTGACTGTTATGGTTAGTGAAAATAGCAGATTTGTGCTGATAAAACACTACTCAGCATGTTTTTTGGCTTTTGAGATGTAACCACCAATGCACTTAATAACAGGACTTGTGCAAACTATACTGTGTGAATCAAACACATAAAAGTATAAATATTCCTTTTTTTAGAAAGCAAGTCTTAAAAAGTGCATTATAATCAACTACCATGGTAAAAGCAAAATATCCAGTATTACCACACACGCAACTGGCATAATGTGCTTTATTATACCCTTAGCTTGAAACTGGGTAAATAAAAATCTAATGGCCAAAGTACAGTCTCCTGCACAGATTAGGTCACTGAAGACAGGATGCCTCAGAGAATTAGATCTGAAATCCTTAGTCCTCGTGATTAAGCTCTAGAAAAGGTGAGCATGTGGGAAGACAGAGGGAGCTACCCTGGCATCTCATTCCCATGCTGAGCTCCATATCTCACTATCTGACCTGTTTTACAGACCCTGGATGCCGGTAGAAAATGACTTTGTGGAAAGTCAACAGCTTGTGCAATTTATATTCAGTTTTTTCGTTCATTTTTAATAAAACAGTTTAATTTAAGGCCAGAGGGGCAGTATTAGGACAAAGCAGAAGATGACATTGTTATGGCCCTGGGATCCATCCAGCTTTGCTGCTGGCTGCTGTGGGGAACTCCATGGACTGCTCTGTCCACGGCTGGCTACACAGACGTAACCACAGGGGTAAAGCTCACACAAGCCTGCAGCTACTGTAGGTCTATGTGCAAGGAGCCCCAGCTTTTGCTAGAAATGCAGAACACCATTCTTTGCTTCAATAAGGTTGGGATTGTGTGGCATTTTTCAGTCAAAAATCTTCTGGTCAAAAATGTTGACTGAGTGACATCAAAGTATTGACTAAGTCTACTTTGCCAAACTGCTTGCCTGGGGCAGCAGAGGGGTGAATAATCTGACAAAGTTCAAGCAGTTGTTAAGGCATTTTTTCATGAAACAGCATATTCTGGTTGCTTTTATTCAGAAAAACTTTTGCTCTTCAAATTCCTCCTATTTCCCTTCAAAGCATTATGTTGCTTGTTGCTCTAAACTGCCACAAACTTTTTTTTTTTTTACTTGAACTGAAAATAATAATTTAGAAAGGACCGACATATTTTTTTCTTTCAGCATTTCAGAAATGTCAGCAACCTCTTTAACTCAGCTCACGCAGTTCTATAGCTCTAGGCTGTACCACCCAAGAAAGAGCAGCTCACAGCCATCTATCTACCCACCTACCTCCTTCACCACCGTATTTACTAAGGGTTGTACTGATGGGAGCTCTGCAAAATGTGATGCAGTTTATAAAAGGAGATGGATGTGACTCTTTTCTATCTCAAAATCCAATAAAGCTTATGATTTTTATTGCATATGGGAGTCCTTTTGTCAATGTAACACTGATTAGCAGCTTGGCCAGTAAGTCTGATAAAACCAGAAAATACTTCCAAATATATTCTGGCCAGAGACACCTGGGAGCAAAGCGTGAGTATTGCAGCTGATGGCCCCGGGGTCACACATGTAAATTTGGATTCCTTCACTGGTTTTGTCCTGTCTGGCAATGGTTTTGTTCCATTCTCTCCAGAAATAACTATTCCAAACCTCTCTTATCCTTTAATCTTCCTGAAAAGGGGGCATCATCTCAAAACTCTTCCCCCTCACCTTTCCAACCTGCATGAATGAAGACAAAAGATTTACAGTCTGCTTTGGGCAGGGGTCCAGACTAGACTTTAATGGATCCCAAACATAGCAATGCAGCATTCTTACTCCTCATCTCATTTAAACAAGGGAACACCAGAAATAACATTACTCCAAGTCAGCAGTGCTTCCCTGGTGCTAATCAGGCCATTAAAAAGGCATAAGCAGTTTGTTTGACACAGAGGGACAAAGAGAACCACAGAAATTAATCAAAACCAGGGAAAAATTAGAGATTAAAAGTAATAATACTCCTTCTAGCAAACCACAGCCTGAGTGTATGATAAGTGGCTAAAAAACACAATCACTGCAAATCTAAAGACAAAAAAGTGTCTCCTGACTGTGTGAAATGTAAATTAAACTTGCTCTGATACAGCAGCATTTACTTTACATGGCAGTCACTCGCTGCTGTCAGGAAATCCAGACCCCTGTGCTTCAAACTAGAGCTGCCACAGCTGACCCTCCCTGATCTCTCCTGTGGAAAACACACACGCTCAGAGTCAACAGTTGGAGGGAAAGGAAGAAAAACCCAAATGCGGCAGACTTGCTAGAAGAGATTTCCATGGAGGTTTCCTCCCCAAATAAGCAGATGGTTTCCAGTTAGTCAGGGTCAGGGACTGCCCGTGTGGTTTCCTGCCTGCTTGCCTTTGTAGCTTATCTGGGCCTCATCAAGATATACAGTCCGAAAAAATTAGAATGGCTAAGTACAGGAATTAGGGAAACTAAATACAAATGAGCTCTGGTCTGCACTTGTGCAGAGGAGCAGGGGAATCTGTGCCCACGGGTGCTGACCCCTCTGCCGGGGCAGCCACTGCACTGATGTGCACAGCTGGGCTGCAGCACTGCACATCTGCAGGGGCCAGGCCAGGTCTCGTTAGTGCCGCAGTGCCTCTCCATCCAAAACACCCTCGGCAACAGCCCAGCTGCTTTGAAAATACCCCTGACGTCAGTTTACAGCCCTGCCTGCTTTAACCGTGGTGCCGGTGCCCGGCGGCAGCCCAGCCCCATGGCCTATTCCCAGCCCAGCCCCATGGCCTATTCCCAGCCCAGCCCCATGGCCTATTCCCAGCCCCATGGCCTATTCCCAGCCCAGCCCCATGGCCTATTCCCAGCCCAGCCCCATGGCCTATTCCCAGCCCCATGGCCTATTCCCAGCCCAGCCCCATGGCCTATTCCCAGCCCAGCCCCATGGCCTATTCCCAGCCCCATGGCCTATTCCCAGCCCAGCCCCATGGCCTATTCCCAGCCCCATGGCCTATTCCCAGCCCCATGGCCTATTCCCAGCCCAGCCCCATGGCCTATTCCCAGCCCAGCCCCATGGCCTATTCCCAGCCCCATGGCCTATTCCCAGCCCAGCCCCATGGCCTATTCCCAGCCCAGCCCCATGGCCTATTCCCAGCCCCATGGCCTATTCCCAGCCCAGCCCCATGGCCTATTCCCAGCCCCATGGCCTATTCCCAGCCCCATGGCCTATTCCCAGCCCAGCTCCATGGCCTATTCCCAGCCCCATGGCCTATTCCCAGCCCCACTGGCAGCCCAGTGCATGGCTATAAGATTTGCAAAGCTCCAGGCACATGCTGGCTCTTGTAATGCTGTGCATGGGAGCAAAGCAGAACTCCACCAGGAATGTATGCACAAGCTGCCATATGGAAAGGGCATTCTCAAATTAAACCCTGAAACCCAGATGAGATCTGAGCGAAGGACAGTTTCACTTAAAGGAAATGTCTGAGGTCAACCAGCAATTAACTGAAAGGTTCTGATTGAATACGCTATTGACTGCGCTCACATCAGACAGCTTCCTGTTTATTATACCTTATGGGCTGTCTAGGTGCCAAGACATTAAGCTGTCAATAATCTATTAATACTAAACAGCTCCTCCCTCCTTACTCCCCCCTTGCAAATCCTCTTAGGCTAAGAAACTGCACTAAAAAGATGGAAATTTTTGAAGTGAGATGGAAATGAGCTTTTTAGGGTATTTCTTTGCTTGGTTCCAGCTGAAAGTACAGCAACATTCATAAACAATATAACACGCAGTCTATAACTACATGGAAAAAATTGTGTTAAAAAAAATCAGCCATGATTGAGACCATATCCTGAAATCTGGCTTTCTTTTCCAAGCCATCTTTAAACAGTCTAAGTTAAATTTAATTAACAATTTACAACAAGGAGAGAGAAGTTATTTAAAGACAGGCCTACAGGTCCTTAACATTCAGTGTCTGGGAAACAGTTGTATATAAAAAAAAGTTTTAATGAATTTAATAGAGAAAAGCACTTTAATTAAATGCTGTCAAAGAGGATTGTATTAATGACTGCACACAAAGGAATTTAAAGCAAGCCAAGTATATTTAGCAAATAGGAAGTAGGCTTTCAGAGGCTGCAACTATTTATGTTTCTGCCATTGCAATGCATCTAGGAGATCGTGTTGCCAATTGAAAGCAGTTATGTTATTAGATATGATTTTATTTATTATGGATTATTAAAATTTCAAATGCTGCAGGGAATACATTTATTTCACTTCTCAAATGAAAGAACAAAGATATTTCCTCCTTGTTCAGTAAGAGGAAAATTAGGAGAGGAAATAAATAATAAATAATAATAATAACTTAGCACTTAACTAGTAAAGTGCTGTCCAGACAGATCTTTTTATGGGGCTTGTTGAGTCCTGAAATTTTAGTGTGTCTCTTTCTTTCTGTTACAACTGGATGAAGTCACAGCTGATACCACAGCTTCCCTCAACACAGTACAGAAAGAGGAGACAGCTCTTACTTCCTGTGAGTACAAGGGACTTCTGTGATACCCTGCATGGTTCAACTCTAAGAACTATCAAAACCCCAACAAAAGGAATCCTGGCTGCCAAGCTTTTGCCAGCAAGACTCAGAATACCAAGGTTTTCCAGACCTAACCATGAGACAGCCACATATCGCTCATAAAAAACCAGAACAATTCTGGCTCTGCATTAAGACTTTGCGCACTATGTGCTCACTTTCCTCAACATCTGCATGATAGGACTTGTAGCAGAAAGGAAGGGGCTCTTCACAACTCTCTCTGCCCTCGTGCCTTGCATTCAAGTGTGGCACATCAAATAGGCATGGCCTAATAAGTGCAAAATGTAGAGCTTCGAAACATAAATCTGAGGGAAAAGCAACTAGAAAATACAAGGGTGCCAACAATATTTTGGATTATAATGGCACAATGTGTAAAACTAAATTTAGCCTCAACTGGAAATAGAGGAATGTTTTTTTAACACAAATTTAATGAGATGGCTGGGTCTGTAATATCCAGGATGTGTTCTGTGATTTACCACATCCTTTTTGCCATATGTAATGGTAAGAGGTTAATAATGATTTTAGATGATTCAAACTTCCAAATGTTCCACCAGAGGCACCTTATACATGCTTGTATTCCTTTGTTTCTGAACACCAAACCCTTTTTAAGTTAGGCACCACAATGGGAGTTAGTCCCAAATTACTGGTTTCTAAATGTAGTTATTTGTAGTTAAGATTTTCATCTTCTCATTTGCAACATGAAGAACTGAGTAGAACTGAGAGAGAAATCATTGGAAAGGAGGCACAAGGGGATACCAACTTCCTTTCACAATGTGAGTAGCATCATAAATAGTGAAGTTTAATTTTCTAAATACATTATCTGATTTTTGTTTAAGACTTTAATAAAAGTCATGTGTGATGTGTGTAGCCTTTGTTGTTCCACAGCTAGGGATCTTGCAAACAGCTTCGCTTTGTCTGTGCCAAGATATTTTGGAATATTCTTTGAAACACTGTAAGCATAGATGACTGTGAGAAAAAATATGTGCTACTGTACTTCTGGATACTTGATGCGTGAGAATAGTGCATGCACACAAAAACACTTCTCCTTTCAATCTGCAATTCCTGTAAAAGTCCATATAAACATGGAACAATGTACACAATATACTGACCCTGGGGGGAAAAAACCGTATCTCTGCACACATTACAGTCTCTGGGTATTTTAAGCCATTCAGGGGACAAAAAAAAACAAACCAAAAAACCAAAAAGCAAACAAAAAAAAACCCCAAAACAAACAAACAAACAAAAAAGTAAAAGGATGCAGCAAAGAATTTCCAAAAAAAGACTGGCCCCGGGCAAGGAGACTGACCATCCATGTCCTGCTCTGTCACAGCCTAACTCCCAGCACTGCCCAGAAGCTGCACCATTTCCCTGGAGGATGCTGTCCAACATGGAAGGAAGAGTAGCTCCTTGCTCTTTGAGGGTCAAGCAGTGCAAAGTGCTCCGGTAGCACTACTCTCAATGGTTTCCCTCCCCATGTACTTTTTGTAATTGCCTATCTGCAGAAAAAGACCAGCTGCAATGATCCAGGGCTCTAACTTTATCCTAAGATTTCTGTTGAGAGCCTGAGAATAAAATGTTGCACACAGCCAATAGCCTATAAACATTTACACATCTCTGAAGCCTGAAGTGTGGGGGACATAGAGTAATTATGGAGCATTAAAATTAAAACTAAATTAAAAAGAGCAATATTTTTAACTGCAAAACTTTTCAAATGTAAATGGAACAGAGGCTCATCAAGTGCCTTATCAGCCTTCAAGGTTTGCCTGCTGCTGGCAAGCTTCAAAGGTTATGTGAATTTCAAGAGCTTTATTTAGTGATCTTGCTCTCTATGTTTGCTCATCCTCAACCTACTATGGCTCCTTACAACACTAGCAGCTTATCATTTACAACGGGGCCAGGACTGTAGGAAATGAGGGCTAAATCTGGTCAAATTGTGTGTGAAAGGCAAAAGGGTGAGACAACAGGGGCCAGAGCTACAGTGATGTCATTTGCTAAAACAACAACTTGTCAGAGCAACACCAACACAAACCACCACCCTGCTGCTTCCTGCCAAGTCTCAGCAGCGCTAAATCTGCACATTCAGATTTTAAGGGAAATTTCTGCCTGGAGCATTTTGCCATGGGAGCCAGGGCAGCCCAAGCAGAGCTGCTCTGGGGCAGCCTCACAGAAAATGTAGCCTCAGAGTCATCTGTATTGCAAGATGCTGCTGAAGAAAAGCACTAGTCATATTCTCAGGGCTCCTTCACGTAAGAGTCCCACCTCATTCTTGCCCTGTCCTCAGTTGATCCTGGACCAAATGAAAGCTGTCTGGGAACAGGTGTCACTGAAGTGGTCTCATGGTTTCAGATTCTGTACAAATGTGAAAAGGATGTACTATTCTGACAAGACTGAACTTGCCACCACAGAAAAACGTGAAACTTTGCAGTTTACTTGATCTCCCATTTCTAGGGTTAAATGGAACAGTACTAAACCTAAACTGATTTCAGAACAGAGGCAGTTTGGCTTTAATTGCAAGTACACTCCCCACCATCATTCAAGGGGAATAGCAGGCCTAACGTTAATAAAAATCAGCAGCATTTTCAGCCACATTAGATACCCACACTAAACAGAAACAGCTGAAATGGCACAGTAGGCAGGTTTGGCTGTAGCAGTCACAGCTCAGCGCCTTCCCCTGCAATTGTGGTAACTATCAATCACAAGCAGATCTACTGGATACTTCAGAGTCAAATACAAGGGGATTGTTGTATTTGTGCCCCTTTGTCAAACTCGTGCAAGGCTCCTGAACTACTGTAACCCATCAGAAAAATGGTATGCACCAAAAGGATGGAGAAGCAGAGCATGCAGCCACAGCTGGTACTTCAAAATGCACCATCTCTGGCTTTGGGGCACAGGTACTGGAGAAACGTGAGAAAGCAGCTCAGAAGTGGAAAATCCCTGAGTTGTTTTTTTTTTTTTTTGCATGTACCACATGCTTTAAAGACAGTTCCCTTACCCCGACCCAAAAGCAGTCACACACACAATAGAGATAAATGCAGTGTGAGTGGCATTTGCAATAAATATTGCTTTCAGCTTTAACACTGCATAGAAATGGAAGTTACATAGTTTGAGACTTTTTTCTGTGTTTTTTTAATAGTTTAGACTGAAAGGAGACACTGAAATTGACTGTTGTCTAATTTTGGTAGGACAGGTATCTAAGAAAGACAGATATTCTCCACTCACAAAATTCACAGACCTCGTTCTGACACACATTTCCCTCTGTAGCTCTAAATCAAAGAAAAACAATAATCCAAGTGCAACCCTCCCAAACCAAAGCTCTGATCATTTTGAGTGTACTGAATAACCTACAAGTTTCTCTTAAAGTCCATCTGGATTTGCTGAGTACAAGTTGTGTCACCAGTCTCGACCACCCCTGTCTGAGCAGGCATCACATCCAGCCATGGATTAAAGAACTGGGGAGTCAAAAAGCGGTGGGTATCAATCTATGGTCTGTCTTTTGGGTGCAGAGAAATAATCAAAAAGCAAAACTCTCATGGTGCAGCCATTAAGAATGAATCACAGGGCACAGCATCTCCACAAAAAATTTGTCTCAAAACAGTAAGGACCAGACTCAGAGCTAGTGGTTTGGGAAAGTAATTTTTGTCCAAGTCTCACAGACAACTCAGTCCTAATTTCTAGTATGCAAAATCCCCTGGTGTAACTCAAACACAGCAAAACCTCACTGTGCATATCATCCTATAGATCATTAAGCACACCATGCTCCCCTATGGAATAACACAGCTTTGCTTCACTCATCACCTATGATTGCCTAAGTATTATTAATTAATATTATTTTTTAAGAAATTTTAAGTCTCACTGGTTTTTCCATCTGTGTGCTATGCATTATGTGACCCATGAACTCCAAGGCATTATTTAGAAAACAGCTATTTCATTAGGAAGCACTACTGTGATGTTCATCCCCCTCTTTATTACTTCTAGAAAGAGAATATAAAATTAGTTTCATTGGGCTGCCATCGCCACTTGCCTTGACCCATTTTTACGAGGGCTCCATGTTCTGCTCTTTTGCATTTCATTGTCATTTCTAAAATACTTGTTCCCTTCTATCCCTCACAAAATTATAAAATTAGTATTTTATTTACTTCTCTGGTATGCCATTTTCTGCATATTGAAAGAGATCACAACGTTTGCAGTGAACATACAATACAGAAGATCTTTCCTAGAGCTTTTTACTATGCCTTCTTTTATTTACTGATGTTCCTCCTTGATTTATGATCTGAACTATTATACATTGTCTAAATCAACATTTAGACAAATCAACTACTGTCATTGTCTAAATCAAAGCTTCTGAGAAATAAGAGGGTGGAGGGATGTTGTTTTTAAAAAGTGACAAAAGTAACAGTGTATCAGATAAGTACGTACCTACCAGCTTCAGCAGATCTACCTGTCAACTTCAGAGAAAATGAGAGGCAAGGTTTCCACATTCCCTGAATAGAAGGTACTTTGCTGCAGTGCTGGCTCATTACTCCAGAGAACCGTCTTACCCACCTGGACACTCCAGAGACAACAGCCTGATTCATGGCCTTCCCAATGGAGTCAGGCTTCTCTGCCCCAGCAATTAACAATGAATTAGCACTATATTAAAGTGCCAAGCAAGATGGTTACTCTCTGGAGTGGTCACCTTGGACACAGCAGAGGAATAGTGGGAGAAGGGAGAGAAATTAGATTTACTGTGTCCCAGCATGTCTGTAACAAACACGGAATCCCTGGCTGGCAATGGGAAGCAGCTGTAGGCACTTGTCAGCATTAACACTCCAGAAAGGTCCAGTGCCAGGAAACAGCCAGGGAATGGTGGGATTTAGCAAGGGATGGAAAGTAAGACAGGGAAGGCTCACCTCTGCAGAGCAGAGCGCTGACCACAGAAGCACAAGGACTGCTTGCTGCAAAGGGACTTCTTTGCTCACCATTAAGGGCCAGGCCAGGCCAGACCAAAGGGCCAGACAGGATCCCACTCCTGGTGGTGGTGGTGGAAGAGGTTGGGAACACAGCAAAAATGTAATAATGCTTTCCAGGATATCCTCCAGGAACCTGTGGCTCAGGCACTCTGTAACTCAGAGGTGATGTCCTTATGGTACCCCAGCTAGCAGCAACCTCACTGCTCTTCTTCTTAGCAGCACTTTGCTATTACACCACATTGCATGGAATGGAGGGGGAGCCTCTTAATGGACACCTCAATTTCCTTAAAAACCTAATGAGAGGCTGTGGCAAGCTCAGCCTGCATGCACAGCAACATGTAGATGTAGCATGGATGCTCCATAACCAGTGTGTGAAGGAAAAGCCACACTCTGACACGTCCATATGGTCACACCCAGTGCTGCCAGAGAACACAGCCATGTCACAGAGCTCCACAGGGCTCACATTTTATGACTTTTCAGGACAATAACAAACAAATCAAGTGTGCAGGGAGGAATTTTTTTAACACTCAGCTTCCACTATAGATATTATTCATTTCAGAAACAGCAAAACAATTAAGCAGATTAATATATGGCTGATGGGAAAAAAATCTAATGGAAGAGAGAAAAATAAACATGTTTGTTTTTAAAGCCCTGAACCTAAAGCTAAACAGTGAGGTGCAGGCTAGTAATACCAAAGCACTGAGGGCAAGAACCTCCCACAAAGGCAACAACAATCCCTTGAACACGAAGAACCAGCCTGTGTCCAGCTGATCTCCTACAGCACAACTGCCCCACTGAGCACACCCAGCCTTTTCCAAGACAGAAACCATACCCAGCCTTGGGGTAATGCCCTCCCTGAAGTGTCCCCCAACACTGTAAGCAGCAAGTGAGCTACACAAAACATGTCACAATGATATCTTTGCCATTTCCAAGAAGCCTTACTGAGGAAAAGGCTGCAACATAGCCTGGTCATGCCTCTTGTGACAATAAGCTAAGATATTCTTCCAAGTCTGACAGGGGGACGTCCTCAGCCCTGACAGGTCCATGGTGGCTGGGAGCTCTGGCAGCAGTGAGGGACAGCCTGTTTTCAGGCTCTCCCAGTCTCTCAGCTGAAGGAGCAGGAGACCCAAGCAGCAGACAGAAGTTACCATACACACACCTAAGCCACCAGAGCCAAGAGAAAGATGGGCTGGGCAGAGAGAGAGAACAGAGGTAAGATCCTGCCTGCTTCTATGTTACAGTTCTGCACCTGCTGTTATTCACAGCACTGCTGCTTGTATCTTCTTCAAAGGACTGTCATTTTGCTATCAAGGCTGCAGGTAAGGGCTTGACTTACAGCACACTTCTCACCAGCAAACCTGCAAAACAAAGTAGGTCAGTGACTGCAGCTCTTGGATGTTTCCACCCCCCGCTAAAATGCAGCCAGGCACTGTGGCAGATATTCTGCACCCGCCACTGCTTTGAGGAGGAAATGAGAGTTGCTTTCCCACTTGACACTACAGGGGGAATTTCAGATAGGCAGAATGTAATTACTTGGCCTGGAGTTCAGCCAGGAGCAGGGCCCAAGACCCCTACCCTTATGTAAAGTGTCACAAAATCTCCAGTGACTGCAAGTGTGAGGACCTCAGCTTTACATCTCTGGCTGCTGTCATTGGCTCTTCATGGCTAATTACCTAATAGTGACCCTTGCAGCAAAGCTAAAAAACAAACCTTGCTTTTTAAAACAATTCAAGTCCCAGAGACTGAAAACTACTCAAAAATTACTTGGTGTTGGGTATCTTTTGACAGTAGGGAGCAGGTGGACAGCAGACCTCCTGTGCCCGGCACTGGTAGTGTGTCACTCAGAAACCTACTGGGGTTTTTGGATGGGCAAGCATAGCTTTAAAATGCAGCACCCCCAAAACACAAGTCTACTGTATCAACTGCATACCAGTCTCCAGAGTTTTGTTGTATGTAGTTGCCAGCTGGTCCCATTTATTTTTCTTCATTTTTCATATTTTGACTGTAATAAATAATTAATCCATGGCTTTGTAACTTGCTGACAAATACAAATGCACAGCATTCCAGCACAGCGTTAACGTGTCACTCACAAGAGCCAACCTGCATGATGTAGAAAAGTGATGTGCAGAAGGCTTTGGAAAGTAGGCTAATCATCAAGGTCACTCACAATATCCCAGGGAAACTTTTTCTGTCCCTTACAAGATATTACCACTTGCTGTGGGCATCAGAACTGTGTTAAAATGTTCAAGTCTACAGAGGTCTAGCTGTCTTCCAACATGTTAGCTTGCCCCTTTCTTTACCTGTTTGTAGCTTTCTGCTTCCAAGCTCCCATAAACTTTTTGGGATGTGGAAGATAAAACTTGCTACATTAATTACTTAGAGCACTTTCCCTTCTTTATAGCCCCGAGAAGTTGAACCCCAGGAAACAGGAAACAGGTTTTTTTCTTCCAGGCAAAGACACAAAGGAAAGTAAGGAGGAAGAAGTTAGCAGAAGAGACAAAAGGGACTGAACTAGGCAATAATTAATCTGAGTGAGACCTACATGTTTCAGATGGTCAGGACAACAAGACAGAGAAACCTCTTGCCTTTAGGAAAAGGTGACTAGATAGCTGGCAGCAATGGTAGGAGCACAAGAGCAGCAACAAAGAATAGAGGCTGAATGCCAAGGTTCACAGCAAGAGTAGCAAAGCAGTGCAATCCACCATCAAACAATGGGCAGAGTGAAGGTGGGAAGAGGAACTGCAAGATTATCAGAGAAATGCACAGTACAAACAGCTCCCAGAGTGGTCACATAATCTGGCATCAAGTGAATGGTACCAAGTGCCAGGGGCTGAACTGGAGGGCTGAAGGGAAGGAGGGCTGCTGTGGAAGGTGTCGCCTCAGCTTTTTAGATTGAAGAAATATCTCCTGAGCCTCTCTTGACCATCTGTAGATGTTTGAGTTTGTGACATACATTATTAGTTATTAGGAATACACATTAGGCTGATTTTCTCTTCTGACTGAAGCTGGAACTGCAAAGAAGAGTCTGTAGTATTTTCACTTTGTTTTCCATACACATATTTGCATTTATTTATTTCTCATTCTACTAATACCTGAGACAAGAGTAGAACAAGGGTGTATCAACCAAAAATTCATACTAGTTAGAAATGCATAGAGGAGCGAAACAATCCCAATGAGGCTGTGAAATGAAGGCCCATTCCTCACAAAATGCTTACCATGGTCATTTCAGAATTACTTTTAAGTCTCAGTCAATACATAAAAAGCCTATCACCGTGTCACGCTGTTGAACCCCCATGTGTTACCCCAGTCCTCCCACACAGACACCCTGAGGAGGCAGACAGCGCTCTGACCTGCACGGGCTCGGGTGTGAGCTGGACCACGTGCTGCATCCGCTCGCTGTGGTGGTGTCTGGACTCTTCCTCGTAGATCACATCCCTCTCATGCTGGGGAAGGTTCAGGAAGCGGCGGATGGTGCACAGGTTCTCCCAAAGGGTGCGGTTCTCCGGGCTTGGGTTTTCTTTCCAGCGCAGCAGCTCACACAGCCAGCCCTGCAACGGTAGGGTCAGCACAGTGAATTCACCGAGCAGCGAGGAGCCAGATGGGAGCTGAAGGTCAGACTTAAAGCTCTGTGCTGAAAGGTTTGTCGGTCTCATCTCGCACATAAACCCCCACCACCCCAAGCTGCCCTTTGGTCTCAATAAATCCGTGATATATTCTATTTCCTGCAAGTTGGAGAAACTGGGACAAGCAGCAGCGCTCAGCAAAAACCAGTATCTTGCCCCCATCATATTCACACCATGCTCAAAATGCTCGTGTATAAGTATTTCTCCTACAGAAAAGAAAGATGAAACAGAGATGCACCTTCAATTCCATTTCAGAGCCCCTTCATTTCTTCATCCAAACAAGAGGAAAGGAGACATAACTCCTGAGACTTGCTAACAACCCTCACTGCAACCTGCAGCTGCAGAACCAGAAATTCAACACTATTCCAAATGTCTAGTAGAATATACTGTCAAGACTTCTGATTTGCTGACCCTATGTTGCACTGATTCCCCCAGCTCTGAACCCCACTAAAATTTTACAGCTTTAAATAATAAAATCTAAAAGATGCAGCCTTACAGAAAGAGAATCCTCTAGCACAAAAGAACGAAAAAAAGGTTCCCGCAGAAGTTACTAGAAATACCAAGATATTAGGCAGAAGTAATTCTAAACCCAACTACAGATCATAATAAAAACAGATTTTACTTCTGATGTGTTGTTTTAAGGTCAGTTTGAAATGCTTTTAAAAGGTTACTGCTGTATGTGAGGAGCTGTAGGACCTCTCCAGAGGGAGACTGCTCAGACCTCCGAGGTGAAAGCTCAGCACTCCAGGAAGAGGAAACGACCCTGGACTCCAAGTGCAAAAGCTGTTGGGGTGAGGACAGCCCGGCATGTGCACAGCATGCCCTGGAGTCCCCAGCAGGTGAGCCAGGGATCACGGCTGCTGCTGCTCCTGCCCGGTGTGGGGGCACAGCCAGCCCTGCCCTGCCTGCCAGCAGCCAGCCCACTTGGGGCTGGGGACAGAGCCTCCCCTCTGTGCCTGCACAGGAGACGCAATGCAAATGACAGAAGATGAGAAGATAATGCCGAGGATGCTGTCAACGCGCCTTACTGACTCCTGTCAAAATATTTTACCTAGTAGCTTTATAACCCATCATTTTCAAGCTACAGCTCAGCATTCTGACACCATTTTGACAGGCACCTTACAATACCTAAAAGATAGCTTGATCAATGTTAAAAACGTTTGGTAGAAGAAGTAGCCAAAACTGTGTTTTTCTGAACAGTGACCAGAGCAAGGCAAACAGCCGGGTTCATTACCAGCCCACAGGGGGGCTTCTCGGTATTGCTTTTTTGTGTAACAACTTGTAAGCCATTGACAACTTCTACCATGCACTCTAAACCCCGTGTATAATATCATAAGCCGTTGTTTGTCTTACTCTCCACTGTGTCTTCTGCCTTAACCCCCCCAAAAAAGGCAAGATTTGATTATCTCCGCTGCATCAGCCAAGACAGCAACACCAGCTGTTCTCATTGTGCAGCCTCTTCCTCACGGCCTACATGTTAATAACCTGATCATTCCATTTTCTCCTTCAACTGCCGGCTGCAGCACAGCGAAGAGACAAAAACCCAGGCCCATCTGCAGCAGCTGTAGGCACTGAACTGTGAAGCCACCAGGGATTTATAAACTAATCTGTAACACAACACTGCCTTGTTTTTACAAGTGAGAGGCCACATTTGTGCAGACCTGATCTTTTCTTGCAATAAACTTGGAGGGCTGGGGGGTGGGGGGGGCAAGGATGAAAACAAGATATATAATAATTTACTTAGGGGAAAAAAACCTTCTGTTGTATTTTCAAAATGTTTTGATTGGTATTTGGGCAATTTCTCAGCCAGGTGAAGTCTGCATTTTAATGTGGTTTGGCCACATCCCTTACTCTCAATTCTCCACCTTACACTGCTCAGAAATCCACCAAAACTTTGTCTGTTTTAGAGAAAATATAGGAAGAAAATCTCCCAGCTCCGCAATGTTTTCTCAGGGGTTCCTCCATACATTTGAATTTCTGAAACGGAAAATAAACCATCTGTAGAAAAAATTGGCTCCTGTTGCACCCTGTTTTCAGTGATCTGAGTAAGTCTCCAAATGAACTCTTTCAACATGTTTCAAGCAGGTAAGCTTAACACCTCCTGGGGGCTGCTGCAGCACGAAGACCCATCTTGTAACAGAAAATCCAGAATAAGCCCTGCACCTGGTGGAGCTGGAGCCCATTGCTGGGCAGGCCTGTGGGAGGATGGGGTGCCTGGCTCTGGCACAGCTCGGCAGGGCCACCTCCCCTTCCTAGCGCTGGACCGGGCAGCCCGATGGCGACTGCCGCGCTTTGATTTATCTGTCCCGTTATAATCAGCGCTCATTACAATCACTTAGAGCAACACTACAGGCCTCATTACGGACTAGGCACTCGCTGCCATTACTCTTTAAGAAGGATAGCGCTCAATTTGCCTGGCAACATGCGAGGTCCTGACCTTGGAGCTATTAGGGAAAAGATTAGACTGCAGTGTGACCATGTGTGCAGACATGAGCAAACCAAATTAATTCCTGGCAAAAGGAGGCACCAGGCAAAGATCCTGCCGTCCTGAGGACACCTGAGAACTTCTCCATTCCCCAAAGGAGATAAGCTAATGGCACGTTTAAAGGAGCCTGGTTCTGAAGGTGAAGCACATCCATGGTATTTAGAGAGATATTAATCCAGTTTCCCCACAAAGTATTTGCTTGGCTGATCAGATTAAGGGATCTAGCCTTCAACAGCACACCCCCACCACAGCAGGCCCCAAGAAATCTGTGATACTTCACAGCCTCAGACATATTGCACCATGTGTACCCAGCTGCTACAATAATTAGCTTATGAATGTATCAGCTGGTTCTGTGATTTTTATAAATAATAACTAACCTACAGAGCAGAAAGATTTCCACGAGCCTAATATTAGCAAGAAATTGCAAGGTGCGCCTAACTGAATTGTCATTGTGCTAAATGCCCTGTCTTCTCTCATGTTGTGTGGGACTGGGTCTCCCCCAATGCCATTTATAAATATTTATTTTTTGCAATGTATTTGTGTCAGCTTTCTTCACAAGAGCCATTTTTCGCTCACCCCCCCGCCACGTACACACGCATACCCACTGTGTGCATGTGTACACTTATCTGCATCAAATCTGTCCTTTCCCTACTCTTTCTCTATCCTTCCCTCTCTTTATTCAAGCATTCATTCAAGACCTTCTCTATCCACCTATGGGGCTGTTTATTAGGCAATAGCTTTGACTAATACGTGAGAAAACAGCGTGCCGCAGCTTACTCACACATTCTTTATGGCTGCAAGTAACCGCCTTCCCCATGCACAGATGAAAAGTCTGCATCGGCTTTTTAAAATTATTTATTTAAATAATCTTAGCACGCCATCCAAGAAAGTTTTGCAGTACCAGGCAAAAAAAAAAAAAAAAAGTGTAAATGTCAAATAAAACAGTGACAGATGACAGTATTCTCTATTGAATAGCACCGTTTCTTCGTGCATGTTCAATGAGAACTCATGAATTATTAATACACAAAATCTCCTTTTACTGTTAAAAATCTCAACTTGGCGTTTTTTGGTTACAATTTTTTTATTTTCTTTTATTTATTTCTTTGGGGTCTGTGTATGTTACACAGAGCTTTCCAGGAGGATTATTTCATTTAAGAAATGCTAACATACAGAAATTTTTGGAGCTACAGCCATTCACAGTCAATTTTTATCTATAGCTACATTTATTGGCATGAAGAAGGAAAAGTGAAGGAGACACTATCTCACCACCTTTTTCCCCACTCATCCACAGCATCTGAACGCCCTGCATTACAAATAAATACAACTTCTGTGAGCGTATTCTGAAAAATCTAACAAATAACACACCCCTCCCCAGACGTGCAATACGCCGTGTTTCTGGTTCTGCCTCCCCTGCACATCGCAGGTCTCGCTCCACCACACAAACAGCCCCCTTGGCTGCCAGACTTACCAGAGAGTTTGATACACACCAGTGTCAATATGGGTGGCAGAATCCAGCCCTTAATGTCAGCTTCTAAGGTTCCCAAATGGGAATGTCTTCCATTAAAAATAAGAGGAGGAAAAACAGCACAATTAAAGGATGCTTTTGGCTCTACATTCAGGCACACCCTGTGCTTGCGGTTACAAGGAATTCTGCTCAGAACTTCCTTCATTTCACCCCAAAACTTCTAGAGACATCAGGAATGCAGCCCAATTTAGCTCATTAAAGAGAGCTGCAGAGAAGTGCTGGCCTCTATTTTTGTTGTTCTCATGAGACAAGATAAACATTTTCTAAGCATTTTGTTTGATAAAAAAAATAATATCATATTAATGTCCTATTTTTAACCTCTCTCTGTGTCTTCTAATCAAATACATTTCCACACCATCTAAGCAAACAACAACAAAAATCTGCAGAAAGCCAGCCATTCCCACTGTGCTTTTATGCTGTTAAAGAAACAGCATGCTTAGAACACCAAAGTGCGAGGCTTGGTGCCCTCAAACCCCCTCAAGGACAGCGAGCTGGTGCAGCAATCCTGAGCCATATCCTCTGTCACTTATCCCAGAGCCCTGTTTAGCAGCTCGACCCTTTCACTTTTGCTGTGTTTACCCTGGAGCAGGGCAGCTAGACGTACCAGACTAGATTAAGGTCAGTTCTTCCAGCACTCAGTGAAGGTGTGCATAAACACACTGACCCCCAAAACTGCTTCCTGCAGATCTGCTGCCCTGCAGCCTGCCAAGGACCAAATTTCTGACCAAGGACAAAGAAGGCACATGGGAAGAGTTCAGGCTCACAGTCATGCTGGGGTACAGGCCCATGTTTACACTTTGCCAAAAGCCACTGCAGGAGGTGGCAGTTGGGTGTCCACCGTGACTTATTCACAGGCAGCTGTTCTGTTTTGAGCATGGATAAACCTGCAGCTTAACTGACCTTGTGTTTCCCTGCACTTACATTAAAATTAATAACAACAACAACAATAATAGTACCAACAATACAGCTGGTTTTCTGCACTGACATTTTCTAGGGTCTCCAGTGAAAGCATGAGTAGGCAAACGAAGAGCTTTTAGTAAGAGTGATTCAGGAATAAATCTCAAAAATAAATGTAAAAGGCCGTTTCCTCACCCACATCATCAGTGCAGAAAATGTCAACATATGTGATAAAAGGGAAAAAAAAGCAGCAATGATTGACGCAAGTCTTGAAAGATTAGTAAAGAAATGCACTCCTAAGAGAAGGCTCCCTTCCCACGTGGGATCACAGGAGTCCTCTGGACAAACTTCCTCAGCATCTCTTCTCTCTGCTTAGTTTGGGACTCTACAGTACAAAATGAGCTAGATAATATTCAGCTCTTGTTCCTTAGTCGCCAAACTCTCTTACCATGAATCCAATAAGTGTCTATTAAAATAAATAAACCCCCTAATGATTCAAGATAACCTAATCAAGAAAGCTGAAATGGATAAAAGACTAACTGTAATGGAGAGTTCTGTCATGGCTTCAATGAATTCTTGATGAGGGCCGGGGGAGGGGGACTGAACCTGAGAAGCTTTACTCGGAGAATTTTGATACAGTTCAAGGTTAATCACTCCACAGTCTGGATTTTCTGAAATGCTTGGTACTTTTCCTCCCCAGAAAAGGCAAAGCACTTTCATGAGGGCCAGTTTCTCCCTAGCTTCATAAAGCATGAAATTACGCAAAAAAAAGAATGAGATATATGAGCCCTGAAGTACCTTAGACTCATGAGAACACCAAGTCTGCTTAGAGCTCCTGGCCTCAGAGGGAAGGATGCTGTGCACTGAGGGCATTTCCTGCATTCCAAGTTTGAACTAGCTTCTCCCCACACTAGAGAGGAAGTGTGGGCTTGTGGTTAGGGCAGGCAGCCCACCATCAGCTCCCAGGTCTGCCAAGGACCTTGTGAGCAAAGCCCCAGCTCCACAACTGTCCCTTATTCATTCATGGCTGAGAGGCCAACACACTGCTGCAGATGATGCTGACGTAGAACCATGGAATAGTTTAGGTTGGAAAGTACCTTTAAAGGTCTCTAGTCCAACACCCCTGCAATGAGCAGGGACATCTTTGACAGGTCAGGTTGGAGTCTAAGCAACCTGAATATTTCAAGGGATAGGGAGGCTGCCATTTCTGTGGGCAGCCTCTTCCAGTGTTTCGCCACCTTCATTGTAAAAACCTTCTTCCTTACATATCTAGTCTGAATTTACTTTATTTTAGTTTCAAACCATTACCTCTCACCTTATCACAACAGGCCTGGCTAAATAAATCCCATTTAAGTACTGAAAGGCTGCAATGAAGGATCCCCAGGCCCTTCTCTTGTCTAGGCTGAACAGCCCCAACTCTGCCTGAATTCACAAGACAGGTGTTTCAACCATTCATCATTTTTGTGGCCCCCTCTGGACTTGCCCCAACAAGCTGAAGTCTTTCCCGCATTGGGGACCCCAGAGCTGGATGCAGCTCTCCAGGTGGGGTCTCACCAGAGCAGAGGGTCAGAATCACCTTCTTCAACCTGCTGGTCACGCTCCTTTGGCTGCAGGACCGAGTTGATCTTTTGGGCTAAAGAGTGCACTTTGACAGCTCTTGTCCAGCTTTTCACCTACCAGCGTCCCCAAGTCTTTCTTGGCAGGGCTGCTCTCAATCCCTTAATCCCTCAGCCTGTGCTGACACCCAGGCACAGGACACTGTACTTGGCCTTGTCAAACCCCATGAGGTTCATATGGGCCCACTTCTCCTGTCCTGGATGGGGTCACACTGTGACTGCATATGCAAGCCTGTAAAAAAGAAACTTCCAAAGGTACTTCAAAGAAATTCCAAGTTTAGTCAAGGAGTGAAATGTCTTTCTGCATTTCCTCCATATGTGACAAGAACATCAAAATATCAGCACAACAGATATGGCCAGCTGTAGAGATTCAAAGCATCTTAAAGGCACTGAGATAAGGCTGTAAGAAGTGCCCTGTATGCACACACTATATACACTACACATCTTCAACACCAGCTGCTTTTTCTAGCTGCTGTTCATCATCACTGGAAGCTAATTAGTTTAAGGCCACAGAAAACACCTATTATAAGCTAAAAGGAAGAGAGAAGGCATCCTATCCTATCAAATGAATACAATGGAATGTAAGTTGGGAAGGAAAGAGAGGAAAGGATGAAATTAAGGGTTTCTAAAGCTAATACTTCCTCAAAGTGACACTGCTCATTCCTCTTTCATTGCCTGTACTTCCTCCTTGGGGGATGAGCAGGAGGTAAGGGCATGGGAAGGTGGCCATGGTGTGGAGTCCCATCTAGCTTGGGATCCTGCTGTGGGCTAACACCTTCCTTGGCCAGAGAAATGGCAATGAGGCAGGGATCTTGACATGGAAAAGGAAACTCAGAGGAAAGGCAAGGAACTATCATAGTAATTTCCACCCATAGGCCTGTTTTCTTTTTTTTTTTACCTGACAAGCCTCAACTGAAGGGCTTTTCTGTCTCCAAACTCAAACCCTCATCAAGTTTATTGTTTGCTTACTTTTCAACAGGATAAAAATATCAGAGGGTGGAGAGGTGGTGGAGGGAGCTAAACTCAGCCAACAGAGATCAGAGACTGATCTTTGGTAGCTTAACATTTTTTTCAAATGTTGTTCCAAGGGGGTCTCTCTTGCTTTACTGTGGTGCTACTGGAATAAAATCCAGTCCCTTGAAAAGAATTTCAGTTTCAAGGCTATACTTTTTGTTTTCACTGGACTGGTGAAGGTACCATTTGCCTTTCCCAGGGCTGATCCCCAGCAACATGCTTCCCCATGCCACCCCAGGCTGATTAAGAAGAGTCTCTTGCCCTGGGAGAACTGTGGGAATTTTGATCTCCATGTCCATACAAACCCTGCCCTCCCTCAGACTGTCAACAAGGGCTTTGGCCAGCTGTTTATTTTGATAGTCACTGTTTATTATGAACAGAACTACATTCCCAAACCCATTTTGCAAAGACTAAGAAAAAAATGTCTGCTGAGCACAGCACAGCCTCTGACAGGGCTCTCACTAGCAGAGGTCAAAGGGGTAATGTTGCTGCACAGCATTAAAGGCACACGGTCATGGGGAAAATGGTTTTCCTGAAGTTGCACTGTAGAGCAGCTGTAGAACTGAATGTAGAAGCCAGCTGTAAAACCAACAATCCAAACTTGCAGTAATCCAAGGCCATAGTCTCTGCCTGTCTCACTGCCCAGCTCTGCACACACACAGGCCACCCAAACCTCTCTGAAACAGCACGTCAGAAACTTGTCTTCTTGTGACTTAAATATAACCAGGGGAGCTCAAGTTGTAGACTGGAAACCAAACCCTGGTGCTCCAGCCACACTCAGAAACATTCCCAATGTGCTGATACAGGTTTAGCCACTAAAAGGGCACTAGCAGGCAACACCCCCAGACAATCCTGCTGTCCATTGGGTCCATCCCTAACAGCTGGCAGCTAAAATAAGAGGGCAGCTGTGGAGGCTGTGTTGTGAGGGCACTGAACTCTCAGCTTCTGATGGCTTCAAAAATACACAGGGATGCACATCACAAAGGCTAAAAATATCTAGATATAAGGTGCAAGGAATAAAATGCATATTAAGGTAAATAAGTGATGAATAAGTAAATGTCTAAAATAAATGTCTTGAAATCTTTATGAAGGTAGATTTCTTTGAATTCTTACCATACTACATTGGTACCTCCATGAGGCCCTGAAACTTGCCTTTATGTTGACTTGTGAGCTTCGTGATTTGTAACCTCAGTTTCTAGAAACTGCCCCTCTCTTCAGTTGTTGAGACTCTGCCATGGCTTAAGAATGAAGACGGTTACTTGTTAAATTAGAGGTCAATTAACTCCACCAGTAGATGATGCCACTTGCAATAACTGTTCTCAGTGGGTACCACTCTTCCTGTACAGAGACAGAAGAGGAAACGAGGCCTCCGTTGCCTCTGGATGTTCTCTCGGGTACATGACATACAGCCCTGTGTATAAAATGTCAAAACATCCCTGTCGGAGATTCACTGCCTGCTAAAACTGTGAAGATCTCACAGCACCGTGGATTGCTGTTGACAGAACAGCAGCGCCCAACATAACACATGCCTTGTTAGCAAACTGGAAGCCTCTCAGTAGTCTGGGGTGAGGGAATAATAGAGGAAGCCAACGCAACACAAGCCAGGCCTGTGGAGAATAGCAAGTGAGCGAACCTTGGCGGAGAGTCCAAGCAAAGCCTCAGACTAGTTCTTTTTTCCCCCCTTTCAAACTCTTTCTTCTGCAAACATGGGCAGTTTTCAATGAGCGCTTCCCACCATGTAACTCAGCTGCTGAAATCAGCAACATTTTCACCAGAAATGCCCACAACTGGCACAGCTGGTCTGTGCAGTGCACTGGGAACACCCAACTGCTAGCTTTCAGACAAGCTAGACTTAAAGCAACGCACTGACCATGACACCGTGGCTCTCCCCCATGCAAGCAGCTTTGCCCTTCCTTTTGGCACTTCTCCGGGCCTCAGAGCTCTCCAGCCAGCGGCAGGACACCACAGGCACACCAAGCCAGGCCAGGGGCAGGCACACAGGTGGGCTTTGAGGCAGGGGGGGCCCCATACCACTGTGGTTCTTGGCATTGGCCTCCTCTGTCCCTGCCTTCCAGTGTCCCCATAAACCACTTTCATGCTCCAGCAGAGCACTATGACATCTCAGCGTGGCGAACGCTGGGCCATCCTGGGGAGCCAGCACTGCTTTGGCAAGGCTGCGAAACAAAAGAAACATCAGCCTCAGAAACACTTCTTTATTCGCTGCTGCTGAAGAAACAAAACCTTTATGTGCAGTAACTTTGCTTTAAACAATAACATTTGTGGATCCTGTTCTTAACCTTTTGCATCTGGTGTTCAAAATCTGCCCTGCTTTTTTTCCACGTGAAAGACTACAGATCTTATTTTTGTTTTGGCGCTGGTGTGCAATGCTGCCAGAAAAGTGCACAAGCTCAAGCTGGCACAGACCAAAGCTGGTGAGCCACCCAAATTATTGTTGGGTGGTTCAGTCCCTCTCTATTTCAAGAAGCCTCTGGGTATAATGACAGGAAGCTTGCAGGCAATTTTAAGCCAAACCTCAGAGAGGCTGGCATTCGGTCTGTGTTAAACACTCCTTATTAAAAGCTGTCCAGTCCGGATTCTGGGTGGAACTTTGATATCTGCATGGAGTAAAGAATAAGGGGCACGTTTGCAAAATCAATTGTGCAGTTTTTATATTTACTGCACGTTTACCACATATGTCATTTATTACACAGTGGAAAACCGTTAAATGCACAGTAGTTGTGCCAAGTGGCATTATGCTTTTAACAGCTTTATTCGTTTAACAGCTCCAGTTCTCATTATATTTTGCCATGTGGTACATGAGATTTTTATGCATTTAACAGTTTAAGAGGGTTCCATGGTATTTTCCTTTTATGTATTTCATACTGAGCCTGGGATTTGGTTTGGGGGGGTAAAGGGGCTGTAACCCCTGCACCCTGACAAGAGAAGGCAAAAGGCAAAGAAAATTAATGATTACATGAAGAAGGAAAAATTAATCAGATCTCCATGTGTCAGGACACAAATACCTGTAACAAGGACAAGGCTTTCCCATGTACTTTGATAGCCTTTGATGCTTTCTTTATATGCCTTTCAACTGCTTATTTTACATCTACTTTAATGATTATAATGTTTCCCTGCAGAGAGGGAAGTGTGTGTTTTCCAGAGTGCATGCACCTAGATACTTCTATCCCACTCTCTCATTGTCACATGCACATTTGTGCATTTTTGTGTGCATATTGATGCCCTCTCCTAGCTGAACTGAATCATTTCATCCAGGATCAGAAGCAGCTCTTTTCACTGAGTAAACAATTCCTTCCAACAATCTCCAATCCACTTGCTGCCCTTCAAAAAAAAAAATCTGTCTGTCCTCCTTTCCACAAAATCCCTTCTGGTGCATTATATTTTTTTAAAGAGTTGGATGAAATTTTTAAATTAATGGATTCTCTTCAAGATTTCACCCGACCTAGGCTTGCCCACATGTATTTTTTACACCCAAGGTAGAAATGAATCCAGCAGAACTCACTGCAGTGCCTTCTTATGCCTTTTTGTAAAAATGATTGGATCCGATGTGACTTATTCGCATGGCAATACTGGATGCAGCACATACAACATGCTAAAAAGGAAACACCTGCCTAATATGCTTTTTCCCATTGCCTTCCCTCAGTTAACCACTTGAGAAAACGATTTCATTACCTGCTGAAATGAGTAGGATACTGCCATTTTGAAAGTTCCTTGTCCTGCTAGCAGAGGTGTAAGTTATATACCACACACGGGAAAAGAGAGACATGTTTGTACAAAAGGGGAGGAAAAGCTTGGCTATGAACTGACCCTTTCCTCAGCCTCTTTTAAAGGGGGAAAGGAAACCACTTAAGCAGGCAAAAGCCAAATATGACAGGTTCCCCAGAGATTAAAATTATTATTATTATTGTAGGAGCAGATGTAATTTTATTGGTGGGAGGAAGAGATGGATCAAGTCCCAACCCCAGAGTTTGCTTTAAAAACAAAACCCTAGAAAGCCCCACAACAATGAAATCCCCTATACCACTCACCTGACTTTTATTGGCAGCCACTTTGGCAAACAGAGCTTGAGATACCTTGGCCCTTTTCATCTCCTGTTGGATCTCATCATAAATGGCAGCTGTGATGTTGACGTTGGAGCTGTCCGCCTTAATGGGGAGGTCTGTTGTTGGTGTCGAGGTTTTGGCCTACCAAGAGACCATGAAAATAATAATTAAAAAAGTGCTGCTTTCAGCCCAGCCATCTGTGCAGAAATTATCAAAGGATTTCAGTCAGCTGATGCCAAACTGCATTAGCTACAGAGGGACACTTCCTGTCCATTATTCTAATCAGGTTAATTGTGATTGGAAATAATTGCAGTGCATTCCTATAGGACATGCAAGGCCCTGTCAACTCTCCCCCTCTCCCTCTCCCAGCATGTTTATTGAGCAGCTCAACAACAGGATAGGTAGCTGGGGCACTGGGCTGCAGGCACACACTGACATTGGCTTTGCCAGTCAGCTACTGCAGCACAGCCAGCAGGCTCTACCTTCTCCCCCCCCCTCTCTAAAAGTGGCCTACACCTTGGAGGAAGAGCCAATTCTCCCAGAAAAAATGAGTAAATGGGTAGAGGTCTCTAAATAATAAATTATTACTCAATTTAATGCACTCCCTCAAGTCTCCCTCATTCTTTATTAAAACTATACGTATGTCACTTGAGTATGTATGGTTTCCCAGCCTTATCATCATTATGCTAGCCAGACAGTCACCTAATTTCACCTAGGAAATCAGTGGAAATGAAAAAAAAAAAAAAATCATTTCATAAAGCTGGGCTTTGGCATGCCTTTGATGTGCTGCCCTCATTCTCCTAAACTCATATTGAGATTTTGTGTATTCCACTGCACTCCTTTTAATTGAATGATTTCCCATCAGCTTCTGTGACAAATGAAGGACAATAACGGACGCTGCCAGTGCTTTCCCTGGGCTGGACTACCCCTGCAAAGCTTCTATCAATACAGTTCAGAAGACTGCTACAGGATGTCAATTTAAAGCCCCTTGGACTGGTGGTCCCCAAAATGCACTGGCAGGAGAGGGAGTGAGGGTGGTGTGATGCCCACTGAGTGCTCCCAGCCGCCCCTTGGAGACAGATCTCATTTACTTTCCCAGGCTCAAAGAGGAGAGATACCAGGGCTGACCACTGCACCCCTTACACCTTTTAAGGGAAATGTGGGTAACTGATGTAAAATCTGTTCTGTCTTGAGACATAAAGGTCTTAGGAAAGAACACAACCTAAATTGCAAAGGTCACACTTCACAATATACCAGAATCATCCATATACTCCAGTGACACTCATATTTGGCTCAATTATGAATCTTTTCAGATTAATCCTGTTTTTGTGTCAGAGTTGAAATCTGCTAGAGTATATCTAATGTTAATTTTTAACTAGGCAGACATGCCCAAATGTTTATTTGTTAATAGGAAGGTTAACTAGGCAAAACCAAACCTTCTGAACTTCTTCTGTTTTGTTGTCCTCCAAATCTTCCTTTTCCTGACATCTCTTCTGTACTGAGGCCACATTAACAATGGAACCAAAATCCAATCAAGACTCTAGACTAATCACTCTTCTTTATGACTTCCAGATAAAGCCTTAACCAACCTCTATCTTCTCCCTTTCCAGGTTCAGCAGGCACTGCTCTGGGTTTGCTCCCTGCCTGTCATAGGCTGTACACGTGCAGGAAGGGTGTAAGATTTTCCTGTTCCCTAAGGCCAGCCCCGTGGGCAGGCAGAGGCAGCTGGACAGCAGCTGGGGCAGAGCATGGCCACCATGCCCCAGAAGGCCAGGGCTAAAGCAGTGCCATCCACAGGCCATGAGCTGGGTACAGTGCAACACAGGACTGGCAGGGACACCCTGCTCTGAAATTCAATGCTTACAGATAGATGAGAGTTAGGGCAATTGTGGGAAATGTAAGAAAACAACAAAGACTTCACAGAAAGGAAAAGGACTGTCCAAGTCTGTCAGGACTGATCTAATAGAGATTTGTCGGGTATAAAAAAGTCTTTCCAGGCGCTGGAGCCTTTGGCTAGCACAGCAGCCAAGGTCACCATGGCCTCAGAGGCTGTTATGGATGTCTGAGATGCTGAGAAGAATAAAATTAGCACATAAAAGAAAGATTCAAAATATAACTCCATACTGCATGGGTCTCCTACACTTCTAGGTCCACAGCTACATGTCAGGAAAAATCTTGACCTGCACACCCTGAAAGCTGCACCATTTTTTATTTAATCACCAAAATAAAAAGGGAAAATACCAATGCAAAGTCACTAAAATAGAGTATTTAACATTAAAACTCCTAGATTCAAAGCTGGTCTTGATACTAAGAAGTAGTTGGCCACTATTAAAACATCTTATTGTAAACAGTGGGGGAAAAAAGAAAAAGTGTTTGCAACCACAGCGCCAGAGCACTGCAACCCAGACCCTTACTGCTGGAGTTCTGTGTGCACACAACTCCTAACAGCTCAGAGCACCTTCCCCACAACAATTGTATCCCATTTTCTGGATCAATCTCCCATTCTCACCTTGAGGCAGGTCCTGAGCCAGGGACATCACAAAAGGGTGGCTTGGGGCTGGCTCAAGAGTCAAGGAGAGCTGAGCTAGGTTACTCTGCATGCCCTTACACCTGCCTGCATGACAGCCCCAGCACGAGCATTTCCACAGGTATCTGCCATTCCTCTCCTACTCAGCACACTCAATCCCAAAAGCATTGCTGCAGGATATCAGTATCTATGGAAACCACATTTCCAATTGCCATTCCATCACCTTCTCTGGCACACTGACACAGTTCCTGCAAGGCTGGTACAGCTCCTACTACTGCTGCCCCAAAGCACCCCGCTCCAGGGTTGGTAAGAGCTGCCCGGGGAGCTGACGCTGCCGGAATCGCCGCGCTGCCCGCGAGGACGGCATTTGTCTCGTCACAGCTAATACCAGGCATATGGGGAAGCGCAGTAGCCGTGCTGCCTGCCCGGGAGCTGGGAAGAGCCTCATTTGCAGAGGTGTCCAAGTTGTCAAAACAGCACCTGTGCTGACTGGTGCTGGCCCTCTGAGGGCTGGGGAAATGTTACACAGCGGGCACAAGGCGAGCATGGGGTACACAAACCTTTGTGTGCTGCTTTTACTGATCAAAAACCTAACAATACTCTGTTGGATTCTTCACACTGAAAAAAGGCAAATATGGGCTGGTTTATACTTCTAGAGTATGGTTTTCTAGCAATATTTAGCTCTTACAAAGGCAGGTAAAATTTCTATTATTTTAAATTATGTTTTAGCTGTGGCTAGAGCATGGGAAAATGGTATATATCAACACAGAAATGAAATGGGCCAAGAGATCCAATTTTTATTCTCACTGGATTGTGTCTAAAGCCTCGATTTCCCTTCAGTGCTTGATTCTAGTACAAAACCTACTGCAACCAATATAAGCAGGAGTAAGCTAATTCTTCAATGAATCAATACAAAGGCAGAAAAGTGGCTACACTGCTTAAACAGTACAATAGTGTACTCACTATTAAAATACCTGTATATTTTTATTTTCAGTTATAGGTAACTAAAAAAGATAAGGATCATATGATGAATTTCCCATGTAATGAAAATCAGTGTCAAATTGGCTTGGCAGGATAAGCTTGCTTTCAATGAAAACAGTTCTTTACATCATTTATTCGGTGAAGTGCACCTACATGTCTGGGTTAAAGGAAACAATCTCAATGGTTTCTAAAAAAACAACATACCTTCCCTAAGGATGGTCAGTTTGAATGTAAAACTTCACTCTCCCCAGCAATGCTTGCTTGCTTACTTACTTTTAGCAGCTGTGACTACAGAATTCAATGAGAAGTGATCATTGATATGATTAGAAGGATTATATGGGCCCATTTACTGAAGATCAGTAAAGTGCTAGAACTGATGCATCATGCCTGTGCTGTTAGAAAACTCAGACTCCAGTCAGGCAAATGTCATGACAGGAGTTGAGCAGCAGCCCTGTGCAAGCACCCTCACTTTGCAGAGCACACATGTGGGACTGCATCAGCCTGGTACAAGGGGGGATGCCTATTACAGTGTAGTTTGTGGATGCTCTTTCTTAGTGCAAAGGAACAACCTACCCAGGGAAGAGTGGGCGGCAACAGCACGTTAATAAACACACGCAGTTAAGTCAATGAGACAACAGCTGCTTGGGAGCTCTAAGCATCATCTTCCTTCCCAGCACACTGTCCATCTCCACTTTCTGTACCTCAAACATTTATGTGTAAAAACCTCTAACTCAAGGACTATGATTTCCTACGCAGCACAGTATTTTCTAACAACATCTATCTAATGCAATATCAACCCCTGCTCACTAGACACTTTTTATGGCAACACGTATGGACCAGAAGCCCAGAAATTTCCTGTGTTCTGGAGAAGGTAATGGGCACAGGTAAAAAAGCCACATGCACTGTCTTTCCGTAATATATTCTATAATAGCCATTTAATGGACATATATCAACAGCCTGTATGTAATGCCCACATGCACTCTTTCAGGCACTAATGTTACATACTCTTTGGCATTTATGGCATTGATTAAAGATGGAATGATCATCACAGTCTCTTGCTGACATACACTAAATGTGTCTTAACAGCCACTCCAAAACCTTATGAAAGATTTTCCACAACTCATCTGGGCAAGAAGAGCAACAGACAGAGGAAGAGTGGAAAGAAACTCCCTTCCTGGAATTATCCGGACAACAAACGGGTAGCAAAGGATTGCATCTTACCTGGGGTGTTCTGGAGGAGCTTGGGCTGCTGGCAGCTGAAGACACCATGCTCACGTTTGGGTTCATACTTCTCTCTCTCTCATCCTGATAGATACGATCCCGCTCCGAGTCAGGCAAGTTGAGGAAATTCTGCATTGCCCGTAAGTTTACCAGGAGGGACTGAGAAGCTGTCCTAGGATCTTCCTCTTTACGCAGGATCTCTGACAACAAACCCTGGTTTAAAAAAAAAAAAAAAAAAGCCAGTCATGCGTTGATGGGTTTCTTTGGTTTTTAAAAATTTGTTTAGTGTAACCAGCTGGGTTGCAATACTGAGAATCTACATCAGAATCTCATGGGCTCTCCCTGAGGGGATATTTTGTAGGAAAGTGTTTGTCTTCTGGGGGCTGGGGTTTATTTTGGGACTGTCCTATTCTGGCACGGTAATAAGCTTCTGAGTATGGAGATGCTGGATAGGAAGGTAGGTGCACTGGTTAGAAGAAATTGCAGTTATCACCAGGTGCTTGCTGCAAATATTTTAGGAGCTGTTAGATCTCTCTCTCTCTCTTTCTCTTTTTACTTGAAGCTGGGAACACTTGGCAATCCTGTTCATCTTTGACAAATCTGCCAAGGTTGGTAAATTTAGTTTCGACATTTAAACAGTACAGGAGGTTTATAAAGAAAAATGTTTGGCTAGGTTTTGATGTTACAGTCCGCTCATTTCAGTTTGGACAATCATTTCTGAAAGGAGAAAAATGAAGCAATAATAAAACCTTGGAATCTAGCTTTAGGGATTTAACCCATTCTTTCATGCCTCATTTTAAAATACCATGGGCTTCACACTGCAACTGTGAATGAACACCATATTAATCTAGTTTTTACAAAAGCCATTACACAGCATTTCCAAAAAATAAAGAGAAAAAAAATATAAAAGAATTGGAGAGATGAAAATTCAAAATATAACTCATTATAAGAGGCCTAAATGTAATGATGGGATTGCATTTATGCATAAGAGTACACACTCGCTCACACTCAATAGTTCCATGGATTATCTAAAAGCTAAAGGCACAGCACACAAGTCAGGATCAGGGCCTACAGAAACTACCAAGGGCACAGTGTGTGCCACCAGCTTCTCCCAGGCACCCCCTCACATCTGACACTTCACAAACTGGGACTTCATTCCAAATAGCGGGAATGGCAAATTCCTGAACTATACCTGTTTTAATGTACTGGTGTGCAAGGAAGCAGAGAGGGAGCATTTCTGCCCATCAAGACTACTTTTATTTTAATGTAACATATCATTATGATATCAAAACAATATCTTATGTTAACATGCAATTCTATGTGCTCATTATTTCAAAAGGCTATTCTGCCAATATGCCTTCCCTGAGCCATCTGACACCACTCCTGCTTCCCTCCTGTCACAACCTGGAGGCTGACGCTGTCTGCACCGCTGCTCCCAGGAATTCCAGCCACAGCAGCTGTGTGAAATCCCAGTTGGAGCTGGGAGGGCTCACCTTGGGCTGCGCTGGGAGAGGAGCAGCTCAGCAGGAGCGTGCATAGGGACCCTGCAGGTCCCAACACAGCCCTGCTGTGCCTGTTGACATGAGTGTTTTGCAGTTCCTTCACAGCCAGGACCCAGGCAAGCTGCTTCCCAAGGACAGGCAAGGCTTTCTCCTTTCTTGTCAGAAAAATGTTACTAGAAAGCAACCACATACCCCAAGCCCTGTAATATTCAGCTCTCATTTATTTTCTTCCATATCAGAGAGCCTCTTTCAAAAAGCCTTGCTAAAAGCACTGTCACTACAGTTGGCCAATTAACCAAATTCCAACATTTTTAGTATATATTGACCTTATTTACCAGTCTTCCCGACAAAACCAAATGACCAACAAATGCCATACCTCTATCTGCATTTATCTGCTGTTAAACACCAACACTAAAATACACATGTAAAACCTCTACTTCAGCGGAGTTTACACCACAAGTGCTCTAAGTTCCACACATAACCTGAAGGTAGGCTCCATCTTTTCAGCTCCTCATCTACATAATCAAGCTGAGACACTCCCAATTACATTTTTGTGCAATGATCAGTGTAGGCACCAGAAGGACCGGAGCTGGGAATGGAATCATGGTTAGCAGCACTCAGAAGTGGGATGCTAGAGAGAAGCTGGGTGGTGAAAAAGATCTGCTCTCTGGGAAAAAATCTGAAGAAGTTGCAGTGCTGGGCTGTCCTCTGGTATTTTGTCTGACCTCAACACAATTGCATGCTCATACCTGGCTTCTTCTTCAGGGTTTACCAGCTCTCAGAGAAGCTAAGGAAATTTTGAAAAGCTTTCTAAAGTTTAGCAGGCTCATAGGCTGGGGGAGATTAACCAAAAAAGGACACACAGGAGCTTGAAGACACAGCCCGCATGATTCTAAGACCAATGCAAGTCTTTATTAAAATTTTCCCCTAGAGTCAGTGAAAACGTCTTCATTGCAGCAAATAAAGGAAATATTGATTACACCAATTCTTTAGATTTCCAATTCCCCATGTCTTTGAAAGAATATATATGTAAAACTTCTTTTCAAAAGAAAAACTCAACTTCAAAAATAAATGAGTTTAGTATGAAAGAAAGGGACCTGAAAGTTACTGGAGCTGAATCTAAGACAGTTTTTTCTCCCTCCCATTTTAGCCTCACTAAATTTATGGTCCAATTTAAAAAATGGAGAGCAGAAACATATGTGAAAGCATGCCAGCAATTACTTTTCTGTGCAGTCATTGACTCTGTATGTAAATCAGAGGCTCACAGGTACGAGTGGCTTGGTCATGGCACTAAGAGGTATCTCACCACCTGAGATACCAACCCTTGTGCTTGAAAGCTTTGATTTATCACCAGAAACATCTTATCACGCAGTAGATTTGGTTCCTGTGCTCCTGCTTCTGTGGGGGTCTCATCCTGACCTGCTCCAGGGACACAGCAGTATTTTGATAGTGTTCCACCAGCAGGTTGGGAGCCTCTCCTCCTAAGGCAGGCACCTGCTCCAGGGGGGCACTCGCTGCTCCCCCAGCACTGCACCACAGCAGCCGCTGGCAGGGGCAAGCCCTGCTCCCCATGCCCTGTTCCAGGCACACAGGTAGGAAATCTGGCTGCCAACAGGGTTCTTCTGCAGCTCCTCTAAGTGCTTTGGCAGCTTAGGAACCATGTAAACAGCAGGAGAGCTAATAAGAGAACTGACTCACGAGGGACAAATCTCGCGTCCTCCTGCAATTGAAGATAAACAACAACGCCGGTAAACAGCAGCAGCAGATAGCTGAGTGATAGGGGAGGACAATAAAATAAAGTGTCTTGAGAGCAATAACGTTTACAATAATATAATTCTGAGCTAGTGAAGTATACGCAAACTAACCAGTGAGCAACATTATAAAAAATAAAGTGATATTAAATAATCTGTTCAGCCTTTTTGTCACCTGCAACAAATTAGGCTTTCAATATGCAAAACATCTTCCTTCCAGAAAAACAAATGATCGTGATTTCATTTAATTGTAATTTAATGAGGCATAATGTATTTTTTAAAGTGATATACACCAGGTGTGTGGTGAGGAAACTGGCCCAGCCAGACAAACCCTACTGTTTCTATTTTTGAGAAAACCCTAAAGCCAGCCAGAGACTGTTTTCATTTCTGCAAATTATGTTTCTGCTGGAGGGGGTGAGAGAGGGAAACCCACAGCATTCATAGATTTCTTATAAAATTCCATTGGCTAAATTAGCTCATTCTGACTTACTTACAACTCACATATTAAAAAATAAAAATAAAAAAATGGGCAGTTTGCAGAGTAACCGATTCTGCAAACCTAAAAGATCATCTTCAGGGACTAGAAAGTCTCAGTATGACTTTAAATAGCCAAACAGATCTTCTACATAGAACGCAGCTCCCAGGATACATTTTAGGACATGTAGCTTGATAATATCTTTGCTTTTCCACTCCTCTGCATCATTTTTAAACCGGCTGCTGAAGAGGCAACTGATGAAGTTTAATGTTCACACAGGCTGTGCTTGCAAATGAGGGGTGTGATCACCCTGAGACAAGGGCTCTGCACAGCCTGGTTTACCCTTGGAACTTGCACTATTTTTAAAATTACACACTGGATCCGTAACTGACTTTAAGAAAATAATACCTGTGGTGGAGAAAAAAGCACATGTCCAATCAAAACAAAAAAGTCACTGAATCTATTTAAGGCAGGAGTAATTTTGACTGTGTTTTTTCAAACTAACTGAAATGCAGTCCCTTCGGGCCAGTAAAGTCACTGTCACAGGGGTTTGCTTTGCATTTATTCTATGAAACCCCATTTGTGAACTTCTTTTTCTTTTATTAACTACAGGATTTCCAGGACAAACAACCTAAACCTCACTGGCACCTAATCTTTTTTTAACCAGCTTCTGAGAGATGATATAGTACAATGTAGAGCATTGTTATTCCAACTGACTCCAACATCCAGTGCAGCGACTGAGCAGCCTTGGAGGCAAACACAGGCTCGACCAAAGCACACAGAATGAGCAAAGCCTCTGTGCCCTCTTCCCAGAGTGCTGCTGCTCAGGCCTGGGAAGGGTGTCAGTGAGATCTCAGTGGGACAACAGACTGCACTACCAGTGACCTAAGGCAGCACTAATTTGCAACTCTGGATGGGGGTGAGGCACTCGTGTCCTGGGGACAGAGGAGGACGAGGGCCATCAGGCAGCAGGAGACTCCCGAACACTGGACAGGGCCTCACACACATCAGGTTCAGTGACTTGGATAGAAGTCCCGCTCTCCCTCTTACAGATATAAGCCATTTGACTACAAAACCAGGCACTAATGTTAAAGAGGTTCAGAATAGGCTTCGGACAATCAAAACACCGGCCAAGGCAAAAATTTAAATAAACCCAACTAATGTGCTAAACCTCAGTTTATATGTTCTGTATAAGGAAATTATATATATGAAGGACTGAAAAAGCATAAACACTTTTTCAGACTTTCAGTCTATTTGTGTCTTTCCATACTTCAGCTATGGCCAAAAGCAACAAAGAAAATGCTGAAATACAAGAAAAATATTGCTTCTGAAGTGCTTAAAGTTCCAAGTACTTTTAAACCATGCACTTGTACTATCAAGTCTCAATAGAAAAGTTATTCTGCCTTCCATCAGGGATCGGTGGGACTCTGATCAGGATGAGAAAATGTAGGGATTTATTTAATTTCAACATCTGGCTCTTAAAGGTCAGTGATGTCCACCTGTCCCCTCAGCACACAAAGCCTGTTTCCAGCACAGAAGGCAGCACACAGGGAACCCCTAGTTAGCTACGCGTTTCTACCGAACTACATCATAACTGTACCTTGAACATACAACAACAAACTTGATTTTGCCAGGCTAAAATGACCATTTATATTTACAGTTGTCCACTACTTGCAGTTGCAAGCTGGAGGCATCAGGTCAGTGCAGGAACTCTGCAGCAGAAGCGCTGACTTCTCACAACCCTTCAAGGAATAAAGCATTTCCACCCGCTGTGTTTTTCTCACATCAAGGCAGGATTTTATCACGACATCTCTCTGCCTCTCTGCATTTACTCCAGGTCTCACCTTCAGTATTGTCTTCTGGACTGAACAAGATACATTCAACAATTCCAAAATATTTCTCTTTGCCTCTAAGTACACAGCACTCGCCAAGAACCTCTATATACATGAAGTATTTTTAGGCTTCTTGGGACTCAAAGTCATTTTCAAATGCTCACTGCTTTGTTTCCATACCCTTGCATCTCTTCCTAATTCAGCTAGGATATGAAGCAGAAGTGCTGGAAGTCTATCAGAAATGCTTATCCTGGCAATGTGTCCAGTCTAATTTTGATGAACAAAATTGCTTTAGATAATCAGTGGAAAATTTTGAGTGGTTAGCCAAACCAAGCACCTTCATATCCATTCTGTCACAGTTTCCATCAGGCAAAAGTGTTTTTGTACCGGGTCCCCTGACCAGCTCTTCTTTCTCAATAGTAAAAATGTGTGGTGCTACATTTTTATCAGTTTTACAAACCTCAGAACTTGAAGGATTCTGACTGAGGCTAACTCCTCGTGAATGGGAGACCGACACTTTCCCAGTATACTTCAGCGAACACATCACATCAGTCCTTCATTTAGAAGAAATCTTCTCATCTCCAGATTCAGTGCCTACAGCCAGAGTATGAGCCTTGTTCTTAAACTCATTTAACTAATGCTAAAATACATACATCTCAGGAGAGAGCTGCTTAGGCACAAAGCATTTAGAGGCTGATTTGAATAAAACTTATACAGGGTGCAACAATGACAATTTGATTTTTATTATTAAAAATGAAGTGTTTAAATCCTCAAAGAAAACGGCTTTATTGCATTAGTTTAATAAAGCCTCTTTTTTATTATGGTATCTGTTTTTATGAGGGAAGACAGGATGTGCATGCGGATCTGAATGCGGACGCATGGTGAAAAGGAGGCAGAGAAACACCGACCACCTGCAGCCACAAAGTGCCACCATTTATATGACATGCATGTCAGACCTTTCCCCTGAAATAAGCTGGAAAATGAGCAAAGACACACAGTTTGTGCACACTGCAGATCTGTGCCTTTGCTTCCAAGGCTCAGGACTCCCGTGCATCAGCTGAGCAGGCAGCAGCCACCTCCTATAAGCACACATTCTGAAAGCCTGACTCACATGCTACTTAAGATCTTTTCATTCAGCCTATTGAATACAATTAAGTTAATTGAAACTGAAATTTTGGGCAGTGCAAAATCCACTGTTGGAACAAATATCCCATGTACCAAAAATCTGCAATTTATTAAAGTAAGCACTTCCCTTACAGACTGCCTTCTTTCCTGTGAGTACAACCAGAATGCTGCTTGTGCCACATTACACCCAAGAATAAAACAAGCAGGCAGCATGAAAGGGTTTCATGCTGTAAGAGAGAGTTTTCTATGAGGGTAAAAAACAAAAAAAAATTCCCCCAAAAACCCAAACCAGAAGCTTTGCTAATTGAAAATCTGTACACAATGGGGCAGACACCATAGCGATGAATGCAGCATGACTGTCTCACTAGATACCAGGCAGAGAATTAAAGCTCCTTGTGCTCCTCTCATTTGACTTAAAGGGAAAATTATTTGCAAAAGTAATTCTGTCCAAGATTTGGCTCACAAGCAAATAGACGTGTAAGAGTCAGTTATTTCAACAAAGCATATTTCTGATCTTAATGCCTTGTAGAGGACTCTTTTCTGAATCCACTTCTGTTTGGGGGAATTTTGCCAAAGAAAGCAGAATTAAAACGAGGAGTCACAACCCACAGCCTTATTTCCTTAGCAACCACACTCCTGCTCTCAGAGCCCCCAAACCCACTACAGGTGACCAGTGACACCTTTGTATGCCAACAAATGTTATTTCCCTCTTCCTCACTGCAGAACCCTGGACTTGCCTGCAGTTGCACCAGAAGCTGGGGCAACACCCAGCATCAATCCTGTGTTCCCCTATGCCTCAACCCACACCTGCAGCCAAGGTGTGACCAAATCCCTTGAACAAGGAGGATCAGTGCCGTTTATTTCATCGTAAATTTCACTACATCTGAAGCTGGTGGAGTTTCCTCCTCCTCAGGCTGTTACTTCCTTTAATCCAAAGAGACGTGGCTGGCACCAGCTACACAGGCAGGAGCTGAGCTGGGTGTGTGCTGCTTTCCCATCTGCAGGCTGGGAAACCAACGCTCCCACATGGAGCTGCTCAGGGGCAGGAAGGAGGGAGCAGGGCTCTTTGGGAAGGAAGTTACAAGCAGCCTGAACACGCTGGTGTTTTTATCCAGCTGTCTTTGTACCTGGCCCCACAACGATTTTTTGATTTAAAAAGCCTCAGATTCAAGGATATTTCCAGTTTCAGAGGCTGTTCAGTTAAACAAGCACTGGCCACTCGCCCAAACATTTTACTAGTTTTTGCTATTATGTCACAACATCAGCCAAAAAAAAGATGCTTGAAAAAAGAGAAAGATACAAACTGAAACACTCCTTCAGTCTGTAGGCTTTGCAGTCCACTGGGCACTCCCAAGGACAGCAGCAGTTCACTGATCAAGTGATGTTAAACTGTCTGGACTCTTTGTAAGAGCCCAAGAAACTGTCCTGACTACAACTCCATGAGCCTGCAGCAAAGAGAAATGCTGAGCAAACGAGAAGAACAATATGTTCATTTTCTTTATGCAGAACAGGATTCAAATTACCTATTTTCCAATTTGTATTTTGAAGAGTGGGATCACTTCAGCCCCTCCACATTCGCTGAAAAGCTTTCCAGCAAAATACAAGGTAAATACAAGAGAGCATTTTCATGCATTTCCTTTAAAATAGTCCTCTTAGTCCTACTTTTTTTTCTGTAGCCAACATCACCTACCAATTTATCAAAACATAACAACCTGCAATAAGCAAGTTCTGGTTATTACAACATTTTGGTTGCAATCTGAATGCTATATTAGGAAACAATAAACTGCAGGATGGTACAAGGACTCTGCCCTGAGGATGGGCCCAACTCCATGTGTGTATTCTCCTCCAGGAAGAAGCCCATAGCCTTGGCCATCAGGCCCCTTGTCCTGCCTCCCATTTCAGAGTATCTCCACTGGCCAACGTGGTGCTCATGCTTTCAGGGGCCACCTGAAACAACCTACATCAACAACATCACCTACAAGTTATCCTGATGGAAAGACAATGCAGGCTTCAGCCAGGCAGACATTTTTTGACAACTGCAGCCTGCACTGGAGCAGTACTGCACTGTACTGACAGCCTTTTGACTTCACTGCCTACTTCAGACCAAGGAGAGACATCAGCTCCCTCTGTGCACTTCCACCTCCTCACCCTGTACGGTCTGTATATTGCAGGCACTTCCTTCACTCTGATTGCTTTTTAAAATGTGCACAGGGCAGTTCCAAGTGTGAGGTACACCTGCTCTAACTCAGACAGTTGTACTTTCATTATAGATTTGCAGTATTAATCACAATCTTCCTTGGTTTTTTCTCAAGATTGAATGGCTTTATACAATCAAAAAGTGCCAAAGTCTTATAGAAATCAAACCTTTCACTCATGACTGTTTAAATAATAACTTCAGCCTACAACTTGGTTTCAATGTCTACGTGCCTTACGAAGATGCCTCCAATTTTAAAGGTATCAGGTATGACTGATATCGAACTCTCAGGTGTCTGACAGGCCTCATAAAGCTGTCTGCCTTCAATTCAAACCCACTCACACTCCTGCATGCAGTTTTTAAGGTCCAGATAAGAATGCCTAGCTTTCCATTAGCGAGCTGTTAGTTCAGAGCAGCAGTCTGAACAGAAGGAACAAACTATTTCAGTAAGCAACACATTCTTCTGACTTAGGGGTCAGAGGCAAGAGGGAGCCAAGGCCAAGGATCCTGGCCATAAAAAACTTGGGCACAAGCAATGCAATCACACGAGCAAGAAACTGAACCTCCTGCCCCAATAATACTGCTAACTGCCTTAGCCATGGCAAGCTCTCTCCATGCCACAAGAGCAGGGAAGGCTACTCAGAGCCCAATAGGCTGTTATTCCAACAGGCACCATTCTCATCATTGCTGAGCAGATTATGGCAACACCATCTTAGACAAACATGGCAGGGTGCACCACCATTTTAAGTATTTTGAAGGTTGTGTAGGAATTGCTTACTTATTGAAAAGTAATAAGTATATTGGCTCTGTGGGTGTGCTTCTACCTATCCCATGTGCTGAATAAATAGGCATTTAGATTCCACAATAGTGTGAATTAAAATTATGACACTAAGTCTCTAAATATAAGAAGCAGCACAGGTTAGCCCAAGACACTTATTAAAAATCAGGCATATACACTTTGAGGGTTCTTCATTCACACTTTGAAATGAATGGGGAAATGTTCACTTTGGAACTTTTTGTTTGAAAGAAATCCTTTTCATGGCTAACTCAGCCTGGGCCAGCTCCTCACCAAACAGCCTGTGCAGCTCTCTTGTGCATACAGCAGGTACTAAACCACCTGATGTTCAGTCTGATTTGCTCCAGGAAATCCAGAACTTGTCACAGAGCCTGAAGTGCTTTGTTTCCATGTGTGCAGACAACATGGCCATAGGTATAAGCAAATACTGTTGTCTTCAGTTATGTATTTCCAACTTCCAGAGGAAGATTTGGATGTCTCACAAACCGTACAATTTTATCTCTCCTTCTTCTGACCCTCCTCACGTTCTCTCTCCCACGCACACATGCATACATACAAGTGTCAGCCACTTGTTCCGATGGATTTAGCCTAGTTTGGATCAAAGCTTCCTCTACTTCATTTAACAGATTTGCTCAGATGGAAGGTCTCAGGGGAGAAATAATGTTAGTAAGAAGGGGCTTTTCGGCATTGAGTATGTAGGTCATTGGACTTTAAAATAAATTAGAGAATAGTTTATCTATTAAACAAGCCTCACGGTACATATTTCATGAAGCTATACTTAATTATAGGCTAATGTGCACCACAGAGCTACCACGAAGAAAGATTAAGCAGTGGCCCATAATGCAGTGATTAATACCATTATTAGCTGGCTGGCACACAGCATCTATTATTTGGTACCATCAGGAGAAACAACAGACCTCCAGTTTCCAATGCTGGCACTTCTGTGAAATGCAACAAACCCAAACCTTTCCAGAGAGAAACACACACCTCTCTGTACCTCAGAGGCAGAAGGGGGGATGCAAGGAGGTGAGAGTAGACTTGAATTTCCACTCCAAGTGCTCTTTACAGAGTTTGCTTCTTCACCATGGATATGTGGGAATATCCCACCCCTTCTACTGTGCAGTGCAATACTGACTGCCTGACCCTCTCTCCTTAATAGCCTGAACAGTCCCTGATGTGTGAGGGGAGCTCGATTTGAGATGGAATTAACAGCTGAGGACAAGGAAAGGTAAGGTATCTACACTCTTCTGCTACAGTGATGGCTCCTGGAGACATGATGACTGTATGTATGACTGGTCTTCTGTATTAGGGTGCTGCTGACTAACAGAGCACTGTTGTGAGATGAACAAATCTTGTATGGATGCTGTCTGTAACACTTGCCTGTTCTGGAATCAGTATGCACATAGTATTACTTATGATGGAAGGTAAGAAGCAGGTAATATCTTTGTTGTTGGGGAATGAACCTTTGATTTAATAGCAGACTTGGGCCTTAGCAGCCCAGGTCTCCCAGTGTGGCTAAAGGAGAGCTTCATGTTCATTGACAGTGACAAAAGCCTCACTGGCAATGTTATTGCCGACCTCTTGCTCCAGTTCAGAATATGTCATTCTGTCAATACCATCCACCTTGATTATACCAGGCTTTATATACAACGGGTTATGATCCCAGAGGGATGAAAAGCTTTTCCAAATTAAAAGCAGCATTTTAAAGAGGAAATACTCATACATTCCTATGTAGTTTTCATTTGATATCCTCAAGGCTAACCCCAGAACTCAAGTGTTTTTTTCTGAGTGCAGCCATCTTATGAATTTAATGGAAGAAGGGAAGTAATAAAATGTGCTCCATACTTTAATTAGTTCCCTCATAACATGGCATTTCCAAAATGGCAGTGCCAAAGAAAATCATTAATCTAGGAGAACAGACGAAGGCACTGTATGGGGCAAGGGACAGACCTCCTAGAGATATACACTCCCATTTTTCTTCTATTGCTGGTAAATCTTACCTCAAAGAACAACTCCAGCTACACAAAAGGAATTTGTACCAATATTAAATATTAAGCCACTTTCCATTTCTTAAGCCTTGCTACAGAGTACCACAATTGAGAGATCACATGTTGTATCCTGCAGGATAAATGTAAATGGCCTGTCTTTCCAAGCACACATTCACCCTGGGTACTCCAGGTGCCGGGCTTAAGCTGATACTACCATGCAATCATTTCAACATCTGCATTTTACTAGATGAGTAAGAAAACCTGTGTCAGATGTATGAAAGCAAACACAATCTGCTACAAAAGGCAGACACTTCCCGGCACACTTGCATTACATATTTCTCACGGGAGCAGCTTCTGGAACTAGTTGTGGCATCAGTTGTACCACAGGAAGGAAGTGAGGAAGCATCAGAAGGAAGCCCAAAAACACCTCTGACTCTCAGTCTCTTATTACCTCTTCCTGGCAATCAGGTAGGGGCAAATGTGGAAGTTTATAACCACAGAGAGGAGCTCAGGGAAGAACTCCCATGAGTAGAATGACTGCTAGAGAACAAAGCTCAGGTAACGGCACAGGAGTGGCCAAATGCAAACAAACAGCTGTTCCAGGAAGAAACAGCCTTGTTCAAAACTGACAAAGGGACTGGAGAAAGGACTCAGAGTGGTTTGACCTGTTTCTGCGGCACACCCCCTGCCCTGATCTGCAACAACCATACAGCCCCACAAGAAACACAACTTTTCCCCTTCTTGGTTATGGAATAGAAATTGATACCTGTGTTCGGTTGAATGCTACTCTTGCAAAGACAGCTTGAGACACACTGGCTCTCTTCAGCTCATCTCTGACTTGCTGGTAAATATCTGGAGAGACTTCCACCGATGAATTTGATGGCTCTGGTTTGACAGCTCTAGGGATGGGTGGATGATTCAAGAACTGCTGGTTGATAGCCTGTGGGTGCTGGTGAGCCAGGAGTCGGCTGACAGCAATCTGCTGGTTTATCAGATGGGCCATCGCTATCTGCTGCCTCACCAGTTGTGGACTGAGCTGAGGAGACAGGAGGCCAGGGTTTATCATTGTTTGCATCGTTGGCACTTGGTTTCGGATTGGAGTACTGTGGTGAATTTGGCCATGAGGAGACTGTTCATTAGATTTTCCCAAAGTTGCCAGCTGGTTGATATTTGGTAAGTGCATGGGACGTTGACCAAGAACACAATAGTCTGAAAGGTTTTCTCTTTCCACTCTTTCCACTGTTAAAAGAGAAAAATTAGTTTGCTGTCATTTCAGTTTGCATTTAGGGCAAGGACTATATTGCAGGTAACTGCACACAACAGCACCTGCTTTACTTTGTAAGTCTACACTTGCACAGAAGTATCATAGAAACACAAGCAAAAGAAACAGAAAGTAAAAGCAACAAGAATAATTAACATTCTTTTGGACTTCCCAGGCTTCACCCACAGCTCATGAAGATTCCTTAAAAACCAGCAGCAAGTACCCTCTCCAGCCTCCTTCACAAAAGAAACAAGCCTGGACACTTCCATTTACACTGTTACTAACATTGGAATCTGTCACAGCAAACTGATTAACCTTTAAAAGTGGTCAGTGTTTCAGAATCACTGCCATCTAGGTAAAGGAAAGAAACTCAAATTGGTATCCACTCACACAAACCAAATGGAAACAAGGTCATTCCCTGTGCAGCTCACAGCACTGCTTTTCGTTACAAACTTGGCAGCTATTATCTTCTCCGCATAAACTCTACCTTGCCCTGTGTGCGGATAAAGCTATCTGGTACCATCAGCTCACCCAGGTGCACCACAGCAGACTCATGCTGGTTGTGTGAAAGCATGTTACAAAACAGTGAAATTCACAGATGAGAAAAGTTTAAAGCAAAGGTTCCTACAGCCAAAGCTTCATTGCCACAAGTCTGTCCAAAAACTTTAAAGCACTTATGCACAAATGCCCACTTGGAAGAAAGTGCCTTCACTCTCTTCAAAAAAACTTTGTTTAGCACAACACTGATTCTAAGTGACATCATGTTACAAAAAATTAAACAGTACTCACAAGATGCATATACAGTAATTTTATATACTGATCTGCATTGTCCCTGTTAAATATCTTATGGCAGCAATATCACAGTATCTTTTCAGGTAACTGCAAAACTAAATGCACATACTACAAAATTAAATTTTCTCTAAAAGTACAATTTGAAACAGGAAATTAAGTTTAGCAAGTGCATAGATACAACTCCTACCTCGATAAATTTAAGCAATCAGAAGTCATTTTACAGCAGGTTGCAGATTCCATAAGCCTCCCTATATGCAAGTGAATAGGCATTTTTATATTGATCTGATATAGAAGTGTTTAGAAACATGTATCATAGAAAACCACTACTTCACCCCGTACTGGTCTCAGCAAATAACAAGATAGGATTTATTTCAAAATATTATGACTTGTGTAATGATTAACAACTGCACGAGGTGTTTTTTTAAAAAAATACTCGTTTTAAAAACCTGGTCTATATAAAGCTTTGAAGTTTTCCACAGTTAATACTCAAAATGGCAGCTTACTGATGACCTGCTCTGTTTTCTTCTAAATAGAAAAAGCTCTTTCCACCTTCCAGAGTTAATCTAAGACAGAGAGGGAGTCATTCCCTGAACACATACAAACACACAGTTACTATCTTTAGAACTGTCACTCTGGAACATCACAAGTACTGAATTTTACAACTATTTTCATACAATTTTCCTTGTATGAAATTTTAACTCACTCTTCCCATTCTTTAAAAGGAAAATCCCATAACATATTTAGCCTTCTATTAAATAATTGCTTTAAAAGATTCAAAATAATTAATTTTTAAGAAAACTATTAATTCCACTTTTCCACAAAACCTAATGTTTCAACCCAACTGAATTTCTATTTAAGTGTTTATCTGTATTTCAACTATGAAAGGCAATGCAAAATGTGTGATACACAAACATTATTGTCATCAAATGACCATTTTGCTGTGTTACTCACAGGCTGTCAGACACATAATGCAGGTATTTCATCTTGCTGAAAATACTGAAAATCCCTATTCAAAAGCTGCTCCTCATGATGTCAGTATGCCTCCCTGCAACAAGGTACAGAAAGCTCTATACCACTTCAGGAACAGACAGAAAATCAATGTGAAATATGCAACAGGAGTAGTGCTAATTCCAGGGATGGACCTGTCAGCAATACAGAGATGTGGGCAGGGGAGTGAGGAGGGGCTGCTTTGTCACAGCCTCAGACCACATTCTGCAACACAGATGATTCAGAGCCAACATGGCCATACTATCACCTCCTCACCAAGCCTGCACCTGAGTAATGCCATTAAATACACACAGCTGGTAGCCAAATGCAATTATTCCAAAGGTACAATAGCCACTTGGCAGGTGTAAGTAGAATGAAGCTGCTGCTCAGTGTAATGAAATACTTGGAGCATCCTGCTACATCACTGACAACCCTAAAAATCTAGAGTTCTTCCGCTAGGAGTTTCAGAAGAGCTGAAAAAGTTATGAACTATTTGTAGTTTGAGGAGCACATAGAGAATAAGTCACTGAAACCAACAAATTATTACTTGTTAGAACATAAAAACAGAAACCAAGTGTTTTTGAAAACTTGGTGAGAAATAAATATAAATAACATTCACTTTCTGGGCTCAACCACATTTGCCAAGTTTCCACCCACTCTTGACTTCAATGCCAAGTTATAAACCCCTATAAAAATAAAGTTTAAGATGAAAAGGCTGCCAGGCTGTTAATCTCTTCAGTGCTACTTGGAATTACACAGAAACATCACCTGACTTGCTTCCATAGGTATATTTTTCCCTTATTATCAGTTTCCTTTTTTGATCACATTAGACTATACAGCCATGCATGCACTCCCTATAAACAAACCAGATTCTAGTGATTTCGACCATTTCAGTAATAAAAGGTTACCATTAGCAGTTACAGTGGATGGAAAAAATGTGCATTACTCAACTCCTCAAGACTCTCCTTCTCTAACACATTGCCCATATCTGATTCCCTGTTGTTCTTTGGTAACCATGGACTGGTTACCAAATCTGCAGGGCTGAACAGGAGCAAGACTGAGACAGCCCTGAGATGGAGACTGGCACCGTCCTGAAAGATAAGACAGCTTTCCAGCAATGTTCTAAGAAAAAAGGGATACAGGAGCCACCAGCATTCTGCCTCAGATCCTCCTGAGACAGGGCTTTTACCTTTGCATCCTCCAACTTCCATGTTCACACCTGATTATGGTCTTTCCTTTGTTCACTATTGTTCTACTCAAACTGAAGATATGTTCAGAGCTCATGTAGTCTGTAGTGACTGGAATGTAAAGCTGTACCGATTGGAACAGAAGTATCCGAGGACAGAGCAGCAGGACCTTACACTGGGAAGGAAGGGTTCCATGGATACGTGCTGACAACATTCAAGCACTGCTGATAAACTACTTTTGCTAGCAATGCCTGTGGTAGTTAAATAAAAGCTGGTTCAGGAGGCTGTTACCTACCTCCATCTGTGGTGTGACCACAGCAAAAGACATTGCAGTGTTTTCGTTTTCTCTCTGCATCGCTCACTTGGTATACAGTTCTGCAGTTCTCTGCTTGAAGAGCTCATCTAAACCGAGTACAACAGCACTGCCATACTGCAGAGCCACCCACCCTTCTGAAGCCAATCACTGGGTAGGCAGAGACTTGTGCCTGGACAACAGGTACTGTGCTAAGCTCAGCAATTAGCCCTGACAGCACACTAGAATATCATCTGCCCTTAATTTTTCTATACCTCCCTAACCTCTAATGTCACTAATGTCACTACCTCTACAAGAGTCAGAAACCAACATAATCCCCAGAATGGGAGCAGCAAATTATTGTATTTGAATATTCCGTTCTCATCCTGTAATGATTACCATGTGTGTCAATGTATTTCAACTCCATACTGAGTTAAAACTTCCTGGATACAGCACAAAAAGAATTCAGTGCACCCTTCCCCTGTGTGATGCTCTTAACCTCTAGCCCAATCTTCTTTGCACAGTCAAGCAGCTGACGCAGACCACAGCACAATAGCTTGGGGTGGTCTGCATGCAACTTTCCATTTAAAATAAAACCAGCTCAAAAGATTTAAAATAAGATTTATTTCTCCACCTTCTCTTCCCCTCACACTTTATTTGCACTGAGTTGTTAATAGGAACATTCTGACAAACAGCCCGTGGGGCATTTAGGGCTTATGCATGGCACTGAATTGACTGACAGCACTGGAAACCAAATTCCTATGCACAATAAGGGATGCAGCAGGAAGAGCAAGAGTGTAACACGTCTCCCAGCACTGCACCGCAAGTGGGGACACAGAGGACCCGCCAGCATCCATGACCCAGCGTGTCCGGAACTTTTCAGTCCCACAGGCACACAGGCACTTTGCCCCGGAGTAAGAAGAAGCTGGTAAAGAAACGTTTTGTAATAAGTTACTAGCCGGCAGAATTGCCATGCTTCAATTGTGACAGGATGTCACCACCCAGGGCTGTTCTCCAGTGCTTCAGTTTGCTTCTTTGTTTTATTTATTATTTAAAACCTGGTGATCATAAAAGCCATTTCTAGCAGTGGTCATGGCCAAGACGGGAGAGCTCTGTGAACTCTGGTATACCCTGCACTAAGCTTGAGACAGAAAGCTTCCCACAATTTCTCCTGGCTTAGCACCATCCTGCTCACTGGAGCAAGACCTGAACTTTGGAACCGTGCTTGGGGGACAAAGCACAGCACCAGCTCTGCCTTGGAGAGACAGGGCTGCTGCACTACACCCAGAGGGTGCCCTCCTGCTTATGCTACAGAATTACAAACGACCACGCTGTAAATAACAGAACCACTCCAGAGCACAGGAGGTGCTTTTAAAGTGCAAATTCCCTATCTTTTTATCTGTAATTGGGAAAATTACTTGTTTCTTTTAATTACAGCCCACTTAACCACTTCAGTGCAAAGGGCTGGTCTGAGGAGTCTCATTTTCATTCAATATCTAATCTTTCTATTTATCCATAGTAATTTACTGGCTTCAGTGCCTGATCTCTGCCTAGGCCACTTGCTCCTGCACTCAGCACTGGAGGAAAAGCAGGTTGACCAGAGAGGCAGACATGACACAAAGCTGTAACTTTTAAAACCTTTCCCTTCCCCTACTCCTGTAGGACAGCACAGAACCTCAAAATAGCTACAGAGCACATACAAAAATTGTTTGGCTGCTGGCTGTGGGTAGCAAAGGCCTTTATCCAAGCCTAATGGAAAACAGACAGGAAAGGCCATTGTCTGTTCTTTGTTGAGTTGCAAACCATTCAGTTCCCACCAAAGCACAAATCACTATTTTTTAACTTAGAATCATGATTAAAAGTGGGCCTTTAACCACCAATCTGAGGTAAACTGAGCAGAGTGTATTAACACTGCTGAGTCTCTGTGCAAGTCACCTTCTCATCCCTGATCCTCAAGACTAGCTCTAAGTCATCCCTTGGGACACAGGGATGCTAACAAGTCTTCCTGCAGTTCCACTTAAGCAAAGGAAGTCATATTCTTCACATGGGCTGCCCCTGGACAGACTGTTTCCAAAGTTGCTTGTCAGAAGACAAACATCATCATCTTATTTTTAGGTTTATTTTTGGGTTTGTGTATAGGTTCAAGAGGCACACAGAAGTATGAACTCAGTTCTTCATAATCATGTTAACAATGTTTGTCAAAAGGATATGCCAGATCCATCTGGCGGAGAAAACCATTACACTGAAGGTATTCTAGTGACCACCTGCTCTAACCCACGAATACTGGTCAGGTGAAATGGAAAAGGAGAAGCAGCAGAATTGTTAGTTAGAGCAGTCTGACAGAAACACAGGCAGTACTGATTTAGATGGACTGATGTTATCATCTGATATAAAAATATCTCACTTCCTGTCAAAATATTGTAACAGTAGACCCAAATCTTTTGTGGCCATCTCAAAAGGGAGGTACAAACCTCCTAGATGACCCAGTCAATTGTGCAATCCCTCTGGAGGATACATACTTGTGTCTTCCTGATTCACATCAGAGATGGTGAAGGGAGGGAGACAGAACATAAACATCATTAAGTCAGAGGCACAAACTCTTCAGATATTTCAAGTGAACAGAATGCCATTCTGCTCTTGGAGTTACATACCCTATGGAATACATGGGATCTGAGAGACACTTTGTAGCTTTTCACTTAGGAAAGCTTATGCCTGTGTACCTAAGCTTCAAGTTATCCTCCTCTTTCAAAGAAATCTCCACTAACTCTTACTTTGTAAAAATCACTTTTCTTCTGAGCTAGCATGCCGCTGTTTGGCAGCACAGAAATAGTTTTTTTAAATATGAAAGAAAATTAATTTTGAGATTCCAAAGGTTAAAACAAAAACGTTTGCTTTTAGAAAATGGAGATGACTATTCTTCACTAAGAATTCAAAAGGGCAGAAGTCCCAGCTGCAGCACACAACTGGTCCTCACTGAGAAAAGTACAGTACTGGAACAGAAGACATTGTAAAAAAAAGTTCAGTGACATCATTTGAGCAAGACACAGGACAAGTGGCTAGACAGCTTCTCCACAGAAGGATTTCCAATCTTTACTGTGTGGCCTGTGTTTCCTAAAGCAGCACTGGCTGCAGCTCCAGCCACACACAGGCGCAGGAGATGCCACTCAGCAAGTCTCACATCTCCTCTGCCACAGCACAGGCACCATGAGCAGTGACAGACACTGCTCCAAGACAAGCCAGGGAAGACTTTTTGCAAAGCTAAGATTCATATAGGCATTTACCTTAGATAAAAATTACTGCCAATTAAAAAAATAAACCCAAAGGGTGTGTTTTATTTCTTTTTACAGAGAGGAACAGCCAAGAGGGCCACAACTCATACACCCTTGGAATGCAAGGCAGCAGCTAAACTGGTTTTTAACAATACACGTGCACAAATCCTTCAAACTGGCACTTAACCTCACTGACGATGCTGAAATACAAAATGCTAATGTGGGTGGGGAAAATGGCAGCCAAGGGGTCTATAATTCTTGCTGAATCTTGACACTTTTAATTTATATTTAAAGAGAGAGGCCACTTTTTCCTCACCATTTGTAACAACTGATGAACTACACTCCTCATAAAATAGCACAGCAGGCCACTGACTAAGAGGATGTCTCAGAGTCAAGAGATGATCTTCAGGTCGTGTATGTTACCTAGATGCTGACAAGTTTGCCTGTGATTAATGTTATTTTTCTTCCTTTTTATTTACGAAAGTGGGGAAAGTTCTGTTTTTAGGGAAATGAGTACACAGTAAGGAGTGAAAAGTAAGCAAAGGAGAAGTTACAGCAACGTCAAGAGCCCCACAGCCGACTCTAAATACTTTAGTGCCAGAGCGACAACTAATATCCAAACAAGATATGAAATGCACTTCCTTAAAAAACTTACCATTTCTGCAAAAGGTCAGGATACATGCATATAAATATATAATATATCTATAAACCCCTCTACTTACATGGAGATAGGTAAATACACACGCATGTATCAGTAAAAAGGGTATTTTTAAGTCAGAAACACTGTTGGGCAAAGATCTGGTGTGCCTTTTCAGGAGGCTTCCACAACATCTGCTTCAGAGGAACAATTAAAAACTCTTCCTGAAAGCATGTAATGACAGTTTTCCCCAGGCTCGCACTGGCATTATCACTGTGCCGCAATCCTCAGTTCCTTCAGCCTGGAAATATGAAAGCTGGGAGCCTTTCTGAACCCTGTTTCTAACCTCTCTGAACCTACACTGGCCTCTAGGAACACATTAAGAGAGAAACAGATTGCTCTGTCTATCCATTATTGGAAGTAAGCAAACAAACGTTCAAGAATATAAGAGCACATAAACAACAAATCAGTAATATTGGAAAAATCAAAGAGAAGCCAAAGCAGATTCTCAATTTAAGAAAGCTATGAAAGCTTTGTCTTACATTCTTGATATGTTGAAACAGAAATAATTGAGGCCTCCTCCTTTAAACAAAAAAGCCTCATCATTCCACAAAAACTTTGAGACAGCCACAGTCTCAAAACTCACATCCACAGAAAGCTATATTTTGACAGACACTGATGGCAGGAGCAAAGATGACATGTTCTTCATACGCAGACAAAAAAAGCATGTATTTTTATTTTTAAGTCCACAATGTATTTATTTCTTCCCGCTGCCTTCCTAACTTCCTCCCACCAAGCTAAGTTGTGTCATCAGGCAAAAAGAAAATATTCACACCAGTTAAGATTTTCAGTTGTGAAAGAATTCTGATACAGTGATAGTCCTTCTGATAAAAATAGAAAGCATGACACTTGGAAGTGAAATATCTATTGAGAAAGAGAGCTAAAAAATATTCTAAATGCTACAAACCCAAAACACTGGGACACAAGTAGGTAACTCACAGGAGTTTGATCCCTTAACAATTACCTGAATTGCATGGTTAAGTTCTGAAATGCCTCTCTCCATACATACCTATATATATATATACATATATAGTTACTTACAAACTGTTGTTTTTATTCCTGTATCTATCTGTTAACCAAATTTAAAATCAATGCAAACCTTTTAAGCAATTACTAAAATCCTGCATTTCAACAATGCTGAATGCCTTCCCCCAGCCTCGGCAAGTTCAGCTTCTAGAGAAATCACGATGAGCATTTCTCAGATTGAGAGAAGCATCCCCATGGGACTGGGCAGGAGAAAGGCAGTTTGAGAACCACTGGAATAAGCCACTGGTCTATAGCTGCCATTGATTAGTCTGTATTCTTTAGTAAAATAGGGGGATCTCTGATTCTTCACTGAGGCAGGTTTAAACATAATTAAGCCTTATCATTTATGCACGACCTTGTACTAAAAAGCCTTGCATCCCTCAAAGAGAAAAAGTAAATAAAAAAGGGAAAAAGAGGCTTCACATAGTAATATTAAATTAATTCATGGTGCATATTTTGAACAAAATTACAACACATAGCAAATAGCTCAATTACCACCTCATGTGATTACAGGCACCCATGATAGCATAAAGTCCACTGTAGAGCTGTTAAGCCTTTTATTTCCCAACCACTGTACACATTCCACTAGAACTGTTTTAATATAAGCTTTCCTTCAAATATATACTTGTATCCCAAAGAGACTGGAAAGAGTGGACATCCCGTTATAATCTCCCTCATGTCTTCACACACATCCCAGGTGGCAGACCCAGGAGGAGACAAAAAGCCTCACACCTGCCAGTTCCCAAATCTGGCTGTACACTAACTCTCATGCCGCTGAGTAAACTGTGAAAGTCTTAAAACATCAAGGGGATGGGGCAGGGTGGGAGAAAAAAAATTCAAGCAGAATTTTATTCTAGCATCATCTGACACAAGACAAAATTGTCATGCTGAGCTGAACTAACTGAAAACTTTTTTAGAATTATGAGCATAAGTGGTTCAGCTGTCTTTTCGGTGAGTTCAACAGAATGCACACTGAGAATGTTTACTTGAGATTTGATACAATTCCATTTGTGTACAGCTTTTACATCTGTTGCTAATGATATCAAATTATTGATTGTTCACTTTCTTATATTATTTAAACATTAACTATGCACTCAGCAACCTGATGCTTTTCTTTTTATTTTTTTTTCAAGAGAACTTTTTGTTTCTGTCTGCCCTTGGTTGTAATTACTTTGATCTTCCAGAGAGTATAATTAATTTACTGTTTATTTATTTCTATGAGAAAGGAAAAAAAATTGACCTAGTAGATCTATCTGTGGCAATTTGTAACAGAATCACATAGCTTATGTTTAGGAAATCATGGTTTTGATTAAGAAGCAACCATTTAGTTCCCACTGTTTTATTAAAACAGACATTAGCAGATAATAGGAAACACATTTAGCACTGTAGGCTGCATTTAGTTTGCAACGTCAATAAAGTTATTTTGAAGCCCCTTCCTATTTTGTATTTACCACAGCTCATGCGAATTGTTTTTTGCTTTTACTTTCTAGTAACCAGCTCTAGAGTTACACAAGGAGACGGGTGCTGGTTCCAAGGACTCTAAATCATAGTTTTACCTAATCTATCCATCTCCAGCCCAAGAAACAAATCACCGCATCATCCATTCACCTTTGTGGAAGTCCTTTCTTAAAATACTAGTAAAGGAGTTCGTGATGACTGATGCATGTGACTTGAGTCACTGATTTTGCACACTAACTGAGCTGTCCTGCAGGACTATCTGGCTATAGAAAAGAAACAAAACAACATGAAATGAGAGATGATGAGAAACTGAAACCACCTAAAGAAGTGCAGAAGTCTTCCTGTCTGCAGGCAGTTAAGATTACTGCTCTGAAGTTGCATGACTGTTTATTCTCCATGCACCACTGTACCTGCCACAGAGTCTTTGTTTTCTCTCCCACTCATATGGTTGATGAATCAACACTACTTGAACTGCTTTATAGCAGCTTGTGTTTACTTCACACATACCTTAACCTTCCTTTTTCTCCTCCTACTAACACACACATAAACTTCCAAACAGCCATGACTGGCTGTGTCTCTGAATAGCACAGATACAGTTATCTGGCAACCTCTTTGGGTTTGGATCCTTGACCTTTTGATTGAGGTTTCATTCTGCTTTTACTGCACTTAACAATTTAACTGTGCACTTACTAAGTAAAAAAAGTAAGGGTGTAAGCTGTAAGAATGGAAGAAAGTGGAAGACAACAGTATGCTAGAAACACTCAGAAGCTGTAGTAGTATCTCTACAGTTAAGAACACTACAGTTAAGGGCTTCCAGTGCCTCTGCAACTGGCACCCTCGCCCAGTTTTAAAAAAAGAAAAAGAAAAATGAAAAAAAAAAGCCTATTTCTGTTCTCCCAGAATAGCAAGTAAAAGCGAATGGTAATGACCTCGAAGCTGTTTGATTCCTCTGATTGCTTTTTAACCATGAGGATATGTTAAAGCACTTTGAATAAAATTCTGTTAAGAGACACCATTCAGAGAAAAGAAACACTTCTGAGTCGCACAATGACAATTTAGAGAGAAAAGAAAATTTCCAGTTTATTTGGCATGAGGGTAACCACATACTAAAATGTCCAATCAACATTTTAACTTCTAGCCTAAGCCATTTTAGTAGGTGAAAAGCAACATCTCCATTTCCTTGCCTGCATTGTTACCCCAATCCTGCCTGGATAATTTTCCTTCTAGACACAAATAATTTCAGCACAGAACATTCTTTCCTTTTTCCCCTAAGTGAAAATCTAATCATTGCAGAGCCCAGGCATGAGTGTCTTACAGGTATGCTCTGCACAAGCCAGACGTGCAGAGAAAAACCAGATGCCTCAGAACTTGTTCTGATGTTTCATGCAATTTTGTTTCATGCGTTCCTAACTCAAGCAGCAGACTTTTTATGGTATTACTGTGCAGATTTCTAGTCTGTCCTAAGGAGACAAAGCAAGCAACCTTTCATAGCTTGTGTTTGCCAGCCTTTTATAAGGAAAAGACAGCACACTCTTTATGAAAGGTGCTAATCTTCACACAACTAAAAATACAATGGTTTCTCAGGAAGGACATGACATTGCCCTATTTCTTCATAATGTTTGCAAATCTGTTATGATTTTCCTGGCTACTGAAAGGATCACAGACAGATCACAGTAACAGTCTATGCCTTCTTTCAGGCAACGAATCCTCCTTTCAGCTGTGTAAGAGACAGAAAAACTATGGAAAAACCCTATCCAAGGATACAGCTAATCTCCAAAGGTGATGGATATTTGGGTAGAGAGGAGCCAGGTGGAATTATGAAAAAGTTTTCTACTATCCTCTAACTTCTGAGAATTTAAAGCACATGAGTGTTTAAAAAAAAACTAAACCAAAAACCTACTAAAACAAACAGTCCGCTGCACCTAAGTCCCTTGCCAAAGGAAAGGGAGAATGAAAGAACAAACCACACACGATGGATGCTTGTCACATCATCTTGTGCACCATTGACAGGTGATCAGACAGTTCAGTGGCAAGAATGGGATGAACTTTGAATAATTTTACTGCCTCACACACTGCAGACCTACTGATACAATTTCATTACAGCAAAAATATAAAAAATGAACTATTCTTCTCTTCAGTGGGTGCAGCACCTTGTTATTTACGTGTGTCTCCCAACAATCAGTATTAAATCCTCTGTATCCAGATTCCACAGGATAAAATACAGCAGGAATGCTGGTACACTTTGCAGTATTAAAAACAGAGAACAAGGGTACATGTAATTTAAAAAGTTAGACTTTCAGCTTTCAGGAACAAAACAAAAAAAAAACTAAGGCAAATTACATAGCAATTTTACTTTTAAATCCTGAGATACTATAACATTTTCTTTCCAAAATGTTTTTGCTTAATTTAAAACACAGTTGATCTTTCAGCACAGTTAAATGGGATACTTTAAGCATGTTTTGTGTCCTGTGTTTTCATGCCAGCCTTGTTTGTAAAGTATCAGATTTAATTTCAAATGTGCTGTGACTGTGTCCTCTTTGTAGACAAATTCACAAATATTATTATTGCTTATTACTTTTATTTAAAGCAAATAATCTCAAATTGTCAGCAGAATTCCAAGAAGCTGGAAAGTAACAAAAAACAAATCAAATTACCTTTAATCTTCTTGTACTTTTTGTACCATCTCCCAAACTCCTGGCACTTGGTTGCTGACACATTGGCATAGTATGTACTATTTACAATGGATGAAATCATACTCTGAAAGTATAGAAAGAAAAACAAAAAAGTAATTTAAAATATCTTCCACAATTAGAAATCTTTTCCAGGGAAAGCAAATGACATGTGAGTGCATAATGATCATCCATTTGTGACTTTAAACCCAAAAGAACTGCCTGATGAGTACAAAAAATTGGTTTTATTCTCCAGTCTATATGCCCAGCCATGAATAAAATCACAAAATAATAATAATTATTTTGCACAATTATGTAAAAAAAAAATGTAGTACAAACCTACACTGAGACCTGCAGCTCAGGCTGGGGGGGGAAGTTCTACTTTGCTTTGTACTTGTGATATTGCAAAAGCTAAACTTCAGTTGCATAACAACAGGCAGTGCTGTGCTGAGGAACACATGCTCACTGCACCAAGCACAATTTAGGAACCAGATCCTAAAGGTAAGATTAGATGCTCCAGCATGCATAATACAAATAATGCTTTTCAGTTGTCACTGTTCTGCTTCCAAATGCAGCAAGGCTGCACAGCCAAGAACTGGAGAACATCCGTGCTACTCGCTGCAGAACAACAGTTAGGCAAATAAGTTAAATTAATATAATTTATAGAAACGTGTGATTAGCCCTTGTGTGAAAAATCACCCAGAAGAGAAATTAGCAGTGCCATTCAAAGCACAGGGAACTACACATACTACAACACAGAGCAGTCAAAACCTACAAGAAAGCTCAACAAAACTGCAATCACTTGCCTAACCAGCACCCCTCCCTACTCTGCAAATTCACTGACTGAAGAGACAGCAGCAGCAGACTGGTTTTCCAGTACCTGATACCAATAAACAGGATATTTTATACCTGGGGTGCTTCTGCCATAGGGTAGCAAACAGCCTCATTACTGGTAGTTTTTCCATTCTCTTTGTCCCTTCTCTTCCTCCATGCTATAGAGGAGGCATCCTTTTAAAAATGTTTTGCTCTTCTTTTCCCCTTTCTGAAACCTTCCAGGGTCAAATCATTTAGGAATGACTGTGCACGCTGTCAGCAAGAAAATGCAATCTAACAGCACCAACACACAGGAGCCAATGCACCTTCTCCACAGATTGTATTTTATTTTCCTCACACCCTCCTTCTGCACTTATGTCAAAGCTCAGAGAAAGCTGTGGCACCCTGTGCAACCTTTCTGTACCGAGAGGAGAGAGCAAGTGTGATTTCACAGCTCAAACCATGGCTTCAAGCTCTGGCCTATGAGCTCCTGCAGGCTCTTGGCCATCTCTGGAAAGCTACAAGGCTTATGCACTGGCTCAATGAATTTAACCATGCTTTAAAAACAAAATCATCCCTGCCCTTTCCTAGATTTACCCAGCCTCCCGTCCTATTCACTGCAGTATCACAGGAGTTAGGAGAGTTCCTAACTCTCGAGTTTTAGGACTTAGAAAATGTGAGCAAAACTGAGCAACTTAAAATAACTCGGTGATACAGATTACTTTCAGTCTTCAACAGGTAATTTCACTTACACTAAAGATGCCCTTCTGCCTTTCCACTCTGCCTTTTCCACTCAAAGGGTGCTATGGTGCACTGCAGTAGAGTTTGAAGGCTATGAAGTAAGAGCCTTGTTAAGCAGCAGCTCCAATATCTAAAACTGAGACTCAATTTTCTAATTAAAATCAATATTTTGAGACATAAACCTAGCATTGTGGCAGTCAGCAGCAATTCCCTGCCCATAAATCTTCCCTTGCTCTACAGCATTTTAACAAGCAATAGAATTCTGAAAGCCTGACATGGCGATAGCCTCTGCTGAAGAAGGCTTTTGAAAGTTGAGCAAACCTAGGTTTTTTTTGCATCACTTCAGTTAAATTTCCATTCACTGAGGAAGGATGGGGAAATTGTTGAACTCTGTCTACACATCAATTTGGTTCTCTTAATTTTGGGGGGGGGGGGGGGGGGAGCAGGGGTGAGTTCCTTTTCCATCTAGCTCTAAAAGAAATCAACATTACTGAAATCATGAGGCTACTAAATATCACAGAATATATTAACCCATTAACCTTTATTTGAGAAAGCAAAACTTCAACTAAATAGTAAAATCAAACAATACATCAACCATTGGTGAAAGAAACCCAGGACAGATTCTCTTCTGCAGGGGAAAGAACTAGAACATTTTTCAAACCACATATCCTCACTATTATACATAAAGGAACACTAGCGGTATTTCTCTTAGGAATCTTGATAAGTCTGCAGAAAGGTAATATCCATTTAAAAGAGAGCAGGGAAAAAAAATCACTCTCTAGTTACAAATTTCTAAATAAAGCATAATATTTCTGGAAAAATCCTTAAGGAAGGAATAAAGCAGAAGAGATGTTTGGTATGTGTGTGGCCATGACAGCCGTGTGGAATGAAAACTACGTAGACCAGGAGCTAAGAAATACGCACACAAAGAAAATCTGGTGCAATAAGTTCAAGGAGAAAAACATGGGACAGGCTCACATCCCAAGAAAGCCTGGTCCAGCAAAGAGACAAAATGCATGGTCAGTGCTGAAATGAGTTATATGACACAGGAAAGACAGAGATCTCTATGAAAAGATGGAAACACTGAAATAATTGGATTTCTTTCTGCCACACACACTCCCCCCACCCACCCTCCTTCCCCCCAGCTTGGTTAACTGGGATTTATTTGTTTGAACAGGAGCCGTATGCTAAGGGTAGCTAAGCTGCAGACATGTAATACACCTAGCAGAAAAAAACCAGAACAATTTTAAATCAAAGTGAATGATTACATTTCCCATTAGCAGCAATCAGAATCCCCATCTGGGCTGCTTGGAGAGCTCGGGCACTGAGAACCAGAGACGGAGCACTGTCGCTGGTGGGAGCGGGAGCTCCCCGTGCTGCCCCTCTCCACTTCTGTACTTGAGGCACTGTGAACACATTAATAAACAGCAGCATTTACTCTGCAGTTTGACTCCTAAGAGACCACTCTGCAATTTGCTGCTGTCAATAATATATTAACCACAAGGGGGTTGTAATGACATTTCACATTTGGCACGATATTTTTTTAAAACTGATTTGGGAGAAGGAATTGTATTAGAGGCATATTCAGATGATGGTAATAGACAGCTTCTATACAACCTTCCATTGTATCTTATGCATTTTGTAAGCTAAACCAAAAGAGACCAAAACTTTTTATGGCAATAATAATAATGATACAAGCTGCATTCTGCAGTCTCAGTTCAAGGGTTAGTCACTACCCAAGGTCATTTATACCTGTGTTCAATAGTAAGCAAGTTCTATTTCCTACAGAAGGATTTCCTCTAAGCTTTGTCCACTAAATAAATACTGGGGCAAGGATTTTGGCTGCTACACTTCTGCCATCAGTAATTTTGTAAATGTATGTCAGACTGAGGCTATAGAAGGAGTAAACCAACTGCAGCGTTTCCACCTGGTAGGCTTTGAAACTGAAGTGGGAGGAAACAGACCTAGACAACAAATGAATTCTGCATATGAAATGATGCAGTTTAGTTATGCTGGATATTGAAGAAGACTGGGCAGAGACAACCATATGCTGCAATCGTCATTAGCTGACCAGATTCCACAGATAATTCTATTTAAAGAAATTACACTTAAACTGTGTGAAAAGGAAAACACTTTTGTATTCAACGCGTGTTCCACACTACGTGTATCTACAGTGACTGTTACTCCTTTACTAAATCAGCAAGTTCCCTGGCTTTTCCTTACAAAACCCTTCCATTCCTGTTAGTTATGCAGGTCCCACATGGCTGAAGAAGGTGAAGAATGTGATTGCTACCAGCTCTGTATTTCACCCTCTGTGTTGTCCCTGGAGCTGTAATCATACCACAGTGAGGCAAAGTCGTGGTGAATAGAAAGAATTCTCTTGGTTTCTGGAGGCTTTGGATCATGAATTGCAGAATGAACATACAGTGCAATGGAAGACAGACAACCACAGGATAAAAAAATGTTGGATATGAGAAAACAAAGCAATGGATTTCTAGGAAGCTGGAATTACCCATGTTTTGACTTTTAAAAGACACAGAGGACAGATTAACCTGATTCTAGTACATGTTTTAGAAGGCAATATATATATTTTTTTTTTTTTTTTCATGCCTAGCAAAGTTACCTGGTCTGGGTGATAAAGTGTTACTCTGTTTTCTGAGAGGCAAGGAGAAGTAAGTCATAAAAATTTTATGAATGTCTCATTATGACAATCTGAAGTACAAATAGAGCTCGTGACATCTGTAGGAACCTGTGTCTTAGACATGACATCACTGCCGTTTAAAAAGCAGTCATGGAGAATGAGGCTGAGGGTTTTGTTCTTTTTTTAACATAATTACATATACATTTTTTTGTTGCTGTTTCCTAGAAATTGGGGCACAACTGTTAAAACTGCATACTTTTTATCATGGTTGCAGGCTGATGAGAGGTACCCATGGGTTAGAGGGAAGGCAAGCCTCTGCTACTGGGAAGAAGCCACTCAAATCTTGCATTTGAGGATCATTAGTCCTATTGCAATAGGTCAGATAAAAGTCTAAATAAAGGATTTACATATCTATGAAAACCAATCAATTAATTCATAAGTTTTACCTGGCAACCCACTAAGGAAACATGGTATAAGATACTATTTAACATGTTAATTAGAATTCCTCCTTTCTAAAGAAAACAAGAAATTTATTTGGTATTTATGGAATTGTTTCATGTAGGCTCTTTACAGACCAAGTATGAGCTTTAGTTTGAGCTTTCTTTCCCTAAGCCTGGTGAAAGCACTGACCTGTGAGAGAGGGCATTCTTTGGCTAATGTGCTCTGATTCATCTCTTTGAGCAGTTCCTTTAAGGCATTGCGAACTGTGGCATGGTTCCACTGCTCTGCTGGCAAGTCTTCCAACTTTGAACAACTGTTAAAACAGAAAGCAAAAAGCAGATAGAAACATCACCTTCACAGATGCTTACTTTTTGCGTGCAAATGCTATAGACCTTTAAGCAGCAAGCACAACCCTGGAGTCTCCTGCTTGGCCAGCCCAACAAGGTGCTTCTCCCCTCTGTCCCTCTCCCACCAAGCACGATTACCAGAAGATGTGCAGTTCAACACGCGGCTGCTGATCCTCCTACGGTATATGTGTGCATAACCACTCCTGCTGGGGCCTGACGGAGAGCAAAGGAACTGCATAAAGCAAGCCCCAGGAATGGCTGAGCAAAGCCATCCTCTGCAGACAAAGATACTCCTGCTGGGGTAGAAAAATAAACATATATGCTGCACTGCCGCTAACAAAATCCCTGAACAGTGAGGGCTCTCACTGTGTGACTTTGAAAAATTAGTTTAATTTTATACAGGTTCTTATGCTGCCCTTATCACTGAAGTATCCGAGAGCCTTTCAGAAACACATTAAGCCATATGCCCAACATCTGTCACGTGCAGTTCATTCTCACTTTCATTCCACAAGAACTGCGTATGTAGTGAAGCTTCTGACTTCATATGACTTGTGCCTCTTTTAATTTAACAAGCCTATGGTTTGTGTCTGCATGCATGGGGAAAGACCCAAGAAGCAAACCAAAAAGGTGGGAGAAGCTTGCCACTGCCATTCCTGCTGCAGAGCCTTAACGCATGCTCTCCAACGGCCCCAGAAGGTGGTTCTGCCTTCTGCCCTTACAGCTTGGCTTTTCCCTCAGAGCTGAACCTTCAGTTGTGCTCGAAGAGTTCAAGTATCCGTGATCATTTTTATCTCGAAGTCATGGACTGTCTTTTATTTATGTGGCATCCGGGCATTCAGGCACTTTGAAGATAAAGAATTAGACCTTAATCTCAGGTTCATATCCTTTGCTAGTACAGATGTGACAATAGACTACATCAACCCGTGGTAGCTCACACTTCTGAGGAAATGAGTTATTACACTCGTTTTATAGCAGCTATAGGGTCTAGACACTCTTTTACAACTACACTGCAGAGATGCAGCCCAACTGAAAAATTTTAACAGCACAGAAAACCAAGGAAAGACCTGCTCATGGAAATCAGAAAACCCAAGCACCATTAGAGATTCAACAAGAAAGACATGTTGCTGTTTGGAAGTTTAATGTCACTGAGGCATCAACTACTTCCAAATTCTAAATTGAACTGAACAGTTGGAGGGTATGTACCTGTCACCAAAGGACATGCACATATCCCTGCGGGCCCCTCTTCTGTCAAAGCCAAAGCTTCAAAGCATTGTCAGCAAGTTATTCCAGACTATCTGCTATTTTTCACTCTTTTCTCTGTCATGTTCTGGCCATCCAGCTACGGGAGGCTGTGTAATGTAGGCTTATCTGCAGCTCTGAATGCACTGCCCTGCCATGCACTGCCAGGGACCTTACATTTGAGGACTCTTTAGGAGGCCAAGGGAGAGAAAGAAGAAACAAAAAAGGAAGGAGGAGTGGGAGGAAAGGAGGGTAAATAAGTGTAAAAGCGTTGGGAGCTTTTGCTTTGCTAATCAGAGCTAGCCCTCAGGGAAGGAAAATATTTTCCAAACACCAAATGGAGCTGCAGTGACACTTTCCTTCCTTGTCTTCTGTTTGCTGGAAAGACCACTGGAGAAAAAAAACGAAAAGTAAAAAAAGCTCCCCTCCTCCACATCTCAGCAACTGGCTGCAGAAGACCTGGATTTTCACAATGCAGCCCCTAGAAAAAGGTAAGGAGTTTATTATTTGATAAAATTAGAAATTAAGAATCCGTTAAATTATGGGCTGTAGAAAGGTCTGCCTCTAAAAGCCCCATACCTTTACTTGATTGTGTTTCTGCCCTTCCCCTCTCTGTTGCCATACTGCTACTTCAGGAAACATACAGTATCAGTTGGAACATGCACCAAAAAGCTGCCAGGTGACCCACCCTTCTCTCCATTTTCTTTTCATTTCATCAAAAGCCCAGAAATTAATGAAGACAGGATGTGCTAATCTCTGTAGCAATGCTGTAACCGGCAGAGTAGCTCAGAGAATAGGGAAGGACAGATGTTCAGAAACACCCACCTTTGTAATTGGATTTTCAATGTCACAACATGATAGACATCTTGTAGCATGTCAGCTACTGTCGCATCTGGTGCATCAGTCACATAACTGAGAGGGAGGGGATTCCACCTCCCAAGCTTGATTATTCCTGAAAAGAAAACAAAAAATCCATACTTTATATTTTATCAGCCATTTACTAAACCCTTCAGCCAGGTTGATTTTCCACAAGATTCAATATCTGCCTTCAGGTCTATTGCAGTCTTGCCCAGAAAGACATGTTCTACTGACTCTTGAGCCAACGAGTGAGGAAGAGCAGGAATAGGTTTAAATTTTTTAGCAGACAGTTGCTGACACGTTCCTGACTTAAATTTCTTCAAGGAAGAAGCACAGGAGACTTCCTCCCTTCACATCTTTCACTAGCTCTAAAGTCTAGTTCTTTAAGTTAGAATAAGCTTAAATACTCTCTGCTCCTGATTTTGCAGTCTAGAAAAGCTTTCCAGTAAATAAATGTATTGCTTTTGACTGGAACAGGAAAATTCCTATGCGTGGGCTCTCAGCACTGTTATAATCTAAGCATGGTACGATTCCCAGTGTGGATGGATGCCACTGGAAACCCACCAAGTAGGAAGCATTCACTCCCAGATACAAGTTGCACTATGCAGACGGTTGCTTTTCTTTGTGGGAAAAAAAAATAAGAACCAAACAACAGCAAGCTGCTGACCGCAGATCCAAAATAGCTTTTTGGAGGCGGGGGAGAATGCTGTAAGTTCTATTTCTACTTCTGTTCATTCTTTAATAGGGATCATCACCTCTTCTGGATGAGCTTGTCACAAAGACTGTAAACTTGGATGGCAAACCATTTGGTGCAGAGGTATTATTTCTGTTTAGACAATTGCAGAGAGCCCACCCACACCAAAAACAATGACTAATCCCAGGAATGACTTCCAGGAAGACACCAAACAAAGAAAGCCACAGTGCCATCTTACATGACAGCAAAGCAGTTCAGCCTTGTTCTGCAGTACTGCCACTACTGCTTTTATTTCCTCCTTCATTGTGCTCCCATTGCCCCACTGTTCTGCTCACTTAACTTTCCTCAGCTCAGCCCTACAATCCACAAGACACCATTCTCCCATTCAAACTGATGCCTCCTGAGGTTTCTTTATATACTGTTTAATCTCTGAAAAGACATCCATAAACTCAACTGCCAGAAAAAAAGGAATACACTAATACATGAGACTACTACTTCTGAGATAACAGGCACGCCAAGAACTCCTCTTGGGTATCTGGAAGGATGTCGTGATGCCAAGAAACTTCAACCATCTCCTCCTCACTTTCTCCTCCCAGCCCTTCACCAGCTCTGGAACTAATTGAACTGCAGTAAATGACAAAAACCTTTTATCCTGATCTCCCAAAAATCATCATAAAATAAACACCACGCTGAAACAGTGAAACAAAGCTTCTCGTAGAGACAATAACAGAACACAAGGAGCCCATGAAGTACGTGCTATAGAGTATTTTTCCCCATTCCTACACAGATTGAAGAAGAAATAATTTTAGTACAACTCCTTTTCTGTAGCACTTAAATCTTTGCATTTACCACCAACGTACTGCTTTGCAAGTCATTCTGTCACCACATACTGAAAGAAGCTGGAAGTGACCTAGTTCATCCTCAGGGGCACAAAGTTTCACTGTAACATACTGGTACAGACAGGCTAATATTTCAAGAGCATATTAGAAAGCTTTTGGCAAAGAGAGATACTGTCCAAACGAAACAAAAAGCTAGTAAGTGTTGCTTGATACCCAATGCTTGAAAATGGGACATAAACAGAACAAAAACATTTCAATGATGCACTGTTTCAGTATTAAGATTTAACAATCTGGTGCTGAATATGCTGCAGTATAAATAGTGCCTGGACTCAGATCCAGTAGAGTAACACACAGCACTCATTCACAGCACCGTATGTCTCCAGTGCTGGCTCCTTGAGTCATATTCCACTTGCCAAGAAAAGCTGTTTTTCTTAAGGGGATAGTTTACTTAATGTTATCTCTGGTGACAACAAGAAATGCATATAGTACAGCATATATTAGTCATGAAATGAGCATCAAGGGTCCACTGAGTAAAATACATGCTGGAAAAACACAGTTTAGCTGCTGACTTTCTTCACCTCCTCTTGCTATATAATAATGTAAAACAAAATCACCCAAAAATCCAGAAATCTATACCGGCTTCACAGAACACTTGGCTTCCTATGTTCAACCTCGCCAAGTTTTCATGTAATTGAAAAAATAAGCATCATATGTGCCCCATAAGTCACATCTAAATTGGTAATATTTTACAAGAGGCTTTATTTTTCATTCAATTAAGGAAAGCACTCAGAGAGCACACCATCTGCAACTGCTCGGGCCTGGCAATGCTAGCAAAGGACAAAGAGATGGCCGGGAAGCACTGACATTACTAAAGGTGTCCCCAGACTAAAAGGGTTTAAAGAAAAAAAAAATCCCAGTGCAAGCAGAGTGCACCATGGGAAATACTATGCAAATTGTTTTACAGGAATGTCTGCTACTACTGGAAATTAGGGAGATTTTTTTTTTTTTAAATCCTCCTCTACAACTGGAGAGGAAATTGTTTTGGCTGGATTTAAACAAACACAGGTGTTACCATAATGCTCAGTGCCTCAGCACGTTAACACCTGCTGAGAGTCCTTTACTCTGTGTTACAGCACTGCTGATGCACGCTATTTTTTCAGCCAGTGTGATGTGACGTGTGAAATACTTTTTTCCAGAGCACATTAAGCTGGTCCAAACGATAGCCAGAAGCCATGGTTTCCATTCAGCTCCTCAACAGACTTCAGAGGTGCTTATTTCATGGCACCAACACTGTACTTCAGGCAACTCTTGGGCTATGTTTGGGAAGATGATGCCAGCTAATTGAGCAAATGTGTTCTCTGCCTACTAAGACATCTCTGAATGACTACTCGGTCAAAACTGAGTGGGCCAAAATTTTCCCCCTTAAAAAGGTCCCTTCTTATCCAGACTGAGTGTTTCTAGCATGACAGCAACCCCGAGATGAAAACAGCCCGGTAGCAAGGTGTCACTTTCACATGCACGTTTTTTTATTGTTCCTCTCATTGACTTCAAATTACATAGCTCAGGCCTTTAAAGAAATCACTTTAACTGGCCTGGCCGAGCTTTTATCCTACCACAACTAACACTTGGGATGGGGAACAGGAATGAGCAAAGGTCACTGTGTTATTAATGAATACACTACTGCTCTGAGAGTATCACTTCTCTGTCAGCTCCAGACCTTCTCAAAATTACGTGTGGATAATGTATATCAGATCAAAAAGCTCAGGAAATCAAAAAACACACCTTCCTTGAATTCCCAAAACTCTTCTGTTAACAAATCTGGTTCTCTTTCCTGTAACTATTGGGTCTTTTTTCCTGCGAAAGTTTTTTGAAGGGAAACCTAACAGATTTCAAGGCTTGCATACAACTCAAGAAATGGCTATACACTAGAACAGCTCTCAACTCACCAAGAAATGACTGAATGCTGCCCAGGCCAGTCAGGCAATAAAAGACATTAAAGACATCAGTTTTCTCAAAAGACTGTTTTCCAAAATCTATTTTAGAAGAGATTCTCTACCCACACTGGCTGTTGGTTCTTGAATGGCATGTACTTCTACCATCAGGTCTTTCATTAACTTTAAGCCTCAGCTTCATCAAAATGCAGACAGAGAAAAAAACCATAGTAACTTCGCATAGAATGTGTGTAACTCCCTTTACCCATAAGAATGGCAGAACACACCAGTGGCAAACTTCTGTGAGCTTGAGTGTCAGGCTTGTACATAAACAACCACTGCAATTTACTGCTGTTACTCCACTTAGGCCAATGATGTGCCAGCATGTTTCCAATTGAGTTTCATTTAAAAAGCAGCTCCTTTGGAGAAAAAAGTGGTAACTACACAAGTGAGAGCAGAAAGAACTCTACATTGAGCAGAAGCCTTGCCCTGCTATATCACAGCTGACCCATTCTATATTCAGCAGAACACATCACAGGATCCTCATTAGCTTTATTTTATCACCTGAAAAAATGATGCACCTAAAGTACTGGGATTATTCCTAGGACATCACCCTACTGAGATGTGAACTGAATGGATACAAGGCTGGGTCTAAAGCAGACTTCCAGAATCACTACTCAGATCAGGAGCATAAAATGACAAAAGGCAGAAAGTTGCTTTCTAGAACAACACAGCTAAGCTGGCAAACCCTTTCCATTATTATGTAGTTCACACTGTCCCATAAAAATTATTTATCTATATGGGCTAGAAACTTCATTTGTCATTGCAAATGGAAAGACAGCCACACAGTACCCTCATTCTAAGAATGCCACATCTGGGGTTTGGAACATACATATCCTAGTCTAGCTATGACACTTGGTCCTAAATGGAATGAAGACCAGGTCCTGCATCTCCCACTCCTTTCAAACTATCCCCTGCACTCACCATGGCTATACTCTTGCTTCCATCTTTCACAAATTATGAGCATACCTGAACTACATCTTAAATGGATACTCATAGTGTTAATGCAAATGCATGCACAGCATTAATGTAATTTATTTTAAATGCTAATCTGCCAGGGTTTAAAGTTCATCAGGTGTCCTAGAATTTGTTTCTTTGCATTCCAGGGATCCCAGGACCACAGCCCCAGAGTGGCAGACTGCAAACATGAGGCTGGTTGAAGAACACAACCAGCATTTGCTGCTGCCTTGTGAATTCAATCAAGTAGTTTTTACCAAACATTGTGCTTTTTAACAGTAGCTCTTACCAAAACAACAGACACTCTGGAGAAACTGCAGGTTAGCATTAGCACCCAAACACTTCTGATTTCTTTTACAGCTCCAAATGAAGCACCTCAAAGAGATACCCAATAAAAGCCCCACTTCTGGGACCACCAAGCTATTTCTCTATCAGCCACTATTGCAGGACTTCCCTTCAAGATGGGTAGGGTCTTGTGACAGTGACTGCATTTGTTTATCCCCTTCAAAGGCGTCTTGTCCCTATGCTTTAGTATGTAATTTTTCCTTTGTTAAGCTGTGTTTTGTTACAGAAATTGAAAACTGCCTGTCCCATGTAGTAAGTACAAAGAATTATTTACTCATAAATTAGTTTGCAGAAAATCACTCCCCTGCAGTACATAACAACTCAGCCTGTGTTTCTACACTAGCTGTAGTATATCATCACACTGTAACAACATAAAGCCATAATTTGTAGTTATTACTGTTAATCCAGCAAAGTGAATGACTTTTCAAGCAGAAAGGATGAAAAAGCAATGGGAAAAATTACAAGAAAATAAACTGATTATAACAATTTTTGTATTATATTATTGAGCCGTCTTTTCTAGTTTTCTGGGAAATCTAAGAAAATATTATACTGCCTTTGCCCATTGTTATAAGGGTGCCTATATTATTCTATTGAATTTCAATTGATGACACATTGGTGTAATAGATGTGAAAAAATAATCAGCAGAATCCTACCCCGTACTTCTAAAGCATCTTTCATGAGAGGGTCCCAGTGCACTTTAAAAACATTAATTAATCAAACTTTGCAACATCCTACATGTGAGGTAGACTGTATTCTGCCAATTGACATATTGGTGATGTAGTGATTGAAAGCATACAATGAACATAATCCTATGCTTATGCCAATACAAAAGAATCCCCCCCTCTTTCCTCATTTCAGTCCATAATAAATAATTCAGTGTGAGAACAGGAATAAACTATGTGATTACACTGTGATGCACACATCCACAAATCAACAGGAACACCCACAATCCCCGAATGACGAATGCTTCGCCCCAGCTCATGGGACTTGTGCAACTTCAGGGCTCTGCACAGAAGGGTGACCTTCACCCAAGGGGAAAGCACAGCCGAGCTCTGGCAGCACAAAGCCCCTTGAACTGCTGCTGCTGAAGTCTTTGCTCTTGCTGTTTAAAAATCCTCTCAGAAATTCTGTGTACCAGTGATGGTTTAGAGCACAAAACGACACATTTATGAGCCAGTCAACTTAAACACTTTCTGGCTTGCACATCTGTATCAGTACACATACTTTAATATAGACTATGCATTTACATCATTACATATGATATTTATATGATTACATATTAAAAATTTTATAGAATCATGGGTGTAACTATCAATAGAAAGACTGTTTGTGGTACAAGGTTTAATGCCAAACTTCAGAGTACTTTCATAGATGAAAATCACTTTGATACATGAAGCTTGGTTTTGCGTTTTTAATTTTTTGAATGCTAGCATTGCCCTTTCCTTTCCTACAGCATGACTGTACTGAAGTATTCGACTTAAATAACATACACTAAACAGTTTAATGGCTTGTAATTCTACATATCGGGTTTACATTTTACAGTAAAAAGATTGTGCCTCATGTAATAGATGCTGCTTCACATTTGGGAAACGTTATGTGAGGACCCTGACTTTTATTAGATTAATTTAATAAGGCACTAAGTTACTAGACTAAATTAATAAAGCTCTTCTTAAAAAAAAAGAAAAAAACTAGAGGGGGAGAGAATGAGCGAACAGAATGAACCTACAAATTAAATAAAATTTTCTGGAGCTTGTTATTTTGGAAGTCTTTATTTAATTTTCCAACCTCTATTCACTATGAAAAAACAGTCAATAATTAGTAAGGAAACAGGAAAAAAAATTGATGCTATTTACTTCAGGGGATTATTTTTAAACCTGTTATATGATAGAACAGGAATACCACAAATAAATAGAAGGGCAAGGAAGCAAAGGAAGTACTATTAAAAAAACAGCAAGACAACAGGCCATTCACTTAAGTTTCCAGAGGAGATTCAATGATCCTTGTAGGTCCCTTCCAACTCAGAATATTCTGTGCTTCTGAAGTATTTTTTACATTTCCTGTATTACTTGGAAAACTACCACCTCACTGAGGAAAACCACATTCAGTCCTGCATATTATCTCCCTTTTGTCATTTTTGGGATAAGTGCGCACTTGCCTTGGACAGCAAGAATATGCATAGAGAGAGAAAAGTCCACTCCCCTCATCTGAGACAGAGAATCACTCCCCTAAATACCACTTCCACAGCAGAATACAAAGTCTTTTAAATCATGACAACTCAGAACAGAAAGGCTACTGCATCCAGGTGTCTTTCAGAACCCTACCAGCCTGGAGCTCAGCTTCACGCCCCATCAGGTGTCTCCTGAGAGGCACCCTCACACTGGGGCTTTCTCAGTGGTATTATTCAGTATACCCATAGGATTGCAGCACCCACTGCATGTCACTAATGTCACCCCCACAGTAATGTCCAGAGCAGGGCACTCCCCCCAGCTGTGCATGCAACTGCTGTCTTTTGGGCAATCTGTGCTCTTGTGGTAAAATCTTTCCTAGCTTAGTCCTGGGACACCTGAGCTTGCTCAGCTGCACAGGAGCACAGGCTGTGCCTCCTCCCAGGGAGCAGTGCCTGCTGAACGCCCTTGAAATCCAGAGTGCCACAACTCAGCTTATTCCCTGATCACAGAGCTTCTTTAGCTGCTGCCATGAGTAGAGGTTTGCTTTGCCACCTTAAAACCATGGCTGTTCCTCTTGCTTCGGACACCAGCTGTCTCTCCTTGAGTCCCAGGGTCCCCGGTAAAATGTGCTCCTCCTCTGCCATTCCAGTGTGGCACCAGGACCTGCCTGTAATTTAGGGCCTTTCCAAAGAGCCAACATAAGCAGATACAGCTAGTGGGGACCTGTAACGTGCTTCCAGATCAGCCTTACAGACTGAGAACTGGGGCTTCAGTGTAGTTGCATCAGTTGCTAAGAAACATGAACGCAAGTGTACTCAACAGGTGGTGCTTTTCTCCACTGCACATGTTCCTGAACAGCCATAAACAATGCCTGGATCATCTCACCAGAAATTTTGGACCTGGTGACCACATTGCCACCTCACCATCTATAAAGGGCTGCACATGAGTAAAAGGACCAGAGCTTTACACAAACATTTGCTGTCAAACCTTCCTTGTCAGCTTTTTGCCAGCCAGCCCATTGCTATGAACACAACCTGCCTCATGACACATTCAGCAAAAATAGGGTATCTGGGCAGAGAGCCTTTGGCCCCTACCTTCCAGAAGCCTTTCTTGAATTTCATATGATGTTTCCCAATGGAGAAGAGGAGAGGTAGAAGATATTTTCCCTGCCTGAGGAAAACCCTGCATCTGATTTTAAAAAGACGCCAATGCCCCGAACTCCTTCAATTCACCTCCAACTTCAATGCTTGCCTATAAGCTTCACACGGAAAGTCAATCTACTGAGCGGAAGAAACAGCACAGTAACATGGCATTGCATCTGAATACATAAAAGACATTTTAAAGGTTATAAAAGAGCATTGCTAACAGGACATTGTAGAGGATAATAAGCTTAGACTTAAGCCTACGGACATTGTTTGGCCTTGTATGAATCTGAATATCCTGCCCACTCACAGCAACAGCTACAGAGAGCACAGAAAGTTTGGCTCGGACTGCAAACATACAGTAGCCAACTATCTTTGTGTTGAGTCAACTACAAGTAGATTTGAAAATTCATGGGTCTCAAGTCCAAAGAAAAATAAGGGTATACAGCATGCTGTGCTGCACAAACAAACCTCTAAACTAATGCAGTTTCGTATTCTGGCCTATGTAGTTTAACAGCTTAATCTCTTTAGTTTCAGATTTGTGTCTTGGGGTTTTCCTTACGCTCTATAAAGACTAGCAGAATGTTTTTTTCACTAAATTACTACTTTTGGTTTGCCTTCTGTCTTTTCTTTCCTCCCACCAGACATTCAGTTCTTGACTTCCACGAGAAAAAAAACAACATGAACAACTGAAAAACTAGCAGGACAGCATCTAACTATCAGGATAGAAAAGCAAGTATTGCTGAGGAAATAGAGGGATTGAGGACTTTACTGATAATCTCAAATGACTGTTTCCATTAATTCAACATGAATGCAATAAGTGAAGATACAGTTGCTGTAATTTTTGTCATTCAACCTTGAAGCCCTCTGCTCTTTGCACCTGCCTTACTGTAAGAGTATATCCAGATCCATACAAGATCAAAAAATATCCGCAAGTGTGATCCCAGTATCTCTAATGACATTCAGTTAAAAACTAATTCCACCACAAAGCAGTTAACAAGGATGGTAACACTTGTATTTTAGCATTTTATATTAAAAATTTTTATGGAAGTAATAGTATCCATGAAAATTTGCATACACATGTATATTTAAGAACAGGCAACTGACCTAAGACTGTTTGTTGATGCTTAGGCTCAGATCTCACTCACAGCACAAACAGGTAAAAGGTAAGGGACTAAATAAACCTCACCCCTCCCTTACAAGTTGATCGACCTGAGAGAGACAGAGAATAGGATCTTTAGGGTTGTAATATCTCTTTTCAAAATACGTTTTAATAACCCTTGTTCTTAATTTGGGCAGCATTGCAAATTCAGATGAATTTGATTAAATTAAATAAGAAATTTTCCTTTACTGACACTTATTTCAGTTGATAACCTGACCTCAAGTTCCCCACCTCTCCCTTTTATTCCCAGGAAGAGCAAAAAAATTCTGCATTTCTGACAAGTCTAAATAAAGCTTTTCTGGTTACTGAACTATGCTACATTTCCTATCAACAGAAAACAAAAGCGGAAAAAAAAAAAGACTAGTTCACCACTAGAGGAGATGACTCAGAGCAAGCAGGAACTGTTACCAGACTCAGAAAAAACTGTTTTCCCTTGTACCATTGATGAGCCCACATTAATGCTGAGATGAACCTAGATTTGTTTTCTTAGCCCACATCTTCCTAGAACTGAACCTATTTTCTTACAAAGCCACCAGATCCTTTTTGGATTCTGTTAGCATTTTAACTTCACGTTAGTCATTTCGTGAAGAAGAGACCAAAAAATAGAAAGACAGAAATAACTTTTTTTTTTTTTTTTTTAATTTAAATGATAAATTTCTGTGCACATGGCAAAGACTGGAAAGAGTTACTCACATTTTGGATCTGGAAGTTTGCAGCATACACACATCATGCTCAGAAGCATTTCCAGTTCCCCACTTCTTTAGTAGCAGCTAAGATTGTCATGTAATCACAGTATATAGAAATTGTGGAGCTGCTATGAAGAGAAGTAACTCTATCCCAGCGTGAGTGTTTAATGGACAGACACTCCAAGCCCCAACAGCCTGAAGCACTGGTGGCACTGCGAACACCCTTTTGAGATGGTGGGGAGCTCAAATACCTCCTCTCACCACTTCTTCCTCTTTCCTAAACTCCGTCTCATGTTCAAATCGAAGAGATAAGAAACTCCGCATGGCGATATTTCAAGAGAAAAGGGAGGAGAGGCTGTCATTTCTAATCATCTCCCAAAGCCCCAGGTGTCTTGGGTCCACGTATGCATAGCTTCTACGTGTGGAAGAAGAAAATTAATCTAGAGGCCCATTCCCAGTTCTGGGGAATATAATTAAAGAAAGATACAGCGGGATGATGCCTTATTCAGAACATGGCACCAACACTGGAAAATCCCTGTAATCTACCAGAGATACCACTTCCCCATAAGGCACTACCTATACTGCTGCCAGCATTCTCCAATGTATCTCAAATACAAAGTATCTGACTGGGGATTTCAACTAATAAAATTGTGCTAAAGGAGAAGAGGAGATACAAATAACTACTTCACAAAGTCCTATGTAGGAAGATGAAGACACTGCACACATCTTCTTAAAGAATAGGCTGAACAGCTCTCATATAATCCAGCTATATTCTCTTCTCCTTACTGGCACAGGGAACCAGAGTAGATCTCAACACTGAGGGAGCATTACTAGCCCAACACACCAAGGAAGCTTTGGGAAGTTTATCATTTTCACAATCTGATTGATTTCAAAGGTCACCCTGGAGGAAAAGCCTCAATCTGGTTCCTGCCGACACAGTCGTTTCCCACAGCCAGTATCTATTCTCTGCTCTTGGCACTCACTCAGGTGGTGGGACGTGGGTTGCACTGAGGGTATCTGCATCTTAATGAAAGTCTATTTTACTCCCCCAAAGCCTATTGTTCATTTGGAGGCATGGAGCATTACTGGTTGTTTCATACTGGAGGTCTTAAGACAGGTATACACACCAAAGAAGCAAAGACTTTCTGACTAAGAAAAAACTTTGGAACTAAAGAATTATCCTAAAAATCTGAGTTGTTTAAAATACTATAGTAATTCAGGCTTAAAACTATTTGGAATTTCTTCTAGTCAGAAAAAAAAAAATACCCTTCTTTCTTCATTTGACATCTGAGTTCATGGTGGATGAAAATCCAATCAGGGGAGCCTATCAGCACTAAAACAGCTCTCATGTTTCCCAGGTGATGACCCCAGTTTACAGTTTATCACAGATTAACTCATTTGAAAAGCTCATGCAGTACAGGTCCCAGTCAGTGTGACCAGTCATCACTGTAGTGTAGATGGAAAAGATCAAAGCCAAACCATTAAAATTGCAATTTAGGAGAATAAAATTAAGTATTAAACAAAATTGATAAATTAGAGATTAATCGATAAGATTTTTTGAGAAATGGTTTAGTCTAGAAGAAGTGTTCTAGACTAAACATGTTATACTGATGAAATTCAAGAGGCTGCTCGGTTAAGCCATGATGAAAATTAAGTTTTACCCAATCTCATAATCAGGAATAATTTTACTGCTGGAGGTCCAAAACAGTGGCCTCTTTGTTACCTCCTTTACCTAATTCTCAGGTGAAATATTTTTCATCAAATGTTCAAAGAAGCAAACTGAAGATACCAAGGCCCATCATCTGGAGATGTCTAAAGAGCACTGCTAATTTAGAAAAAGTAAGGTAAGAGTTTGAAATCTAAACACTTTGTGTTAAGGCTGAGCTAACAAGCTCTTTACAAATGAAATGGGGGCACTTAGGGACTCAAGCCAGCTTTTATCCCGGTATGTAGTGTACAAAAGGCTTCATATTCCATTCACTGTGGTCAGTACCTCCATATGACCTACATCAACAAAAGGAATGTCACACCTGAAGCATCTTTTGAGTCACTTTTATATTGAAAGAAAATATTAGCCAATGTAACTAAGTATCACAACCAAAACTTTTGAGCAATGTTGACAGAACTGCAAAATTATGCTATTATTACAGCTAAGGAGTTTTCTGCCAGTAAAGGAAAGGGAATTTTCAGTGCTGTGTCTCACAAAAGACAGGAAGGCTTGACATGCTGATGGGAAGAACGATGTACACCCTCCGTCAGCCTCAGTGAGACAGCAGAACCCTCCACCAGCAACTGCACCCGGACAGAAAATGGTCTCAACCTTGTTACCAGCATTTTAGGCCCTTCTTGTGTACAAAGAAAACCATTTCAATTTTGAGCTTGCAAATCAATGAATAGGTCTTCTTTCCTGCTTAAACAGACCTCACATTTATCATAGTGAATAAGATGCTTTTGACCCCATCTGAGAATCCCCCATGGCAAGCAGTTCTGCTGGTCAGTGCCTGCTCACCCGTCCACCCAGGACCACATCACTGTCACCTTCCTCCTCCTGCCCACGCCTCGCTGCTCCCGTCTCTGAATGACAGCCAGCACCTCCCAGCTCTACAGGAATAAATCTCCAAACCACAAACCTCTAACATCCCTTCCTCCTCCTACCCCCAAGGCAACGAGTTACATTCTGTTTAGCTTGAGTCACGACTTTTCTTCCCGTCTTCTTCCCGTGCATTTTACTCAAATTTATAAACAGAGGAAGAGGGCACTAGAGGTGCCGTAAGAGGGATGAGCAAGGGATGCCAGCTCCACAAGAGCCATGCCCAAGGGTGCTCACTCAGCCCATACAGAGCGGGGCAGCCCAGAATACACCGAGCTGCTGTTCCCAGGGCAGGGAAAGCTGGCATGGTGGAGGAGGAAGGAACAGGGCAGGCAGGCGTGGCGATGGCTGCCAGTCAATTCACACCTCAGCATTAGCCTTCTTCACTGTGCACATATGGACTGCACAGCCAACTGCCCAGCTGCACACACCCCTCCCTCACTGCAGCCAAGGAGAGAAAAACATCGCAGCTTTCCACTAAAATGACCCACTTTACTGCCACAACAAATCTTTTTTGATATATTCTCTTCTGGATCTGCTTTCATGTATGCATTTTTAGATATTCAATGGAGTTACTATTTCTAAATAGCAGGTGTGATGTCTTTTAAGTGAATGCAAATATTATGTGCACAGCCACAGTAAAGGGAGAGTACACAGTAGTCAGTTTAAATCCTGCTCCCTTTAGTGATTTTCACAGTAGAAGCAGTAAAGTATTTGTAGGGAGCTGATACAATATAACACAAAGTGGATTAAAATTAAAAGAGAAAAAAATAAAAACCTTACTTCAGGGACTAACACTTTCCTACACATAAATACATGTGTAGCTGTGCTAACTCTGGACACTACACATTTGATATGTATGTTTTAAACTTAGACACAAGTACACAGCTTGCTGTTATAACTTGGAAGTACATAAGAAGTTAAAAAAAAAAAATTGAAAAGCAAACAAGTTTTTTTCAGCTGTTTCTCCTAGAAATGCCAGAAAATTTATTGCATTTCATCTTGGGGTATGGACATTAGTAGCCACTCTCTGACAATATTTATATGAGAAGCTTTAAAGCTATATGAAGTTGGTAAAGTCATTATTCTTATTACATAAAATTATCTTCAATCCTTTTGTTTGCCAAACCATCACCAAAAGATGATATTAATTCAGAATATTCCCTGTGTAACACAGAGCAGCAGACTGTGGAAGTAACAGATATTTTGCTTTGGTGGATATAAAAATCAGGGGAGAAAAAAAGAGAGAATCAGTTCATAAAACCACAACTTGCGTAACTGGCTTTGCTTAAATGAAAAACAAATCAACTGATCATTTCCTGGCAGATGAAGCATTACGTTCAAACAGAATTCAAGAATTTTATTCTTTAATTATTTAGCCGTATTCTTACTCTCTCCCACCATATTCCCTTTTTATTTAAAACTGTTTATAAAGCAGATACATTTTGAAGGAGAAACTCTGTCTCAAACTACAAGAAGTTTGAAAAGGAAAACATCAAAACCAAATCATCTCGAATCAACGTATTTTAAAAACTTATATCCATGCCTCCTGTACTGTTTAACTTTCTCTCTTGGTAAAACTATTCCAAGAATTCTATAAGACTACAAATATATTTGTTTAATCCCCCAGTCCCGGCTCTCTACAGACGGCTTTTAGGTGGATTTGTTAATAAATTGTTAATAAGCAGTGGCACAGCCTTGGCGGGGGAGTTTCCCAGGTGAGAGCTGAGCCCTCATGGATCCAAGCTCATCACTCGCCACATTGCTAATGAGACAAGTGCAGCCCAACACGAGGTTAATTGTCAGAAGCAATAATCTAAATTAAACTGGCCAACATTCAAGTAAAAGGTACCATTTAAAATATCCTCTTCCAATGAAAGCAATCTCAGGAGTTTATTTGCCTACTCAATATAGAATTCCAGGTTTTAAAAAAGCCCTACTTCTTCCCCTCTAAGGAACCAAAGCAATTATTTTTAATACAGTGACATATGTTAGACAAAAGTATTAAAGAGGGGGCTTCAATTCCACTCCCAGTCTCAATGGAATTTTCCCTTATGTGATCACACATCTGAGCTCAGATTTTGCCCTAACCAGTGAAGATTTTTTGTTAAACAATTGCTATTAGCCGATAAGAAATCTTTTCACAAATAATCCCAAAACATGGAAGATCTAGTGTGATGTTCCCAGCACTGAGAAATATAATTAAAACAACATGGAGAACTAAAAAAAAAAAGAAAAAAAAAAAGTGAGAGTTCACAAAAACATTTGAGAAACAGCTCAAGTCAACTCCAAGCTCACTTGGTTTTGGCTGGGACTCTGGGCTCACAACAGCTTCAGCCCGCCAAAGTAAATACAGCCACCCGTTTGTTCCCGATGCTTTCGCCCAGGGAGGGACCCGCTCCTTTGCTTTCCCCTGCTACGATAATGAAATGTCTGCTAGGATTTAACTGGGGTTCGCATCCCTGCCTGCCTTTGAAACAATTATTATTCTGTTAATTGTGAGAAGAAAAGGACTTAAGTGCCACCTCGGACTGACATAATAACCAATACCTTCCAGATAATTATTATGTGCTGTAATTAAAATAACGCACATCATTTAGGCAAAAAGTTTAAAAATACCTTGGGGGTAAGTAGTTGGGGATATAATTCCACACAGGGAATCTGTTTAATTGTGGTTGTAACCATAGAGGAAAAATATAGCATTTAAGATAAATATTACCCATTTACAATGCAGAGTTAGTATAAAAAAGCATCTAATAAACACGAATGTTGTGGTTGCAGTTACAATGTTTTATGCACATGTTTACCCACAAGGAATGACTGCAACATGTATGAAAAAGTAGTTTACAATTAACCATTTTTGTATTTTCAGAATTATTTAGTTCTTCATAATTTTTAAGAAAAGCTGGTAAGTGGATAAAAAACTCCTTTTCAAAGCACTCAGTCATTTGCATTAGTGACCATCAGAATATCCAGCTTTGCAGAACTCCTCAATTTTAGCCTTGAACATGAGATTATTTTAAGGTGGGTAATGCAATGAAAAGCCTCTCAATTGAATAACAATAAATGCAACAAGAAAGAAAAATGCCACACAAAATACTAGGAAAGACAGTGGATTCAAGTAAGTAATATTAAAAAAAATTGGCTCAGCTTTTAATGATATTGCACAAGTGCTTTTCTTTTTCTAACACAAAGTTGAACTCTTGAATCGCTACAGATGCCTTAGTCTAAGAGGTAGCTGGCAAACATGATGGCATGAAAAGCATCTTGCATTAGACACAGCCAGTTCCAGATTAAGATGCTGACATGAACTAGTTAGAAACGTTTTTACATTTCTCTTTTATTAAATTCCCATTTGGGAAGCTGCTGGTCCCTCTTCCAAAGTTGTAAAATTCAATCCACAACACAGAAGCTCTGTCACATTCCATTCCTTGGATGCATTGGCCAGTCGACTGCCTACTCAGGAACCCAAGGAGAGCGTACAAAACGACACTCTCGGTGTACTAAAATGAACTCTGGAAGTTTGACAGAAGCACACATTTACCTCTGTTAACCAGCACAACCACCTGCAGCAAGCTGTACTAGTAGGACAACTGAAGATGATTTTTTGAAGACAATTGGCAGTGGCAAAACTGAGAAGATTCTAGAGCTGCTGAACTTTGATGCAGGTACTAATCCTAGGCTACTGCCAGCGCTCTTCCTGCCTGATTCTTAAGTGCATACAAAAGCAAACAGCAGATGGTCAATTCATAAAACCGGCAATATTGGCATAATCAGCATAGAGCCACTGGCCTGTGCCTGCATTCAGCCAAGCAGAGGCTGACTGATCAACTGACATTGACTGAGCCAAGACCAGAGATGCCTGGAGAACACCTACAGAAAGGACTTCACTCACCAGGGCACCCTGAGGAAGGTTCTTCATGGTCCAAGGTAATCCATTTACAAAAAACATTTTTCATTTCTTTCCCTACATAGTGATTTGTTCTCTTTCTCCTTTTAAATCTGAATGTCCTATTTCACATGTGGGAAACAAGCATTTTAATCTTCATTTCTCCCTGAATGTTATCAAAGGACAATAACACAGTCTCACTTAAAAATGTAAGGAAGTACTTTAGCAAATAACTGTTACGGATGTAAGGACATTGTTTTGTTTTCAGCATTTAAGGCAAAAACGAAAAGTCCAAGCAGCTTTTTAAATTGCACTAAAAAGACACTAGGCAGCATCCATTTTATCAGTTCTGTTTCTGAAGCTTATTCTTCATCGTTTCATTGCTGATTTGAAGAAGGGCACAACTGCAATAAGGTCAGACCTGTTAAGCACTCAGGACACAGGGGGTCAAACAAGACAAGCAACATAAAACAGGCTTGGGTTTTTTTCCTTTTTCTCTCAAATGAAGTAACGTCCCATGGAAGTCTTCTTCTTGACTGACACTTTGCACCTCCAGCAGCCAAGAAGCAAAAGGCACATTAGACAGCTGTAGGACTTCTATCTGGAAGAAACGCAACATTTCCTGTCCAAATCCAAAGACAATGAACCCAGCCTGGCAAACTATCCAGCAGCTGTGTAGGCCAGATTGGTGAGGTTATAGTTAGCTATTTCTTTCAGTTTAAAGCCCAAACTGCAAATGTTTATTCAGTCTTACAGATTTAGCAACTCAAGCATGCCGGATGATGATCACCTTTGCAAGGCTAAGCTACTATTTATCACTAGTTAGAATTAAATAAAAGCTCAAAGACAGATTTTGAAAACCTAGAGCACATTCAAAAAATTACACTCTGCTCCAACACCTAACACAGTAATAGATTCTCACAGGAATAGCTATTTCACTGGCAAGATAGTGCAATAATGCAATTACTGCCATTTAATTAATTTATATTCTCAAAATCTGTCTCCTTACAATTTTTAAGTATTTCGCTTTAACATCAAGACAGCATTTTCTGCCCTGGTTTGCCATAGCAACCCTTGCAACAAATGGCAGTTGTCTATAAAAAGGGGGGACTCTTTGAGTATGCATGCATGGTTTAGTATGGTTTGTTTTAAAGCAGGTCAGAGCACAATGGACCTTTTCTGCCGTGTGGGATCAAACACCAACAAATCTCACTTCAAGGGCTGCCACGCTCTTCTGCAAAATGAAATGACACCGCTGCTAAGTCTGGATGTAATTACAGATATGAAAGGATGGCTATGAAAGTTGTTTGCATCTTCCTCTCCCTCCTCTATTATAGATGTATTTGCCATACAGCTGGTAACATCCTGAACAAGCAACATGCAGCAGACTTAACATTTCCTTTCATTTTAAGTATTAGTATACACCGGTGGCTATTAAAGCACATTTACCAGTAAAGAATGAGACCTTTGTCTGTCTATTGCCAGCAGAGCTCTGCCCTGCCTGCCTGCCTGTGCAGCCCAGGGCAAAAGTTATACCAAGAAGCCTTGACCTCCGGCCCAACAAGGACACTTAGTAGGGCTAAGGGTAATCCCAACTTCTCCTTGCTCATTCAGCTTCTCGAGCTGTTTAAAGCAATCATTACCAACACAGCTACATTTTGTGGTCATATTATAAAATGAATCATTGTTCAACAGTCCAAGATTGCTAAACTTCTTTTATGTGTGGTTTAGAGTAGAGTCACTGGTTGCTCAGACCCCTCAGAGCTGTACTCCCCCCAGTCCAGTCGCAGCAGGGAAAGCGCTCGTCTTTGGCGCTACTCCAAGCATAGGATGGTGTAACTGAGCAGCATTTGGCCTCTAGTGTTCCTTCTCACCAGATGCCCATGAGATAGCCAAGATTTTTTTCAGCACTTCCATATGAAGAGCCTTTACCTCTAAGAATCTCTATTGTGCAGTTTTAACACATCTTCTTTACTTCTGGGAATTAAAAAATAAATATAAATATCTACCACTCTTTTTGAGGTACTCTAATTATACTCTCTGAAACATTATTTCTCAGTACACGTTCCTACAGGCACAATTTCTGTTTTAAGAGAACCTGTGGAATATCTGATGTTGGGATTTGGTAGGAGTGAATGAATGTTCCATTATTCACCCTGGTGGTACAGCAGTGGTTGCTCTGAAGTTTTACAATGCAGCATATTGCTGTAATGACATCATATGACATCATAAATCTCCTACAATTTCTAAAGCTTCTGATGAATGTTTCTCCATAAGCAACTTGCTAATAAATTTTTAAAAAAAAGTTAATAAAATAAAAATCTTTTTATTTAGAAGTCTAAAGACAAGTACCAACCACCTTGTGCTTTAAAACCACAACTCTTTTACCTTAAGCTTCACAGAAAAGAAGGCATCATCTTTACATACGGATGAAGTCAGGATACCCTGCTTTCCCCTCCATGTGAAAACCTCACAAAATGTATGAATCTTAATTTGAACTAGTATTTCTAAAAAGCTCTCTGTAAAGAAAAAGTTACTGTATTTCTCCTTATTACAACCAAGTATTCATGTTTCAACCACAAATAGTCCAAATTAACAACTATTTTCTCCTTCTTTTAAAACCTTCCTACATTACATACATATTTAAAACTACTTCAAACAAACTTCTCAGGCCTTGCCAAAACGGTGGATATTTGCTATCCCCACCTTCAATCAAACACAGACATACACATACAACTAAAGCAACACCTTACCCTACTTTAAGGCTCTTAACCCCAGGCTTCACGTGTCTCCCTACTCTGCAGCTTTGTCTTTCCTCCAGTCTTAAGGGAAGTACTTGAAACCAAGTCAAAGCTTACATATATTAAGACACACATGGCTCCTTACTCTCAGTCTGAAGAGTTTCCCACACTTCTGGCCTCGGAGAACACAGGCTTTCTCCATGACTCTTAAGTGGTAGGAGGATTCCTACAGGCAATCCCGATTTTGCTGTCCCAGTCTTCGTCACTGTGTCTCAGATATTCACATAAGCATGCAAGAACCCAAACCCAAACTTTGAGGATATATTAAAAATAACAATCAAATTACTCTGAAAAATCATTAATCAAAAAGTATCCTGCAAAAGGATGGCTTTCAATATAAGGAAAAATGTTCTGTAGTAAAATGGCTTTGGACTATATCTCCTGTAGCTAAATAACTCATTCCAGAACAGCTGTATTGAGTTTGCTTTTCCATATTAGGATACAACTGAGAACTTACATGGATGGAACACCCTAAACAAGCTCTTTGCAAACAGTCAAGTATAGGGTCAGTAACCACATACTAATATACATAAAACTGTGTGAACCTGTGTTGCCTCTGATCCTAACCCACTTCACAACACATTATTTACTTCTTCATATAAAACAAGTTTGAAATACAGCTTGAAATACGTCTGGAAACAAAAATCATGTTTCAACCTCTGCCCTCAATTGCATCAGTGGAAATCAAAAACTCCACTGACTTCAGAAGCATTTGACTTTATATTTACAGTTTGCAACTGAAAACATAGCTTAATTTTCTGGTAAAGAATCCCTTATTGAAGCTACAGCACCAACAACTATGAACACTAACAGCACTGTGTGAGCTGGTTCTGGACCCTACGTCACAGAACTGGATGCCCACTTAATTTTTCTGTTTCACTTAGTCTTCACACAAGACAAAACTTTCTAGTTCCATTTTTGGCCTTACTACAATAGTAGCAGAACCCTGATTTCAGTTTCCACCATTGTGAGGAGTATTATTCTCTGAGATATGCACCCCATGCTTACATTTCTAGAGGTCAGAACATTATGTCTACTGCTACCAGCTTTTTCACTCCTGTTCTTAACTCTTCCTACTAAGGATGCAAATGACATTGTCAATGACATTGTCAGCCTGGACTTCTCTTGGCTGAAAAAGTCATGTTCGTGATGAGCAGTTCCTGCTTTGGCATCTCTGCTCCTTTCTCACCTCTCTTCACAGGACATCTGCTGGAAAGCTGCAAGTGCTTTTCCATAACCTTCACTAAACACTATTAGCTCCCTTAAGTCACTTCCAGCCCCAGTTTCTGCCAATCCCTGTGCTGTTCTGCCAGAACATCTGTAAGATGCTAAATAATATGTATAGTTTTAGGGAAATATCTAATCTGCTATTTTTGAAAGTTCAGATTGCTTTGCTGCCAACAGCTAGGAATATGATAACAAGGTATTACTTAGTACTGAAATCCTCTTTTTTTCTGGAAAGAATTAGAAAATGTATGAACTGTCCTATAATACTCAGTGGTTTGCTGAGCATAACTATGGTCCAGCCACATGCCATAGTGTATATATAGCCTTACAAGTTTATAACATACTGAGGTTTCTGCTTAATTTAAATCTGCTACTGAATTCTAATATCCATTTCTCTCGTTTCCCTGTCTCCACACATCCCCCACTGACACTCGGTGCCAAAGGCTGAGAAATAACAAAAGGGCCACAGGAGGCCCTAGGCATGCTTGAAACTAAGCAAGCCCCAAGTACGATTACACTGTCACATGCCTGCACGCCTGCAAAGTAATGTGCTTCAGAGAGCAAGACTGCATCCCAAAGTTACCAACCAGCTCCTTTTTGTTCCCAGAAAATTAAAATGCTTGGATTCTTTTCTATTCCATGTTCTCATGCCAAAGGCAGGATCATGCTAACAAACTTCTGATGGAATCCTCTAAGAATTTTTTTTTTATCTTTACAAATTAAATTTTTACAGAGAAGATGAAGCTCCTCTTGTCAAGAGCCCCAGAAATATAACAAAATGTCAAGAATTAACAATGCCAGATACTACACTCCTACATGGGGTTAAATTTTTTTCCAAACAGCACACAGAAATCTGTCCCACCCATCAGATGAGCTACTATACTTCTATTAGCGTTCTGGCACCTCCTTCTGTACAAACATAGCCCTTTTGCTATAAAACATGTTATATAAAAGACTTAATCCATCAAGCACAGAAATAAGGGATTTTTTTTGCTTCTAGACTTGAACTTATCACTCCTTGTATAAAACAGCATCTTCTTCCCCCCAAATACTACATCACACAACTAGCTGGATGTAGAAAGACATTCAGTAGGTGTATGAAATAGGGGAAACCAGGACCAGCCTTCTTTTATATAGAGAAATTGCTACGACACAAGGCCTGACTCAATGGGCCAATGCTCCATCTTTCTCCCTGTTAAGTGACAAACTGCACCCCTCAACTGTCCTGGGAAAATACCTGCAGGTTCTGTAAAAGATAAATGCTATGCCAGTATAAGACGTTATTTTGTCATAAACCTATTAGGTTTTGTATCTAAAAATAATATGTGGATAAGGGGCTGCTCACCTACTACAGGATACACATGGCACGGCAACATTGCTGCAAATGCACATTTAGATAAACATCTTGCCATACTGCACACACAATGGTTTTAATAGTCTTAAATACAGTTCAGTTAACAGCAGCTTGCATCCATACCGAGTTCCTGGATACGTGACCAGATAAAATCTAGCGAAAATGTTAAGCGCTCAAAGGAAAACAAAGTACACGCTTTCTATTAATTGCACTGGAGTTAACACTGCCATCATGTAATCCGTGGTGAAAACATGACTTTTTTAATGTATTTTTTAAATTTCTTGTGATCTATTAAAAGACATTCTATTTAAACAGCATTGCACAATTTCCAGACAACTGAATCTGTGAAAAAAGCCTTATGGCTTTGTGTCAGGTCTTGCCATATTATTATGGTGCAAAGGCTACATAAATTTATCTCCTTCTAATTCTGGATTTTTTTAAAATATGAAGACACTGGAGGGTTTGTTTTTTTTTTCCATCTGCAGATAAGATTTCTCTATCTTCTTCACATTTACATGCAAAATGTGAATTTGTGCACAAGAGACCCAGAGGAAAAAAAAAAGATAAGGATTCAAGGAGAAGCCTTGAAGATGTATGGTGACAATTTTGTTCTGTAACAGCCCCTCCTTCCACAAAATTGACATTGGGGGCATCACAGTGCCAGGACTGTACCTGCAACTCCGTCCCAACTTTGGTCAGCAAGGAGAAGAGTGGGACAAGGATTTACTGGACCTCAGTGGCCTGGTGCCAGTGCTTACTACACTACCAAAAATCACACTGAAATCCCTCACAAAATCACAACATTGCTATTACACACAGTGTAGAAAAACTTGTCTGTCTCCCTTCATTTTTGCTTTCTCCCTCTCTGCTTTTCTGTATTGACACACACTCAAAACTGTGAAGCACAAGAAGTTCTTGCAAAATGAAGTTTTAATACAGAGCTACAGAAAGCTAAGGGGAAAAAAAATAAATCCCATGTTTGTATGATTACAAAAATGTGCCTTAACCCTTTTATTGAAATCACTTTGGATTATTAGGCACACTTATTTTTAAAAGGGTAATCCACATTTCACTATAAATGTTAAATTTTTTATCTCATACCAGTCAAACCAGAACACAGAAACTCTCTAGCTAAAATTATTACACTTCTTTCCTACTCACCTTTATGAAGTGACATACTACCTTTTTGGCACCCTTCTACAAAAATTTACGAATCCATCCATACATGAGGATTTAGACAATTTGGCATTGATCTTTTAATATCTAGGAATAACAGTCAGCTTAACAGAAGCAGCTTTGCATTAGTAAACTTCATAATAAAAGTACTTCTGGATAAATAAATAAAGAAATAAATAAAAGAACATCTCTGTTATGCAATTCCAAACTAATCCTTCTGATAAATTTATTAATTCAACTCTCCAAAGGTCAGTATAATATTAATTTGTTCCTTGCACTAAGTGATGTATTAGAGTTAAATCTAAGCTGGTTAAACAGACATTCAGCAACATTCAAACAGCCTTAGCACCAACAATTACACAGTGCAGTACAAAATGGTAAATGTACTATACAATATTTTAAAGTTTTAATGCCAGAACACAATTCTATACATTTATATATATATATACGCTATATATATATATATATACAATACTATAAAAAGTTACAAAAGACAAATCTTTAATAAATGCCAGTTTCTAATGAATTCCGCCATAAGGTTAATATTCAATTCTCAGATTACTATGTCACTTGATACTGTTCAACACCCCATTGTTTCCAAAGCTTTATTTACACTGTTTACAAAACCTACTGTGTTTTCAAGGCAGGAAGGCACACTTGTTCAGGATTCCACCTGAGGGAGGGATGTCCTAACTGTGCAGCAGAATGGCATCCCCTCCAGTTGTGTGACACCAATGGAGCCAGGGCAGGACCTACATTTCCTTTTGCATCAGGGAAATGCCCCACATCCAGCAAACTGTTCTATACATCATCCCCAGGAGAAACCAGACATGAAATTCTTCAGCTGTGTGCTCCAGTCTACACTGCAGAACCTTCTCTTACCTAGCTGGAAATCATTTTATGTGCAGCAAGTCACCTTTTTGCTGAGCTAAAGCGCACCTTTGGAATCAACAGGTATTTTCTCTGTGAACAAAAAAAGAGTTGTATGTTTGATCCACAAAGCAGATCCCACTTCAATAAATGCACATAAAATGTACTTCCCTTGGAACAGATTTATCTCGTTCTGCATAGGGTTTTATTTTATGGGTGGGCCTGGGTTTTGTTGATTTGGGTTTCTTCCTTTCATGGCAATTAGTTGCAAAACACCTTAAGATGCATTGCTAGAATGGCTGCTCGACAAATAGCACTTTGCAACTTATTGTAAAATATTCAGACACTCAGCCCAAACAAATGGTGTCTGTAATAAAAATACTGCCATATATCTTCATTTGTACTAGAACAAATCCATTTTATTTGTTCATTCTGTGTTTTAGTGTCATAGGTCTCTTAGAAAAGATGATTTATAATTCCTTAAGCAATTAGATATGAAATTGTCTTACTCTGCAGAAAATTTATAATGAAGGGACCAGGTTCAACCAGTTCCACGGAAAATATTTTGATAGCATCAAAATAGAAAGCATAAAGATCTTTAGTGTTTTAACAAATTAACACATGCCTTTTGGGTAAATTACTGTACATGCTGTTAATCTTTTAATTAGGTTCTCAATTTCACATACACATTTATGGTAGGGAGGACTTTTAGCGATCAGAAAATGCAAATATATGGTGTTGCTATGCTCTTTTAATAGATATATCAAAAAGGTAAACAACTCCACCCCCTAAAAGAACTCTAGTAGATGTAGTCCTTTATTTGAAAGTTCCACAATAAAATATTAATAAACCTTTATTAATATTACTAACAAAATACCACTCTGCATTTTGTTATTCAAATAAATACGGTTTTCAGATGAAGGAAAGTAAGACTTGTTCTCCACGGTTATGCCACAGAAAAGGAAACTTTTATGTTTGTAATGCATATAGCTTTTAGACCCATCACCAACATTTAAAAATATGTAATCGATGTTATCTATATACGCAGATATATAAATAGTGACGTTTGAAGCACATTCTATGGTAGCATTTAACGAAATGCCAATTTTCTCACGCTGACTGCCACATAATACTGCCTAAGCATCTCCTTCCAGGATCTTGAAAAAATACAGTATTATCTATAGCTCATTATTTGATAGAATTTTTCCCTCAAGCATTTGGTCCATTCTCAGTTTCAAGACAAGATAAACACTTTTTTCTCCCACAGACTATTTCATAGATTCTATAGCTGGTGCCGAAGAAAAACATACTCAGAAAGGCAGACAAATTGCCATCAGTTAACAATCCCTATGCCAAGGGACATTTTTAGCATGGTGTTGTCTCTGTAAAAGTAGGAATTATCTACTAGCTACGCCAAATAATGATTTTCTGTTAGAAAAAGGAAAAAGGCCAAAATGTGGCTAAGCAGCAAATATATTATAAAAACAAAGTATGAAAGCAATTTAGCTGTGAATCCTGACTGGCACACTCATCTTCCTCCTAGCTTACTTGTTTGAATTTAACTCTTTGTTGGTAACTTGGAAACAGCCAGGTGAAGACAAAGGTGCTAGACATACAAAACAGTATGGAAAGTAAAAACAGAATGAAATACAGACCCCAGATTCCAGGGCTATACTAGCTTTATTGACAGTTATTTCATTCTAGAATAATTTTTCATTTGGAATAAGGCTGAAAATAAAATTGCCCATAAATACACAGAGAAAAATGCCCCAACCTCATCTCATCCAACCTCATGCAATGCCTTTTTTAATCACACCTGTATAAACATGTATTATTTTAAATTGTCTGGATAAATCAATGGTATTTACTGGCCAAAAGACAGAGTACAAGCAATTCTCCACAAGCCCTCCACCAGAAAAGCAAGGAAGAGACATGCACCCTGAACAATCAGGCAGCTCAGTGGATGGGAGGAGGGTACACACACCCACTCCTCTCAGACATAGCTTGAATGTGAACCTTCACCGGTACTCTTGGAGTGGGTTTCCAGTGAGCAGGATAGGAGGTAAGAGGAGGTCACTAATAGCATTGTCTTTTGCTCATCCTTTCCCATTCCATTCCATTAAATGTGGCCATTTAATCTGCTGCAGACCCCCGATGACAAACAATGCAGGAGGGCAGAACGCCCTTGTAAAATTCAACCGGTATGAAAGGACTCAAACATCAAATACAGTTGCTGATTGACAGCTTCATTTATATTCCAGTAAGAACCAGGAGGATTAAAGCCAGGTCCCTTCTACAATGCTCACGTACAGCGGTGAGAAACAGTCTGAAGTGACCCTTTGCTGTCACTGCCAGGAGGACCTCTCCTAAAGAGATGGAAGACACTGAACAGGGGGTCCAGTGTGTTGGCCTCTCTTTTGCTTTTTTAAACCAGGGAACACGTTCTGTTTAGCACCCTCTGATTTTCTATGCCTACTTTGTTAGGTTCTCAGTTCAAAAACAAAATGGTTTTCACGCTTAGTTTGTCTACATGGTTAAAGAGGACTGAGAAGTATTGCTTTACACCACAAGCTTGCCAGAGAGCCCTATAGCCAAGCACCTTTGCTCTCCACAGGCTCAAACCAATTTCCCTGAACACAAGTAGGAAGATCCAGAACGGGGCACTGATGATAAAAAAAGGACTTCAGACAGACCAGCCGGCAGAAACAGCTCTGCTTTCTCTCCAGCAGCATAGCCACTAAAAATGCTGCACAGGGAACCCACACCCGAGGCAAAGCAGGGATTCTGAAAGGTGGGATTTACTTCTAAATAAGCAGAAGCCAATCTGGAGGACGTGCCCTACCTCTGTTAGGTTAAAGAAAGAAGCAGCTGGGGGTGGGCTCGGCTTTGTGTGCCTGTGGGGAAGGGAGATGGGGCAGGGCAATCTGCAGCTGGAACAAAAACCAAGCCCTTCACATCACTGGGTTAAAATGCTGCTTCCCTTATCTAGAGGAGGGAATGGAAAAAAATTTCAGCAGGTAAGAATATTTTAAAAAAATCTAAAAAAGAAAAGAGAAAAAAAAAAGAAGAAAGGAAGGGGGAAAAAACCTACCCTAACACATTAACCAGAACCAAGCTTTGCTCTGCTCATCCTACTGAATGTTTAAATATTTATCTTGCTAGCTAACAGGCTGTTAACTGCACCTCATTTTCCTTCTCTGGACAGGGGAAGACCTAGCCTAACCTAATTTATTTCCACTTTTAAGTAGAGCACTGCATCATTATCAGATTCATGAAGAAGGAAAAAAAAAAAGAGAAAACAAAATTTTATTTTTTAATTAAAACTAATAAAGACCATTTATCAGTTTTACTCAAAACTGCTGGTGTTTCTTGGACTTGTGGGTTTAGCTGAGAGGCTGGAAAGGAGACAGGAAAAATCTGAATTTATTACACATTGATCTAAGTTTTTAATTCAGTACACATAGGCCTTTCAGAGTGAACTTGATTTCTACTTCACCCCAAACTACTGTAATGGTCGCTGTGACACAAAAAAGCTTGTGGCTCCCTTTCCCCAGCATTTCTTCACTGGTTTATAACACAGGCAGAATACAGGCAAATCTTTCCCTGAAGAGTACAAAGCTTCAAGAAACCTGTCCTGTAGTGTTACCTTTTCGCACACAGCCTGCAACATAAAGTGAATGGAAAGCATTAAAGAACATGGCCCTCATCAAACTAAACCACTGATTCACTGTTATCGCCTGAGCAATATTGCTCAGAAACAAAGGAGACAAGAACAAAAGGTTTAATGATTTCTTCCCATAGCACAGTCCGAGTTTGATCCATTATGACCATGGAACAAACAAATGACACACACACACACCTCCGCAACAGGTTCACTGGAGCCTGCGGGGCTGTCACCAAAACACGGTGCGCTGCTCCAAAGCACTCGACACCAAATGCCCTTTGCAGGTATGTGGGTCTCACAGAGAGAAGGATGAAAGGGTGTCTCACTGGAACAACCAAAGCCCATTGTGTCCACTCTGCTCCCTCCTTTCCCCCCTGCCCCCTCTCCTGCTTACAAGCCTGCTGTGCTCAGTCACAGACCGCAAATGAGACGGAAAGCAGCGTCAGAAACGCTGAGCTGTTCAGGACTACCTTTACTTACCCTCCTTTAAGCTGTTCAAACACTAATAAATTACCCATTTACTTATACTACCCAGATGTTTGCCATCTAGAAAAATAGATTATTATTTGTAGAAGGGTTTGTTCCATCACAAGAGTCCTGTAAATAATATTTTGGGATCAGAATGCCAATACCACATGCTAACTTTTGTACGTCAGTTTAGGGGGATGGCAGGGAAGAAAAGGAAAGACAGACACTTCTTGACCACTAGTCAGAAGTTAAGGACTTTTAAAGAGAGTTTATCAAAAACTCAAGTATTCATGCTGTTTGGATAATGAGGTTATCTAAAATAACAGCACAAATGGAGAATAAGGATGACAAATAATCTGAGATTAATTCATTAATTTAATTCTGAGCTTTTGCTTCCTCATATATATTACACTTTTATATAAATATATATGCATGCACGTATATGTATAAAGTAAGCTATAAATATATCATACATGCTTATATATATAAACCAAAGTAAAACTTAAAATATATTCCATTTATGTATCTATAAATATGACATTCTAACATTTCTTTATATGCCACATTTTCCATAAAAAATGCGACCCTAACTTTAGCAAAGCCTACAAATATAAGGAGGCTCAATCTTTGTTGCTTCTTTTATTTTTTATGTAAGATTTCTTAGGAGTTCCGAGGAACTCCTAAAAAGAATTCTTAGGGCTTTAATTGAAATGGCATGAGATGCTGAACCTTTAACAACAGTGTCTTTCAACCCCTGTGTCCATTATGCACAGAAATGCCTATCAAAACCCACAAAGAACCAAGAGGTTTTCAATATTCTCATTAAAACGTGACTTTCTCTCATAGTTCCAGCTAATTGAATTTCACTTACAGTTGTCATGAAGTTTTGTAGGGTAGACAAAACAGTGATTTGCTGGTAAACGATGTATATAGGGAGAGAAATAAATATTTGAGAAGTTCTTAGCCTTCTTTCTTCAAACGTCAGGGAGAAAGACAAAGAGTACAACTCAAGCAATGAGCAGTTCAAGAAAGAGCAGCTTTTACAAGGAAAACTTTGATCTGGATGGCTGAGTATCACTGCAAGAAATCCAGTCTGCTTAGCAATCTCAGACAAGTTGTCATGGAATTGCAGGGCAGAGTTTACTGCAAGATGTTGGCTCGAGCCGTACCCCTCACACACACTACTGTTAAATTATTTGACTTGGGCCTTTTATAATGCCACCTGCAAAACTGGAGAGAAGAAAGGAGAGTTTGCCCATTACAAATATCCCAGTAGAGGCAAGGGGGACAAAGGGGATTACTAAAGGTAAGGAGGTCTTAATTAGAGATGGTATAAATCCAAACTGATGAAAAGGGGTGTGAAGAGAGCTGGGTGGATTTCTTTCATTTGCTTTGGGGTGTTTTGTTTTTAATCATATGCATTTAGTAGGGTGAGAATAGTCCATGTCAAAAGAGTTTGAGCTCAGAGAAATACAGCAGCTTTCCATGGATTGACAACTCTAAGGTGAGAGCAACACACAGTCTCTATTAAAATGAAAAAGTAAGAAGTAGCGGTAAGGAGTGACAGTTAGTAAGTGACCCAATATTTAGCTGTTTGATCATTGTATCATCTTGTTATTTAAGGCATTCTATCACTAATGTCTCTCTGTTATTAAACTCTTCTCACTAGAATGTCTTTGATCACATGAATAGGGTGCCATAACTCAGACACAAGTGACAGCGGGCTGAGGGGTCAGAAGATCCCAGATTATAGCAGCCTTGTAATTTATTGCACATTATTCACATGAGAAACCTGAACTCAGGTTTCCTCTGATTTTTCCCGTACTTTTACCTTGCACTCGTGTAGAAAATAGCATATCTGGCCTTCCCAGCTACAACAAACTTGGCTGTATACATCAAGCACAGTTCAGCAGGGTTTTGCCACACTTTTACTGTACCTTTCTTGATACAGAAATATAAAACCAGCTTGTGCGTGTGTGTTCAATACAGCCCCCAGCTGGTATGTTCTCCCTTTACCTGACATTCAGTTGGAAGCTATTGTGGTTCTGGAGACAGCACAGATGGGAATATTTCACAGGATCTTTCCCTACTAATCATCTGCTCAGGTCCTTCCAATTGCCTCAGAGCCCTACCCTCTTGTACCAGCTTAGGCAAATCCATTCTCCCATCGGTATTTACACCCTTCAAATATTTGTACACATGGTTATAATCCCATAAGGGGCAAGATGGTCATGCTGCTCTCACAAAGGCTAGTCTGAGTGAAGGAGCCCAGCACTGCGGCTGCCACATTCTTGCACACAGCAGCCTGGGGCTTGGACAGATTTGCTGAACAGCCCCATATCACACAGATCTGGTCTGCGCTTTGAAGTAATACTAAAACACAGGCCACGAGTGTGAGGGGCCTCCAGTTAACAGCAGAGAGCAGGGCTGAGCTCACACACATAAACCTTTGAAGAAACGAAAACACTTGCAATCTGGATTATTTCCCACCCCAGCCATGTGCACCAGAGGAGAGTTCTTAACCTGTCTGTGCCTTGGTTTCCCTCCTACACACTCAGAAGAGCCACCTTTCTCTCTTACGGCAGCTCACTGCAAAGACAGCTCCATCAGTGCTCCAGAACACAGTTCTCTGTAGAAGCACGGAAGTCAAACTGCCCGACAAGCAATATCACAGCTTCACAGTCAGTGCACCTGGAGCACGACTGGAGTAGGTCCTGAGGTTCCTCTGTGTGTCAGCTACTCTGGCCAGGCACTGGTCAGCCCAACAGAATTCTCCTCTTTCCCACTCCAGTGATGCAAAGCTGACAGGGCTGAGCTGCTTGATCTCTGCTCACTAAGCCACAATCCCCAGAGAGCATCACTCACCTCTGTGTCCAGCTATTGCAACTCCATATGGCAAGGCAAGATACTCCTTTCTTGTTCTTGTACTACACTTTCCCCACTGACCACTACCAACCTCTCCTTCCAGCCTTTCACTCCACCCACCCATGCACAGCTCCTTGCAAGCACAATTTTTCCTCCCTAAGTCTGTAGACAGCATTAGAAGAAAATGAGCACAAGAAGAGAGGCCTCTGAGGCATGAGTGCAAGGCACTGCCCCTTGCAATAGCTCTACTCAAGGTAACACATTGCTTAAGAACCAGAGCTTGACAACCTCTACGGTGACAAGGATGGGAAGGATCTCTTGCCCTGTGTTAACTTCCCTCTGCTGTTTTCTCACTCCTCCTCCTCCTGTTCAGCTTGACATCCGAGCACCATTTCACTCTTCTGTACACCCCTTTCCTTGTCATGGCCACACACAGCAACTAACCAAGCAACCATCCTGTCTGTGCCTGTCAGTGCCTGGTTAAAGCTGCCCCCAGAGAGCAGTCAGGGCAGGCACTCCACTCTGCCCTGCCAACACACCGAGCTCAAGTACCTGAGAAGACAAACTCCATTTCAATTACCCATTCAGCTCTGCTAACTTCTGCAGACAATGCACATAAGTTCTATGTACACACTCATAACAGCTAACAAGCAACTGGTCAAAAGAAAAAATGTGTATCCACAGGACTTCACACTATTTTCTTTTTCACATGGATTGTAAGAAAGTAGATACTAAAAGCATCAAACTAACACTGTTCTTCTTCCACCCCACACTGAGGAGGGAATCAGCTTTCACAGCAGGTCCCAAAGCCACAGGACTGCACGCAGGATACACCAGATTGCAGTTACTTTCATACTACTTTGGTCCCAGCACTCAGCACTGTGTATTCTATGTACCTCCCATCAGTTCCCCTCTCTTGCATAGCCCTGGTAGAATACCTTACCCACAAAAAAAAAAATTTCATCAAGGCACGTAAACTTTATTAAACTACATATAGAACAGGTGTTCCTTTAAAGCATGACTCTTTTCCTCTCTAAAAGGCCCATGCAGCAGGTTCCCTACTGTCAGGTGTAGACTCAAGTGATGAAAGAAAAATACATAAATGTTTATTAAACCTTTGTTGCCATTTACACCACCAACTTTCACACCCCAGTGCCAAGCTGTTAACAAATTCCCATGCTGTTCCAGAAGAAATTTCACAGCTCCTGTCAGAAAAGGGAAGTTTCATGAGGGCAGCACTCGCTGGAAAAGCCTCTGCTCCCACCACCATCAACAAAAAATCAGAACCAGCTGTTTGTGGAATAAATGTGTCCTGCCCAAATTGTATGGGAATAAAGAGCTTCTTCCAGGGAGGCATGGGGCCACCTTCATGTATACCTCCTGATCCATTCTTGTCTCAACACTGTTTGTGCTACAACTTACCAATTTACCTAGCAAGCAGGAATAAAAATGATCCACAATAAGGTGAGTGACCACAAGTCAGTAGATGAGGCTCAGACCAGGAGACAGCGGGGTGTGCGTGCTACAGCTCAAATGTTCGGACACAGCATCACCTCCTCGGGGAGCTGTGCAGCTCCAGGCTGCAGCCCAGGCCAGCAGGGCCCCTCTGGGCACACGGCCCCCTCAGCACACACCACCTACCACCCGGTGCCATGTTCCCTTTCTGCCAGCCAGGCTCTGCTGTGCTGCTGTACAGCTGGGAAGCACCAGGCAAGGCTGCACACGAGGCACACACCAACTCGAACCTCCGCAGCTCTGCAGGCAGAGCAAAGGCGGTGAGAAATCTACAGCAATTCTCTCTGCTGCCACAGCTCTTCTTTCCCGCCCAACTCGCCCTTCTATCTGCCACAGCAGACCCTGTTCTAGAAAGAAAAGGCAAAACCAAAATGCTTCTAGCAGGATGAAGTGAAACTGCAGTTCCCCCAAAAAAAAGACAGGGCCGAAATGAAACACTTCCCAAACTCAAAAGGTGTTACATGCTAAATTACAGCTTAGACAGCTTTTACAATACCAAAGCTTTGACAAACTCATTTACTTTGTTCCTGGAGGACATGGGGACACCTACTCATGTCACTGCTTTGCAGAGCATGATGCTCAAGAGCATTTTGAAAAATGCACCTGAGGACCTTCAACTTCTCATGCAGACTCTGTAATTCAGTAGATCATAAAAAAGAACTGACTGTTTATTAATATGTTGTGCTAATGGAAATCAGTTCCAAGCACTAGAACAGAAGTAGACGTGTCCTACAATCGTAATGAATGAAGTAAATAGCTTTATTTTCCCCACCTTTTTAACATCAGAAAGGTGTGTTCCCAAATAAATCCTTAGAATACCAATTTAGTAGCACGCTTCTGGTCAGCCCTAGTTAACAAATTAGCACCCTGCACTCTATAAAGCTTTGCATTAAACAAAATAATCTCAGAAATCTATTGGCTGTCTCTGCCTGTACCTCACCCCTCAGCTTACAGACAGCTAGCACAGAGGCAAGATACTACAGAACATGCTGCATACTTCAGCTTCATACCTCAAGATCAGCATGGTCTGCAGTATTTGTTCAAGATGTCTAAACAACGTTGGTGGACTGGCCCTTCAGTGTGAAGGTAAATAACCTGACCAAGAGATTTGTTAGCTGATGGATCTTTAAGGTTATTTTCTGTCATTCTAAATATTATACCATGTGATATTGCCTAGAGGAATGTAATTGCTGCCTTAAAGATGAAAATACCTCGGTCTTCTCTTTTAGACTAATTGTAATAATTAGAGATTGAATTACTGTTTTCTAGTGGAGTTATTCGAGCAGCACATCAAGTGACAGATCAGTATCTGAACCTGCTCATTGTTAAAGCTCAGTGGCCATTTCCTCCCTGCACAGTGACTAATTTCCTTCATGAGTCAATCTGTCTCCTCCTCTCTATTCTCACAACAGAGCAATGCCACAAAAGCAAGGTTCCCCCAAGCGAGATGCTCAGCCAGCGTGGATCACTGCACTGGATGACATGTCCCCTTGGAGCAGGTTTTCTGCAAAGCCCGTTCCCCTTCACAAGTGCCAAGAATCAAATCTTGGCCACCTAATGCAGCATGTTCCACATGTTAGCTCGCAACATGTTGGGCAACTGTGTTAACTGAGATGGATAGTGCTGTCAAACAGAAAGCTGGCTCACCAGGACGGAAACAGTGGGATATGCTGACCTTTTACATTCAGGAAAAAAGAGTCCCTAAGATGACACAAAGCATTTTGTATTAAAGCCCAAAACAACTACCTTCTTGCAGGGCTTTTACTACCATATTGTGTAAATAAACACATGTACATAAGCTCTGTCTGTATGAAGAACCTGAGCCTCTCTCACAGACCAGAGTCTGACAGAGGAAATGAATCATTATGACCCTGCTTGGAAAGAAGTTTGCACAAGGAGCCCATGCGATTAACCACTGCCTGGAACTCCTGGATTCAACACCACCATTGCTCCTTCTGCTCCCACGTTCAAATACCTAACTATACAAAACAGATCAACAGACAAAATTCAAATCCCCAGGCAAATTGCTATTAAGCTATTCAAAATGTGCAGAGGTTTTATTGGTGATACGGAGATAAAACAAACTTACAGGCTTCTCATGCAAAAGAATAAGCACTGAAATAACCTGTTTAGTATAAAAAAGCCTCTTGAAATTCCAAGTTCATTCTGGAAAGATTTTTCCCAACCCACCACCTCCTGCCCATCTCCCTCAAGATTACGATTTTAGGTTTGGGTTTTTTTAGGCTTATATTTTGGGTAGAGAGAGGAAAGCTTTGTTTATTTTAAGATTTTGCTGCTAACAGAGAATCATCTCTGAGTGGAAGGGACTATGGAGCTTTATAAAGGGTTTTGCAGCAATATAGTAGGTAAGCGAAAACAGAAATCAGCCTGCACATTTAGTCCTACAACTATTTGTCATAAAGACAGCATGCATATATATGTAACCATTATCTACAATGCATAATTTAAAAAATTAAAAACTACAATATGCTGTCTAAAACTGCCCTGATACAAAGAGGAATACTGGATATCATCTAGCTGTACACCTAAAGGTTCTATCTTCCGTGCTGACTTCCTCGAAGCAGCAACCTGCCTCATGATACAGAACAAGTGTGCCATGAATATCCTGACTGATCATTATCACCAGATTTCACACTTCAGCAAGCTTTCTAGGCAGGCTAAAAATGTAGGGCTTGTTGTGCACCTAGTTTAGGATTAAGCAATTAACACAACTGATACACACACTTTCAAGATTTGCTATCAATTTCCTTACTTTTTCCTTACATCAAACAACCTCAGGTGTGCTGTCTTCTGCAGTGCAGAGAAGTGGGAAAAAACTATTGAATACCTTGTGCCTGAGCTGCAGAACTGTGGGAATACCCCAGAGCCAGGAGCGCTGTCTCCACCAGCTGGCTAAAGAGCACATCTTTGCGAACCAGAACGAACTCAGCATGCTCTTCTCGATTATCGTATTCAAGAGAGGCGTCTGACTGCTCCACCACACAAAAGACTGGAATCATCAAACCTACATGGAAAAAACACCAGAAAAAAAAACAACAAAGCATCAATAAGAGGAACAAGAACTGTGTCATACATGTCTGATTAAACTTGTAAATTAACACACCTCCTAGAAGACTCATCGTAAGTGGAAATCTGCCTTTCTTCCTTGTGGAATAATTTTTGTTTTCTTTCCAAGCAAAATACTGAAGTCTCATCACTTGACTCATTTAAAAACCACACTAAAAGCTCTAGAGGATACAGTTCAGGAACAGAATCATAGCCAGCATGAAGATAAACAAGATTTCCTAATAGGATTTTTCAACATTGCAGTTTTCTACAGTTCTATCAATGTCCCTACCTCTTTCAGGTCATTTCTCCACATTCAGCCATATGAAAACCTGACATACAAATGCCACTTCTGCTTCTCTCTACACAGTGAAGTTATGAAGAAATCAGCAGAGGCTGATCTCCTTGGGGGACCCTGGGATATTTGTGTATTTTCAGATCATGTCCAGTCTTCTCACTGTACAAGGAAAAAACTCTTGCATTGATTTTGTTGGAAATTATAATCTTGTGTTGGCAGCTGATGGTGACTCAGACCCAGACAGAGACAAGGCTATCTTTCTGCTGCATCCATGAAGAGCATAAGAACAACTCTTTTGGAAAAAGGATTGATGATGAGGAGCAACTACAGAAGTGGAAGACTCAGGGGGTGGTCCGGATTCAATTTTGTTGTATTTTATTGTAAATCTACTTTTGTGGTTACAGGATCAAGTTATCTATGACATTAGATAAATTGTGAGGCATAAACTGCAAGGGATTCAATACTACAGGCAGTAGAGAAATGTGCCAATTTGCAGGAAACAGCCCTACAGCATATTCCCAGAAGGAAGAGGGAACAGACAGAATTCTGCATGGCCATTTCCACCGCCTGCTACAGGTCAGTCTACCAGTCACAGACATTTTTTAACTGGTTACATATAACCTCTGAGTCCCTAGGTAAACTAGAAAATATTGATGCAGAGAACAATCTCAACCTAAAGCACTTTTCCAAATGTGCCATCTAAGGCTCATAATGTCACCAGCAAGTTCACCTCTTAATCTTGTTCTTCGGAATGAAATATAACCATTTCCACTACCTACTAACTACAAAAAAATATCTGAGTATATTGATGAACTTCAGACACAAATCACTCTATTCTTGGACCAGACACTTCTTAAAGGGCAAAAGAAGAAAAAGCCACATTTCAGTTCTCCTTCATGAATTCTATTAAATATTTTTGAGCTACTGTCAGTAGCTTCAAAACCTAGTATCTCAAACCAATAGCTATATATTCCTTCAGAGCAGTCACCCTGCCCTGAAATAAACAGTCATACCAGCATCTCCTAAGGAACTTAAATACTCCTTGTCTTGAATTTTGAGAGACTAGATCTACTTTAAAATATATTTTAGATACACAATTCTCAGTTAGTGACTTACCTAGCATAGAGAGACTCTCAATTTGACATTCTAGCTTCAGGAGCTATACACTACAATACCCACTTGATGTGTTTCAGTTCTTTGTTTTAAAACACATCTCAAAGTAACATGAAAGAAGGTTACAGCATCACATTGATGCTGCTCCCTCTTCTCGGCTTGATTAAACTGATACATTTTGCAAGTTCAAGCAGCCAAATTCTACCACACAGTGCTAAAAAAAAGCTCAGTGAAAAAAAATCTCTAGGTGCTTTCCTGAAGAGACAGCACATGGGTGATCATATTCCTCTGAAATCAGTGACAAAATTTTTTCTCCTATCAAAGGTTAAAATTTGAATTCTATTTGTCCATACACCATTTAATTAGTTAAAACAAAAATAAGTCTCTTTAAGTGACAAACTTCCAGTCCTGTCGAACATACAGGCTGTCACAGCACTTTTGATGGGGCTATTAATGTCTTAGCAAAAGATTAAGATAATTGGCCAAATGCTGAGGCTGTAATATCAGTTGTGTAAATTACGTTTTGGCAAGACAGAAAAAGTGGTGAAGCAAACTGATGAGAAGGATGTCACACTGTCTTTTATGCTCCTGCTGGATGCTTTCCTTGTCATACAACAGTCTCTCCTTTTCAGCACAGAAGTTGCACCTATTCTCTGCACTCATCCTTTACTGTCTGAGTACAAACAAGATCTCAAATGCTACAACGGATGCCATTCATTCTATCACTTTATGGACAGCACAAAGGACCCCACACAACTCCTGCCCATGATGACTTTCCTCCACCCATGCTTGCAGGAACCCTGCTAAAGAAACAGCTTTTGAAAAAAACATCTCTGAACTCTGTGACTCAGAGTAACTGATGATAAGCTGCTATTGTATCTTAAAAATCAGAGAGCAAAGGGCAGGTTACCACGTCCGTCATTAAAGTCCCATTGTCATGCCTCTTACCATAGCACCTGGAATCTTAATACTGATTTTAAAAATAAAATACAAAGCAACAGTAATCAAACTTATTTCCAAGCCAATCTCATTCCAAGGAAGTTTCAACTGCTTTGCTCTCTATTTCACATTAGAGAGTTAAACTGTCGTATCTCCAAAGAACTTACTACCTCAAACTTCTCTGTTTCCTAATGTTATATGAAAATAAACATACTTTCAGTATGTAGGAATCAAAAGGAAAAACATCTGCAGACACCAATATGCTCTTTACATGCTGATATACACCATGGCTTGCTCCTACATGCATGTATTACACCTCCAGCTCGCTACAGGGCCCTCAGAGAAGAGCAATACAAGTTAGTCACTACTCACTGTCATTCCAGCTGAAGAACTTGGAGCGGTACTCAGAGAGCTGGAGACCAAGCATCCATAGCAGTCTCACATGCGGCGCTACCACAGCGCAAGCCAGCCTTACTCATAAATCCTGGAACTCCTCAGCTCTTTCCCTAACGAGCGAGCAGCCAGAATCCCTCTCATCCTCCCTCGCCTGTGCACACGCACGGAGCGGGCTGAGGTCTCCCGGCACTGAACTCGCATGCACTCCTCTCCCAGCTTTAGAGAGAGGCTGCAGGGACTGATGCTGCACAGCTCATGGTACATCACACGCTGCTTTTCACACAGGGAGAAAACAAGGAGTAATCCGAGGGCTAAAAAGGAAAGGGCTTGTTTCCTTAAAGGACAAACACATCGCACACAAAACATTAACAGCAATTGCAAATCATACTAAAGGCTTTTTCTCCTTGATTTTGATTAACGTAACTGACTCACGGCCAGCTCTTTCACGCTTCCCACAGGGCTTTGACCCCATATAGATGGCATCTGCATAAAATGTCAGGGGAGCATAAACCAAGATCTACAGAAAGGCTTTTATAAGGACATCCATACACAGCAAGAATTCCATCTAACCCACGAAAGAGAGCAATGCAAAACTGTTACCACCATTACCCAGAAGAAGAGAATGGTTAGCAGCAATCAGTACCTCTGTATTACACATTTAAAGCAAATCAGAGATGTGATTTAAGCTCCACTGTTGCTTTCACAGAAAAGCTGCAATGTACAGAGACTCTTTGTAAACAGACTTGCGCTTTTTGCCAAGACTCTTCTAAGGGGCAGAGAAATTAAGAAGAAATTAATTATGTATCAAGGAGACCAAATGCACATTTTCTCCTCCTTGCCCATCTTAATCTATAGTTTTATTTCACTGAGAAGTAATCGATTCTTTAAAAATGAAGGAAAGAGAAATAGATATTTATTAGGGAAGTGAAAACCCAAGATACTCTGCTACATGAAGTGTTCATTTCTACAAAAAAAGATTTAGAGTCAGTTAAAAGCATTATCAATCTGCAATCATACAGCTCCCTGGAAAACATTTTCAGTTGTAAGACTTCCAAGTAAAAGCCGCAGATTTCTAATGACAAACTAGAAGGAAGAGAAGAAAGCAGTTATTAAAAAGACCTGCACTATTTCTTTTGTTCATTTGCAAGTAATACTTTGTCCAGCACGTGCTTTTTTAAGTAATATATATGATACTATTGGCACTTAACTTCTATGCATGGTCTGCTTGCACAGAAGCATCACAGGCAGAGCAGAAAGCTGAGAGCTCTTACAGCCACCCACCTCTCCAGCCATTAAACAGGGAGCAGTGCTTGTGTGTCCTAATAAGAATAAAATGAACATCAACTAGAAAGAAAAAGCACCAATAAAATTTATGTCTTTTTAAATTAAAATCTCTTTCCATCAGGTGAAATTTTGAGTCCATCAAGGTGTTATTTAATTTTATCTAATTTGAACAATTTCCAAACATCAGGTTGATTAATTTCAACAGCATGGTGTTATGGAAAGATTTACTGTACAGGGGTTGTCTAGCAGGGAATTAATAAAGAAGCCAGTTCTTTGCCCTGAGTAACATGAGGTTTTAAGACTTCCCAGATTTCTAGTGGGAATACTTCACAGCACAAGCATGTTTTCTTCTGGGAGTAAAACCCACCAAAATTATTAAAAACTGAGATCAAATGGTGGTGTCAAACCCAAAGGAAATCATTCTACAGTGGAGAGATTTTTATCAAGTGAAGAAAGTGGAAAATAAAGTTGTTGTTGTTACTGTTATGCTTTGGGTTTTTAGGTTTTGTTTGTTGGTTATTTTTTTGTTTTGTTTTAAACAGAACACAGACATACATGCAGAGTAATCTTCCCCGAAGACAAAGCAAATTTCTATGGTTTGGAGTTCAGAAACCAGGACATCTACTTGAAAATTCATAAACTACTGAAAATTCTTCATTGCTTTATGTAGAAAACATTTTCCTTAGCAGAGACTGCAACGTGGGCCACTCTCTAAGGCTTTTCCACCACAGAGAAAAAAAACAAAAACCTTGGCAATTGCAAGAGCAGAATCCACAAATGCTTATTTCCACGCACACCTAAAAACCACTAAAGTACAAGCAACTTTGGTTGGACTTCTAAGATCAGACCCTTACTCTACAACAGAAACTAAGAAGCACAATTAGCAAAGCATGGATTGTCTTGAGGAAATTATCTAGATAAAGATTCCATATATTTAACAATAAAGCATGCTTCCACAACTGGCAGTAACCACAGGAAGCAATCAAACTACAAACATTTCCTAAACCTAATCTGCTTCTGTTTTTTCTTTAGAGAGAGACCTTTATCCAGCAAAGGCAGCCAAGGGAAAGCAGTCCATTTATTTATTTCTCTCTGCACTGCAGTAGAGCTGACCTTACACATACCGATTTGGTATTTTAACTGTCTTTCCCTTTTTTCTAAACAAATTTGAAAAATGAACCTAAACTGAGAAAAATGCTTTAAAAGGCAGAAATCAGCACAGGCAAGGTTTTCCAGTTCTCCTTTTCACATCCAGCAGCTCTGATTTGAAAATGAGAAGCCAATTAAGTTTGACAGCTTTCAGTTACACAGAAATACCTGAATTTCTGTGGCAACGATGCCATCCTGCATTCTAAAGTGTAACACAAATCCATAATTTCCTTTCTGAAAGACTTAACCCCACCACTAAGTTAATTAAAAAAAAAAAAAAAAAGAGAAAAGAAAAGAAAGAGAATCTTTAAAGCCTCAGCGTGTCACTTCTTCAAAACAGTGTAAACTGCAAATCCTGAAGTGATTAAAATTAAAACCTAGTTCATGTGCTAATAATCAGGAGGTTTCTATTAAAGACCCGACTAGCTGAACATAGAAGCAGAATCATTTCAGTTGGAAAAGTCCTTTAAGATCACATGTAACAACAGAAGATAAATTCATAATTTAAAAAATCAACCGCACTCCAAAACGTGGGGCATTTTGTCCAGTTGGCTAGGGCTTTTTCAAGAGGAAAGACATCAAACAGTATTTGAAAAAAAAGCCAGTTGTTCTGATCTCAACACCACTTACACCGTAGCTGTAGCTGATGGTGATGTGAGATCTTCTCAAAAAAATCCTGCAGAGTCCAACTGAGGGCTGCAGATGCAGGAGACACAATGACAGGCTAAAGAAGCACCATCACACCGTTTCCACAGGGCCACACACACACGACTGTTCACACTCAAGAAGGATCTGGCTTGAAGCAGATGCCAGATTCAGCCCATGCCGGTGCAATTCCATGATAAGGTGGCAGAGACGCACCCCTCTCATTTAAGCAATCATTAGACATTGTCCATGAAGGCTCACTTTCAAGTTACCCCATGAATTATGAATACAGTTAAACTGGACAGAATATAAGTCGTTGGCACTTAACTTATTTACAATAAATGCTTGGTTTGGGTAAATGGACTGTGTTTCAGCCCCTTTTTACTTATCAAGCATCAGCTTACAACAGTCTCATTATGAAGCTGAGAATTCTTTCACTGTAAATCTTTTTAATGGGGACTGAAGGAATGACTTTGCAGTTGTTTGTCACTAACCACTCGGAACCACGTGAAGAAAGCCGTGTGCACACACTGACAGGCAGCCAGCGGGAAATCGCTATGTCAAGTAACAGGAGACTCTACCAAGATCTTCACAACTGTAAAATCCTACGCAGCATCAAGCACCTCATTACAGCAAAAGGTTTTGTTTAAAAACAAGGACCCTACATTCTGTTAATCCTCTGCTCTCCAGTGTGCTCTAGACAAAATGCAAGGTATCTGATTTTGCATATAAGCAGTAATGTGATGCTGTTAAACTCCTACTCTTCATGGGTTTATAAGCCCGCTGCAAATAATTTGTTCCAGGATGCAATTTGGTAAAGAAGAGCTCAGTTCACAGATGATTTTAATACAATGTTTGCCAAAGAAACAAAATCATGTTAAATAACATTACATTGTAGAATTTTTCTTCTTAGGAGGGCCAGAGGAAGTAAAACTAAGGACAATATCTTTCTACTCCTCCTCGGCTATTTTTTCTGGCTTTACATATTCAATAAATCTGTAGGCAGGAAATGCATTTCTACATTTTATATTTTAGCCAATGGCGAATGCAAACCACAAGGTATTATTTACATCTTTCTTCAGCTTCCAGTCCTTTCTGTGGCTTCAGTCTCCCAGCCATCACAGCTATCCCAGATCTCAGGAAGTCTTATAAATAAGTCACTACCATCTCTGCAGATGTCCTCTGCTTCTGACAGCTTAACTACCCAAAGAATCCTTCTCCTAGCTGAAATAACAGCCTTACCGTTTAACACAAAATATTTCAGGCCACTATCCCACCAGAGAAACATATTATGAAACTCATAATCTGATTTGATAATGCTTAAATTTCTGAAAAAAATGGTATAAAAGAAAAACCATATTTAGAGCATGTGCTGCAACAAACAAGAAACGAGAACTAGAAGAACACCAAGCATTTACCTCTGGCACAGCCTCTCCTGCAGCGTGTCCGGGACAGAAGTATTACTTGCAGGAGATGAGGCCTTTTCTAAGTCAAAGCAAACCAGCTCCTTCAGGTAACAAATCCCCTTTGCTAAACCTGTTGCACTAACTTAGCCCGAAGTTTGAATCCGTCACACCGGTTGAGTTCACAGAGTAGGAACAGGAGCCCCACTGGGGCTTTGTGCCATCCTGCTAGCCCAGGGACAGCCATGCACGGGGCAGCCAGGAGGCAAGAGCAATTAAACAGGAGAATAAAGCACTTCCACCTCTCCAATTAAACAAGCAAAACCGAGAGCAATGATAGCCCAGAGCTCAAAATACTGCTTTGAGGGAGCCCGAATGAGAAGGCAGCACAAACAGCTGTCTAGGTTGCTCCAGGAGAAAGCTCAGCACCACCGGCAGGCAGGAATCCTGGGGGGCACCAGCACCATGCTGTCCACCAGAATCACACACAGGCCTTCCAATCCATGGAACAGAATCAGAGAATCAGTTAGGTTGGAAAAGAACACTTAAAATAATTGAGTCCAACTATTCCCATTGAAAGGAAAAAGGTGAAGACACTACAGCTATATTTTTCCTAAATAAAACAGCTTGGTTGTTTCCACTTGTTTCCCAGTTATAAAAGAAGAAAAAATACTCCATAGCCATACTTTATAATATGAACTAAATGGAAAATACACTCCTTTTACTCAAAAGCAGAGGAATGAATACTTCTCAATCAGATGACTTTTTGTTAAAAAATCATCTTAAGCCATTAATTTCCTGTAAGTTTTAGGTTTTGGTTTCTTTAACTTAAAGACAAGTATAGGGTTCGTGCAGGATTTTTAGTTTGGGGGACTACTTTCTGTTTCTTTTCTCTCGAAAACGTAACAGAACTCGCCTAAGGGGCTAAGACTCTCTATGCCAAGTTCCACCCAAAATTATTTTTAATGACCAACATTTTTAAACCCTGAAAACTGGAACCACTAATAAGCCCTTAAATTCAGTGGTGCTAGCAGATGCCACCATATTATGTAATTTTTGAAGAAAAAAAAAAAAATCTTCTAGCAAAAGCATTTTAATGAAGGTTCTATTAACTAGTCTCCTGGTACTGGGGTAAGTCCCCTGGAATGCAACAGAAAAGCTTTCATAGCTGGTTTGAGGTTTTATTTCTGGAGAAGTTCTGCAGACCACACTTGGGCCTATTTCGGGGTCTCCACTGGGACCCACCAGCAAGCTCTTTTCTCCTTCATGTCCATCCCTCTGTGAAGCACTCCCTGGCAAGAAAAAAGTATAAATTTTATCACCCCTTCTCCGTGTTACAAATTAAATGTCTGCCAACATACACCTCTGCCTTCAAACCTACTTGCAGGCTCCAACAGTGAGACAAGCTGAATTATATGCAACCACTGTAACCACTGCCTCCTTCCCTCCTATCTTATAGACACTGGCAGCGCTAGAAAATGTCATTTCTAAGTGGCAATGTCAAGAGATATGGCAGAACTGGCTATGGGCAAAAGTTACAAGTACGCACGCAAGAGGACAAGCCACATTAAACTCTCTCTGAATAAATGTTGTCAAACTCAACGGTAATGGATGAAGCTCTTCATCCTGTTTCAAATTCAGCAAGGGTAAGGCTATTGCTCTATCATTACTAAATAGTATTTTTCTGGTAGAAGGAGACCACAGAAATCTTCATCAGATCTTCAGTGGGAAAATAAGTGGAGGAGAGAATCGCAAATGAGAAAGTGTAGAAGCCATTCTGTCCTCCAGAAGGCATCCAACTTCCCCCTCTGCCTCCCTTGTCACCAGCCAATACGGAGTCTTCAGACAGACTGCAGCTACAGCCCATTATGGCTCAGCAACTGGCCTCTGGGGCTTGGCCTTTCCTCAGTCTCCAGTCTTTTACACCCTGGTGGACAGACGGCAACTTCTGACTGGCCTTCTCTTGTACTGTCTTATAGCAGAGTTGCGGGGGAACCACTCTACAAATACAAGATCATTTAACAGCTATCAGTTTGAACATTACTCCTTTAGGAATATTTACATTTATCTGCCAGCAGGTCACATTAATCTAATGGGTTTTAACAATTACCAGATCTTTATCAAACAAGACATGAGGTCAAGGACAAGTTAACAAGTAACATTCTCTTTCTCAGGTATGCACAGTACACTTCATCCAGTCAGGAATATTTTGGGGCAAGGGTGTGAAAGACCTACCTATAGGCTGACCTACTGTGTGTGGATTCACTTGTGAAGAGTTAGCAATGCTTCTGGGGCTCAACAAGCTGAATTGCTATATTATCATGGTATACAGGGCTACACCTAAGAATTAGATACTTCTGCTAGTGCAAATCCATGTGCTCATTGAGAGGCGTTAGCCAAAGAACGCAGATTACATCTGTGCTCCAAAGGCCAAACGGGATCTCGGTTCACTTTTGGATGCCATTCCAAATGTTGATTTATAAAGCTGTATGATACAGGACTAGAGCCAAGGCTACTGTAGCAAGGCTCTCTCTTCCCATGAACAGTACAGCAGAAAAGACACTTCTGCTTACAGCTCTAGGAGTCAGAGAAAATGGAGAGCCAGCATCCCTCAACTTTGGGCCTTCAACTACAGTTCAGTCCCTTTGCAAGTGGCACACAGACACACGGTGCCTTGGCACAGGGCCTTTCTGCCTTTTGGGTTTTAATCTGAACCCTGAGATGGTGAGGCGGCTAAAGGGCCACAGAAGAATCAGACCCAGGTAGTGATGGCTTAAGAGACCAAGTACTCTTACTTGCATTCATGTCCACAGATTTGAAGAGGCTACAAAAAAAACAGTAAAGTATATGTGGTACATGAAGTAGCACTGCTTTTCATTCTGAAAGAGAAGGAAGTAATTTTTACTACTTTCAACATGTCCATGGCACTCTCAAAGCACATCTAGATAGCAGGTTAATATGACACTGTAATCATAATTAATGTCATCAGAAAGGCTCAATACATTCATTATTATGCCAGACGCAGAAACTCAGATAATGCCGAACTTGAGCGTTACTGTCAAGCAAGACACCTACTTACTGCACACTTGCTCACAGGACCCTATATGAAGTCTACTATCCAGACTTCTAGCTTGAGGAACAAACCACTTTAAAAAAAAGGAAAATTTAAAAAAAAATCTCACACTTCTGTTACTCTGCATTTTCTCCAAGTCTAAAAATTGGTACCATGTATGACAGGTCCACCTCATTTTTCTTAATGATGTTTTTATTATTCTTTCACTCAATTAAAACAGAAATGGATATTGCATCTTCTGACTGTATAATTGTTATTGTAATCTGTTTTCGATCACTGCTTGGGAAATGGGTCCAAAACAACATAAACTATCCACAGCCTCAGAATACAAGTCATTTTCTTTTACTACGATACTTAAAGAGACATCTATCATGTTGCTCCGCTAACATGTTTGTATTATGGCAAAGAAGTTATTTGTAAGTTGGGAAAAGACATTATGAAAATCACCTTTTATTCCAAAGTATTGCATAACTCATAATTTATAACTACATTTCTTAATAACCGTTCAAAAGAATAAGGCTGGAAATTGTGCACATCTAATTTTAATATATAAATAATGGAAATGCATATAAACCAAAATATGTTCAAAATATGAATTTATATTACTCTCAAAAAAATAGGCTGGTTATAGTTTTGAAAATAACATGCTTCATTTCCAATATATGCCTGTCAGTTAAATTTATGGCAAAACATTCTCCGTGAGTTTAGATTACTAAGATGGTAAATACTTCTTTGTGACTTTTCTCACTTATCTGAAGCTTCCATACAAATGCTGACAAAGTCAGCAACTTCTCAAGAGTCAAGTGTTGGTGATACCCAAGTAAAGACAGACTAATCCAGCCCCTTCTCAGCATCACAAATAGAATGGAACAGCTGAGAGAGAGACAAAGTAACCTTGTGGCTGTATGCAGCCATACAAATCATGCTTTTGATATAAGGAACTCCCCTCCCGACATTTCATGCCAGGTTTAGTACCTTTGAAAAGATTTGCAGTCAATAGTGCGTCTTTTCATCTCAGTGTGTTTTTAGGAAACAAATGAGGAAGCATATTTAAGTGGAAGACATTTCTATTGCATTCTGAAAATGCAGTGGGTATGTGGTTATTTCAAGAGATGCTGCAGCTTCACATAAAATAGTGTCTGACAGGTATTAAGATTTTTCTGACCTTCTTTACCATGCTGACATTGCTACTCACAAGGTACAGTTGTGCTTCAATTTTTTAATATTGCATGTCCATCTGATACAAGGACACCAGTTAGAGCACAATGACTAAACATTTTTAGCCAGATAATTAGCCAGATAATTTTCTATTTAGAAAATAAGTCATATGTCTAGACTCTTACCCAGAGCTACCTGTCCTTTCTCTTCATGTTCTTTCTGTTCCCTTCATACAGCTTCTACAAATAAGGACAATCTTCTCTTTTTCCAAACATCGCTGTATGAAACACCAATAATCACTCAGCATTCAACAAGAAATTGAAAATCTATCTTGAGTTCACAGTACTCCTGCCCTAGCATCCAGCTTACCATAACATCGACGCAGGCTCACACTTCATTTTTTAAACAATCTGTGAATTATTTGTGTAGTTTTATTCCAAACAGAAGTGCGTCCAGGAAGGAGGTTTTACGTAAGTCCTCTGACACTAGCAACATCGACATTCACACCTTTAAAAATCAGAGTAAAAACACGATACCAACCAACCAACAAAACAAACAAACAAAACCTTTTTATAAGAGTTTTTCAATGTCAGCAGCCCTAAACTGCTAATAGACAAATATCAATATCTTTTATATTTGTAGATCTTCAGGGGACACTCACAGAGCTAGCAAATATATTTTAAAAGAAAAAAAAAAACAAAACCAAACAACTAAAAATACTATTTCATGTTTTTTTTTAAAGTTCCCTGAAATAGAAGAAATAACACCAGAAATATAAAACATTTTTTCCCTCACCAATATTTGGATCAATGCAAATGAAGACGGGGACAAAATGTACTCAACAGCTGCAGTAAGTGCTTTCATACAAAGCACAGGAACTCTGGATAAAAAAAAAAAATAAAAATCCCTAACTATAGAATAGTGACAATATGGACAACATGCCTTGCTGGCTGAGAACGTATCACACATTAAACAGTCAACACTTGGGAACAGTCACGAGAACCTCAACTAGATGGGCTAACAACTGCCCCCAAATGAAACGGCGAAGAGTATTTTCTGTCTTTCATACCGCTAATCAATGTAAACTCATTTGTCTGCAGCCCCGCAGCAGAGACGCTGCTGATGAGCATTCTGCAACAAGTACAAAGCTTCTTACAGGGCAATTTTTTTTAGTATCGCTAGAGGCTAGAAAACATTTCTCAAAAGCCATCAAATACTCAGCTGCCTTTTGTCTGCTATGACTATTTCTTACATCTGCACTAGTGACACATGCCACCGTGGGGACTGATGCAGCTGACCCCGGACATTTGGTACAGTAGGAACCAATTACCACAAAGCGATTTCTTCAGAGCTAGAAAAGGCTCTGGCTCCTTGTTCAGCACACAGGGCTGGTTTCAAAAGCACTCCGAGCTTCAAAAGGAGAGCACGCTTGATCAGTAGTTACAAAGTAGGAATCAGGCACAGGTTATCTCCAACAAACCCCCGTCCTATCAATTCAAAGGGACTTGGTAATACTTTATACCTTGAAAAACTGGGCCTTTAATCCTAAAAACACAGCAGTGGTTACTAATTTAACTAAATTATGAGGGGCAGTAATTAAAGGCCTAACTTAGCCAAGCCTTGCAATTTGAGATTCAAAAGAAAATCTTCCCAAGTTTTACAGATTTTTAGCTATTTTGAAAAGTTTAAAAATAAGATTTAAAAGCAGGTTGGGAACTGCTCAATCACAAAAATAAGAATTTTCCTAAACAGGTCACACAGATGTTTGGTGAATATAAATACATGACTGCAATAAAACTCTTCATTTTACAGCACCATAGTTGCCATATTGTATTACCATGTTCTCTGTCAATGCGAGTGGCAAAAATCTTACTGGTTCAAGTATTTTACTTAAGCTCCAGACCACCGTTGTGGCCCTTTTTCTCCTCATTCCACACAGACAGCTCTAAAGAAAACATCAATAATAGAAAGTAACTGCAAAAATAAATATTCAGACTAGCATCTCCATGAAGAGTACTAAACTCAAATACTTTTAAAGGAATTTCAAAATAAGTGATACCATCTGAAAGTCTGTGCTACAGACTAGAAAGTTTCAATATGACATAGCTGTCTGTTGAAATGATGTCTTGATTACAGTTACATTATGCCAGGTTTTTTCTATTTTTAAATCAAGATAAAATATTCAGCACAGTAAGAGTATTTAAATAGAATATAAGGATTTGACAAAATAAGGTATTTGGGAATCTTCAAACTTCACCTCTAAGTGTTTATTCATAACAATAGAAGTTTGATACTATTAGCCTTCCTTCAGTGTCCAAATTCTTCATCTAAATTCTGAATGGAAGATAAGGTACTATTTAATTTCTTGAATATATGTTACCTCACTGGCATCTCCTCTGGTTTTTATTATTTTTCCACCTTCTTTTGGAACAAAATCAGTTCTGGGGAATCACTGAAATCTCCTGTTAAGGTGAGTTTGTCAAAGAATTGCCCTGTAAATAATTAAGAGTAAATATACTATGTTCTATCCCAGTGAAACCAAGAAAAGGCAGAGCCCAACTTAAAAAGGGAGGAGTAAACAGAGAATTATTATGGATTATTTCAATTATATTGGTTGCTTTTTCTTTCCTTTGGTTTATGATAAGAATAACAGCATGTAGTTAACTAACATGGCCATGGGTGTGGAGAGGAAGCAGGGAGATGACTTGAAATACTTAGGAACTGTTCCGGGGGAAAGAAAAAAATCTTACTACCACTAATCTTAAATCTTGAATTCAAAATTGTTGGTGTCTTTCTGCAGATGCAACTTAAGGGTTCCAAAATTATCCTAAACATCAAATTATGTCTAGGTCATTGAATGGGTGGATACCCTATATTCTGTTTAATGCATATGTTCAATTGCACACGTACTTCAACCAACTGTGTCTTTATTTTAATAACAGACCAAGTACTGAAAACACATAAAGAAAGACTATTTTTCTACCTCAGCAAAAATACAGCTGATACACTGCATGACCCTTCAGGAGTGACTGCTCTGTTTGTTCTATTTACATGACATAGCCTAACTGGAAAAGGGAGAGAGGGGTGAAGATCAGCAAAAAGACCAGAAACTCAGTTTTAACAATTGATCTCGAAGAATAAATCACTGTCTTGCTTTTCTTACTGTTCCTGTTAAATTAGCCATTTCTTCCTCAATATGTATCAGAAACACGTAAAATCCAAGATTTTACATTTCTTCCAAATCCCTACTGAATTATATCAAATTACAAAGCAACGTTTTCCAACTATGCAGCCAAAGATAAAACATAAATGTAAAACATAAAAATACATCTATGCTTGTTCCTGAACTAATATGGATTTGCAGCTTTCATGCCTCTGTATTTCAATGTTCTTAATTCTTTCAAACAGCTACATATTTCTTTCAGGCAGCAGGACGATATCCTCATCTAGGATCTCGGCAGGAATCTAAAACTTAACCTTTTGCTTCGCTCATTTCCTTAGGACAAGTGAAACATACTCCCTTACTGTGTTCAGGATGCCATGTTAACTAACCATTTAGAACAGAGGAGCAAATTTAATCAGGCTGTATTCTTCCATCTGCACGGAAGTGAATTTTCCCTCCGGTCAAGTACTTTAAATCCTTGTGAAGATATAAAAGGTAGTACAAACTCCACAATATTTTTACAGAAATATGTAGAATGGACCTTGACAAACAGCTCTTCAAGCATCAGCCTGTGTTTCTGTCACCCCAGAGATATATTAAAACTGATTTCTAACTACACTTACTCAGACATGACCACGATACACTGAACTTGAGGGGGCTCACAGCATTCAGCAGCAGTGCTCTGAAGAGTCACATTTCTCTTGTATCTGACTTTGTACAAGCTCCAAAACTACAGCTACTGATTAACATCCAGATTGTACACTTTGGTTTGAATTGCCTGAAAGCTTTTCCCCCAATTAATATTCTGTAAATTGAATCACAGTTTTTAACAGTTAAATAAATATCAACATATTATCAGACCGCATCAAACTCATCTAAACTAAAAATGTTCTGCAATCATTTCCTGCTCCAAATTTGAACATGCTCCCTTGGCTATCATTTGGTTCTATGTTTCTTTTTCAGCAAAATCAAACTTCAGAACAGCTCATTCGGCATACTGGCCTTTTAAGTTGCTTTCAGTGGCTTTTGACGCTTATTTTCTACACTCTTCAAATCAACACACACATATATATATGCACATCCACTCTTACACAAACAGGTTCACGAACTGCAATCAACAATTCTGTAAATATAAGTTTCCTAGTCATTAATCATCCCTCTTTTTTTTAATCCTTATGGAGTGAATTACTAACTGAGAGGAGACGCCAATTCTAGTAAGTGAATGTTACCCAACAGGGATATAAAGCTGTCAACACCATAGTGCTCTTGCTTGCTCTAAACTCTCTCCCAGGCTTCATATGTTTTTTAAAGTGATATTAGCCTTTTTTTCCAAGGAACCTTACTCTCCTTAAAATCTGAGCGCTTGTGTTTTATTACATACAGGTTTTAAAACAGACTGATCAGATAACTGCTGAAACACTTCAGAAAGCACTGGGTTAGTCAGGCAAACCAAAACTGGACTCTAATACATTGGACTGACGCTAACAACATTGTAAACAGTACCAAAACTTTTAAATCCCCTATTAAACACAACCTTTAAGACCTCGTTTATCTTCTTAGTGACCTTCACTAGATTATTATAGCTGCTGTAATGGCCTTCTGAATTAAGTACATTCATGTTAGGAATAAAAAAACAGGAAAATCGTAAGGCAAAACTTCTCATGAGAACAATTGTTTTTCTGTCTGCATTACAAATGCTTATTTTAAAACAGTTTTTCACTCATAAAACTAGAGAGAAAGCTAGAAGCAGCGATAGCATTTTATTTCTCTATTTCTCAGGGAAGTCACTAGAAAAATAATTGCAGCAAACAGTACGATTATAAAACTCGTTACCAAAGGTCATCAGGCACATCATAGCAGCAGGTAGTTGAGAGCTTATTGCTCTGTTCTCACGAATTAACTTCAGAAACTGATATTATTACAATAAAAGGACACTTGACAAATAGGAAAGAATTTCAGCATTTACATATCTAAGGCCCAAAATGAGATGAGAAAATTAATTGCTAGCATTTGGCTTTGCTTTCAAAATCTTTAGATACACATTATGAAATTAAAAATAAAACAAAGCAAAACTAAAATGGTCTCTAATTTTCAGTAAAGTATTTCCATTTTTCTCCCAAATGCAATTCACATTCATTAAGTATTAGCTCTTGTTAAAGCCCAAGAAATAAGAATAAACAGAACCACTGACAACTGAAGCCTCAAATGTCACTTCACTGTGACTTTCAATAGTTTCCTTTTTGTCAGACTCTAGGCACAGTAGTAGGAGAGTCCCTATCAATATTTATTTCAAATAATTTTACACTAATTTGCCAGTAAATTAAAAGTAAGACCTTCCACAAATGTCTACAGATGCATTTCACAACTACAGTGAAAAAACTACTGACACCACAGTAATCACTGCAAAGACTTCCAAAAATACCCGAAACAGGTGTGATCCGCATTCAGGAAAAGATCGCTTGATCGTAACAGGTTCTTAAAGATCAAACTTGAAAAAGAGCAGAAAAAAATATCTGGAAATTAGCTGTGTTGATTTATTGTGAGAGTATTTCCAGGAGAAAAAAAAAATAAATCAATTTTAAACAGCACCATTATCTTATTAAAAAAAAAATCTGCCTTAACTAATTTAGTATTGAGTATTATAGAACCTAGGTAAGTATTCAGACAAGAATAATTTTCTTCTTGCTTTCAGCATCAATAAGGAGTAATGAATAACCTTTATTATGAACAGCCCAAACCCAAAGAGACTGAGACTGCCTAAAGAATACCAGCTAAGGAAAAAAAAATACTCTTGCATTTCTTCTGTATTTCTTATTCCCCAACACTTCTACACTCCTATCTACAACACCTTTATAAATGAGCTGGAGAGTAATGAATAGGCTCTTTAAAAGTTTGCTTTCAGAAATGAAAGTCTTTTTCTTAAGCAGAAGAAATCTTCCATAGCTTAATAGGCCAGACTCAGGCTGAACCACCGATATAACTATAAAAGCTGTTGAATTTCTCTTGGATAACACAGCTGCAACTAGAAAGCAAACATATATTCCAAAACATTTAAAAGAGTTCTCTTAAAGTATATTTCTATAAATGCCCGAAGGAAAAAGATTTCAGCTCTAATTCTAACATTCCTTTAAAAATCAAGCAGCTTTAATGTCCAAGCCTTGAAAAAGGCATCTAAAACTACATATACTACTTTTTATATGATTGACTAGTTCCTTTTTACAATAACTCAAAAAATTATTTCTTCACCAATTTCTAAGTGGAATAGTATTACAAGTCTTTCACTGCAAAGCTGTTTCTTGTTTTTCCATACATTGGAAGAACACAGAGAAGAGGATTAAAACTAGATATATAGAAACATAAAAAACTAGTGAGCTCTCTTACCCTTCATTAGGTATATAAATGAATCCTATGCTTTTAAAATAAAATCTGCAGCTCCTTAGCAAACTTCAGCAATTAGGAAGCCTATAGAGCCAAAGAGGTCTAAAACAAGCATCTAATGGTAAAATCGCTAAATAAACCTCACGTAATAGAGAGTCATGTGACGACCATTTCAATGTATCTCTCGAAATGCCATTTACACGAACTCCTTGTGTATAAACAACTACAAATATGTGTTACCGCTCTGCTCATTTTAAAACACAAATATACAGGGGTTTTTTTTAAAGGTAAAGTTATTGGTGGCCTTTCCTGCTGCATTCTGCCCACAACATCTGGCTAATTGCAAGGTTTTTAAATATATTTTTCCTAACACGAGGCTGCACTGTCTTAAACACGACAGCATCAGAGTTAAGAGAAAAAAAGAAGGCATTTCAGAGAAGTGTCTGGAAAGTTTATCTGCTTGGAAGAAAAGGAGGGGGAAAAGCAACCACGTACTTAACATGTTCTTAATACAAAACTGACCAGCAACTTGATAGCAAAGTAAGAAAGATTAAGTATTCTAGAGAAATGCAGGAAAACTGCAAAACTAATGCACAACACATTTCCTGAAAGAGATGAACCTTGAACATTTCCTACCTTCTTTTACAACAACAGCTACAAAACGCTACGAAAGAAAAATAAATTCTCCAAATGCTACCATAAACGTTACCATTTTTCCCGCTCTGCTGACCCCATTCTTAAAGCTGTGACGGTGGATGTTAACGCACCTAACTGCTGTCACCTGCATCCGTGAAGCTGCCCGAGCGCCGGCGCTCAGCCCCGCAGGCGCTGCCCTCTCCTGCGCCCGCTGCCGTGCCCTGCGGGAGCGCCGCCGGCCAGGGGGATGCCCGCGGGCTGCCCAGGGCGATCCGCACCAAGAAAGCGCCGAGCGCAGGACACGCTCGCACCCCGTTACCCTCCGGCAGGATCAGTCCCGGCCTTCTGAGAGCCACCCGGCCAGAGCGCGGCCCGGGGTGGCCTCTTTCGGCAGGCGGCCTTCTAACGCCGGAGGGCTGCGCGCCGCACTCCCGGTCCAAGTCTTCCCGCGGATCCCCATCACCGCAGCGGTGCCCAGCAGCCAAATGCTCGCTCGGGAAAGCGGGCAGCAGCCCTCCCTGCAGCTGCCACTCGGACCTGCCGGCTCCTCCGCGCACGGTACCGACCCGCCCGCCACGCGTTCCCCCGGGCCCGCCGCCCTGCGCGCCCCGGGCGGCGGAGCCGCACTGTTACCTCCCACGGGCTTGCTGACGGCGCCGTTGGGCCTCCCGCGGGTGCCCATGGGGCTGCCGTTCTGCTCCAGCCTGGCCACCTTCCCGGGGGGAGGCCCTTTGACATCGGGGCTGCCGCTGCCTCTGTCGGGGCTGTCCCGCAGGCAGGGGCTCTCGCTCCTCCGCTCCATGCTCGGAGACGCTGCTCCCGCTGGCAGGTCGCAGTAGAAGGAGCACGGACCTAGGGCGAGAGAAACAAGGGGCGCTTCAGTGGCCGCCGGCCAGTACCGGGCCCCGCTCACCCGGCCGGGCGCCCGCTGCGCGTCTCCAGGGCGTTCAGCTCCGTAAAGCCGGGCGAGCAGCGGCCGGGTGCGATGCCGCCCCGCTCCCGCCGCCGGAGCCGGCCCCGCTGGAAGCGAACGGTTCGCTTCACCCGCCCGGCGCCAACCTGCCGCGGGCGGGGGCAGGCAATGCTGCGCCCCGGTTCCCATCGCGCTCGGCAGGCGAGCAGCCCACCCGCTTGCCGCAGCCAGGTGCTGCGCCCCGGGTCCGGTCACAATCCCGGCCCGCCCCCGGGGGCCGCGGGGAAGAGGCTGCCAGTCCAGACGGCCCCGCTGGCACGGCCCCCCCGCGCCGGCCAGCTGTGCAGCCACGGAGTAGCCGGCTGCCGGCGAGGAAGCCTCTAGCGAGCGGCTCCCGAGAGCTGCCGCTGTACTTACTGCTTATAGCCTGTCTGTAAGTTGGCTGAGTTGGGCTCTGTCCATGGATCAGAAGTAGAGAATCCAGGGTGGAAAGTTTTCCCGTTTCCTTCTCCCACGCCGCGTTCTTCGCTTCTACTCCTTCCCCCCACCCCCAGCCCCCTCCTCGCCCTCCTCCGGGGGTGCTGGGGCGGCGGGGCCGGGGCGGCTGCCCGCGGGGCCGCAAGGGCAGAGCCCCGTCCCGGAGGGTCCCGGGTGGCGAGCGGAGCGGGGAGGTCGGGACGAGGGGGCGGGGAGGCGCGGGGCCGTCGGCTGCGGCGCGGAAGAGAAGGGAGAGGGAGCCGACTTCTCACACCTTCAGCCGAGAAAATCAATACCGGGGGAAACAGGGGGAGGAGAAGAGGAGGGAGCGCCGCTCTCCCGAGCTCCGCGGCGGCGGCGGCGAGTGCCTGGCGGCGCAGGGAAGTGGCGGCGGCGGCCCCCCGTGTGTCACTTTCAATCGCTCCCTCCTCTGCCAGCGACAGCAGCGGCAGGAGGGACTCGCCACAGAGAGCGGAGAAACGGTTATTAGTTGCGTTGAGTCATCGAGGCAAAGTGAGTCCTTTTTGGGGTTGTCCTTGCTTTCGGGTTTGGTGTATGTGCACGCCTGTGTGTGTGTCTGCCTGTCTGTCTGCGCGGCGTTCCCGTCCCAGGGCTGTGCATCCCAAACATCGCCACCCCTCCTCGCCTTGACACCCCTCCCCCTCCCCGCCCCCCCGCAAAAATCAAGTCTCGCTGCTACCTCGGAATCGGGCACAGACGGGCGCGCAGCAGCCCACCTCCTCCCGGCCCGGCCCGGCCCGGCCCGCCCCGCGGAGCCCCGGCCCCGCTGCGCGCACGGGTGGGAGGCAAAAACCCACCTGGCAGGAAATTAAACACCAATAAATAAATAACACATCTCGCACGCGAAAAAGGAGCGCGGTGCCGCGCGAAGGGAGGGCGTAGGGCGGGCTGGGTGGGGAAGGGGAAGCGTGGCAGGACGAGGCGGTGGTGACAGGAGAGACCCAGGGCAGAAAGGCGCAAGGGCAGGGGCAGCCGGGCTGGGGGAGGGCCGAGAGGGAAAGAGAGGAGGAGGAGCCGGGAGAAGGGGAAGGGCGGGGGGGCGGGGGGGAGGGGAGGATGGTGGGGAAGTGAGAGTTGGGGACACCGGACCGACCGAGGAGAGGCAAAGCTGCCACCGGCATTCAGTCCAGTCGCCCGGGTTGGTCCGATGCAGCCCGTGCGGCCTCACCGCCTCCTGCCACCCGGCCCCCACCCCTGTCCCCCTGAGAACCGACCGACGGCGGGGATCCTCCCGCAACCTCTCTCCGCCAGGGCGAGGCGACAGTAACTTTTCACGGTGCGGTGGGGGCTGCCGCCCCGAGGGCCGGTCGCGCTTCCTCCAGGCCTCCAAGAGCCAGCGACCGGCCCCAGGTAGGGCCCCGCCGTCGCCCTGCTCTCCGCGCCCGGCTCCAGGCAGTTACCGGGGTGGTCCTGAATAATTGATGGCGGGGGCCGGGAGAAGGCGACAAGCGGGAAGGGAAGCGCTGCTGCTGCCGCCGCTAAATTATTTAATAGCGGAGCTCCGGGTAGGGCATGACAGCGCTACCTAAGTGCAGCCAGTGGTGCGGGCAAAGCTCCGGCCGGGAAGTCGCAGCGGGGCGGGATCGAGCCCCTCACCAGTCCCGGGGCGGCGAGCGGTCACCCGGCAGGCAGGCAGGCAGTCCCCTCTCTCTCTGATGCAAGGTGCACCGCGCCGCTCCCTGTGGCCGGCGGCGGCGCGGGCGCGTCTCCCGGCGGGGCCATGCCCCGAGGACCCGCAGCGCCCCCTGCCCGGCCCGGGGGGCGCGGGGGAATGAGCCGGCGGCCCCGCGCCGCCGAGCCCTCGCCGCCCGCCCGGCGGCGGAACGAGACCCGCGTTAAGGTGGACCGAGGGAATCCCTTCTGGCGCGGGGGGCGGGCGGCGGACGGGCGGCGGGGAAGGAGGCGGCGGCGGCGGGCACCCAAAGTGCCCCGACACCCCCCTCCTCCGCCTCCCCCGCCGCCCGTCCGCGGCTGGCTCCCTGCGCGGCGCCGCCCTCCCCGCCGTGCTCCCTTAAGAGCTCTGCCTTTTACGGTGGCGCCGGAGGGTCAAAAAAAAAGGGGGCTACCGGGGGGGTTAGTGGGGAGCGGAGCCCCCCCATCTCGGGCACGGCGACACTGAGGCCGTCGGGAGCATCACAGCCACCGGGCAGCCCTGATGACAGATCTTCGTTCGTCCCGTAAGCGCCCGGGGAGAGTAGTGTGAGTAGCAGTGGTTGCCCCGAGCCCGCACGCAGTCGTCCCAGTGCTGCCTCGGGGCTCGGAGGAGGGTCCGGTCCCCACAGGAGATCGGCTGCCGCCGGTCCCGCTGTGCCCCTCCTTCCCTCCGAGTGGCACTGACAGCCCACCCGCCCGCCGAGCGCTCCGGGGTCCCGGTGAGCTCCGGGCCGCCCCTGAAAATAGTACCAGGAGAAGCAGCGGATCCCCGGGCAGGGTAAGAGAAATCATCCCTTCGTTCCACATCCGATCTCCGGGCCGGCCCCGAAAAGCAGTGCCAAGTGCGGCTTTCCCCGTCTCGGCCGAAGCTCTCGTGTCTCTCACCGCCTCGGCAGGGGCTGGACGCGGTGCCAGCCTTGCCCCGGGACAGCAAGCCGTGAACGCGGGTGGGAGCCGCGTCCCACCGCCGGCTGAAGTCGGGGGGAGCCAGAGAGGATACGGGGAACAGCGGAAGGCCGAGGGCGGGGGGGCCCGGGACACCGCAAGGGCCGGGGCTCCGGGAGCGGTCGGAGAAGCGAGCGGCGGTGCCGGAACGCGCAGGCTGCGGAGGAGAGAGCGCGGCGGCTGCCGCCAGCCAGGTCCCCCGCCTTCCCTCTCAGAAAGGAGCCTCAAAGTTTGGAGAACTCTGTTTTCTTTTTAAATAACCCGATCTAACTTTTCTCCCCTTACCCCCCCCCCCCCTAAATTTTATAAGGCTCAGCAGCATGGAAGTTAACGTTCTTACATGGAAGTTAAAGTTCTCCACCAGCTATCGAATAATTGAATAATGTTTTGTTCTTACCTTTGATGTTGAACTACGAATGCCCGCGGATCAATGGCCAGAAAGTTAGAAGAATTGGTGATTTAGGACTTCAGTACTTCTGGAAAAAAAAATGCCAATGGTTTAGCCAGGATCTTCCCTGTCTGATTCGTTACTATTATTATATCTGATGATGTGGATGGATGGAGAGATTCAATCCAAGCCCATTAATGAGGTATTTTATAAACACCACCGTCTGAAGATCTTCATTTACATTTTGTCAGTGATCCTTTCCTTAACAGCGGAGACGTGTGGCGACAGCACGATTACAGGACTTTAGTAAAGCTCCTATAAGAGTACAACTGGCTTGTTAATCGATTAATATTTTATTAAGTGTAAATATTTTATAAAGTTTTTAGGAAAACTATCGATTCTAAATTATTAAACTAGTCAGAAGGGCATTTGAATAATGCATACAATTAAATACATTTAAATATATATGTAGCGATTGCTTCATTTGCAATGAATCCCCTGCACCTTTCTCTTGCTTTCGTTTTTTCTCTACCGGCAGCTGGTTTCTCATTTGCACATTCACTGGAATATCAGGACTACCGAATATGTGTTTAGTCCGTATTTATAAACTAAACGTTTACATAAAATACTCTGAGAAAATAACTTTGAAATCGGGAGCCGTAATAATTTGAAAATTTCGATGCGGAAGCAAAGGGGCTTGTTAGTGAAACTGAAGGAAACTTAACCGAGTTTGTATAAATGTTGTTTGGTAACTTCTGTTTTGTAAACATCACTTAATTTATACGGATTTTATGGAGCATGATGCTTATTTTTCTTTCACATATTTTTTCCCAATAAAAGACTTTTCTCTCTGTTTTGAATTACACACGGTTTTTTTCCCCCGTTGCATGACTTTCACATGTCCTGATTTCCACTGAAAAAAAAATTGTTTCCCATTGCTTTCGTCACCCGTCTTCAATGTCGCTATTAAAAAAAATCATAATTTTTAAAATAATAATAATATTAATAACCTATTTTTATTTTTCTAACACGAACTTCGGAACGAGAATTTTTTGCTCTCTCACAGTGATGGGAGCAGAAGTGGATGCGCTCCGAGTGCCCAGCGCTCCTTGTTACTGAAGTTTGCGAACGCCTTAAGTCGTTGATTGCCAAAAAATTTTGAACAAAAACACCTCCTTGGAAAGATTTGGTTTTCATTAAGTACCGCTTTTAGAGCCAAAACGCATGGAAGCGATCGCAGCTCTGTACCCACACAGGCTTCAGAGGCGGGCGGCTGCAGCCGGGGCTGCCGCGACCTCCCGGGCCGGGACAGCTCTCGCCCCACGCCGCCGGCCCGAGAGCCGGCCCTCGTGGCTCTCTCTCCCCGTGGCAGGATCCGCCGGGCGCTCTCCTCGCCTGCCGCTTTCTCTGCCTTCCACCCGGTACTTCCCAGGGATCACGGCGCCCGCGGGACGACAGCCTCGCCGCGAGGCTCCGCCGGAGCTGAGCGCTGTGGCCCGGGCCGAGGCGAGATCCCCGGCGCCGCACGCGGGGGTCCCGGGGGACGCCGGCCCACCGCCCGCGGGCACCCCCTCGAAGCGCAGAGGTCCCGGGCTACCACGAGGCCACAGCGGCCGGCGGACTCGGAGCGGGGTGGTCCTCAGCACCTGAGAGGCAGCTCCGGGTCCCTTCGGGGTGGCGGCTGCAGCCCGCACTGCCAGGAGACCGGGTCAGGAGGAGAGGGGAGAGCGGATCCCACAGGCTTGGGCTCCGGTCTCCCCGCCCGGCCCGGGCTCCATCGCGGCGGGACCGCTCGCCCGAGCCGTCCCGGTGCCTTCGGCTTTGCACAGCGCCATCGCGCGGGCACTGGCGCCGGCGCAGCCCGAGGCGGCCGCTGCTCCCGCCCGCCCGCGGCCCCGGCGGTGCGGGAAGGGCGCAGCACCTGCCGCGGGGCCGAGCGGGCCCCTCCCGCCGCCCTCGGCTGCGCCCTCGGCCCTTGCAGCGCCGCTCCGCCCTGCCACCTTGCCCGCCGCGCCGCATGCCGTCGAGGCTCCGACACCCTCTCTTCTCCCGCGGCCCGGCCCTCGCAGAGCGGTGGCACAGGCAAACCGGCCATGGGCAGCGCCTAAGGACCGACCTCCTGCCCAGCCGTGCCTTCTACCCTCTCGGACCGGGGAAAGCGCTGGGCAGCCGAGGAGCCAGGCCGCCTCTGGGGGGTGGCCTCGCCATCGAGAGCTCGCTGTCGGGGACGAGCCAACAAACCCTGCCGCCGTAGGAGGGATTCCCGTCCCTCCGCACTACCGCGATCCCTCTTTCGGCGGCAGGTTCAGGAGGGAAAGCCGAAATGAAACGAAAATGTCCTTGAGCCCAATGGCGGGAGGAGCCCGGCTCTGCCCGCAGCACTTCGAGGGCAGAGCTCTGGCTCCAGCCGATAGTGCCGGCGAGAGCACGGCGCCGGCCATCGTCGTTTCCCAGCCACAAGCCGCTGCTTTCCCCCAGCACCCCAAGGCTAAAACGGCGGCTGTCCGGAGGGGGAGCGCTGGGGCGGCAGCCGGGCCGGCTGGCGAGTCCCCCGGCTCTGCGGCATAACGCCTCGGCCCCGCGGGAGCCGGCTCCGCATCCCCTGAGCACCGCCGGCTGCCTCCAGCCCCTTCGGGATCCACGCGGCTCGTTCGTGCTGTGCCAATGGCATAAGAAAAATAATTTTTAAAAAAACAGAACTCAAAGCGTCTTTACGGCGTCCGAGCTCCGACCAAAGAGTTTCGGGACAGCAGTATCTCTGCAGACCTACCCACGATTCCATCCTTCCCCCCACTGGTTTTATTAATGAGCCTTTGCTGCTAACGCTGGTTCATATCGAGAAGGAGCTGCGGACAATAGAGAAGCAATCTCTACAGCCAGACGTATACAGGAAGGGAACGACTCGGCCGGAGCCGAGTAGCACGTAGCTATTACACCGCATTTCGGTGCCCAGAAGGCAGCGCAGCCCCGGCCGAGGTGGGAGCAGAGAGCGGGGCTCACCGGCAGGCCGGGCCGGCTGGATGCCTGGTGCGGGCTTGAGCTGGCCTCTGCCCGAGTCCTGCTAGGCTGTCTCCCGCCCTCCGGCTCCTCACTACGATCTGCAGCTTCCCCGTGTTCCTCACACACGTCTCCAGATCTTGGCTTTCCCCCTGGCCTCGGGCTTGCGTTTTCCCGCAATCACACGCTGCAATGCTAACCGCAAGGGATTTCCTCCGTGAGATATCAAGCTCATCGACCCACCTCACCTTAACAGACTTGCGAGACTCTTCAGTATTGCATGGCTTCTTTCAAATAGTTCTGTTTAGATTTGTAAACTGTGAGAAGCAGAGAGCACAGACCGAAGTGCCTGTGCCCTGTGGCTCTGTTCCTTCAAATTAGCGGCTTATATCTGGAAATGAAGGAAGAGTTTTGCCACCTTCGTTGCAATTAAGGAAAGTTCCCTAGATCCGAGAGAGAACTAGCTAACAAACCCCTCCACCCGAACACCAACTGCGGCCGCTCCTTCTCCGCAGCCTAAGGCCACTCCAGTGCCGTTTTCCCCGTTTGCCCCTCCAGGGCCGGGCGGTGTCCCCCGCTCCACCCCGGAGTGGCCGCTCCGAGCGGCGCGAGTACGGGAAACGAGCGTTCCGCCTGCCGCGCACTGCCCGAGCTGCGGCGTGAACGAATGCGGGAAGGGGCTGCAGCAGAGAGCCGCCACTCTCAGCTCGGGAGCCAGCCCAGCGCCTGCCTTTACACCCCTAACGTGCCTGCGGGACGCGGGGTGCCGGGGAAGCCCGCTCTTCCCTTCCAACCGCGCTCTCGCCAGGGGTGAGAACACGAGTGACGGCGGAGCTGTGCAGGACTTGCCGAGCGTGCAGGGCTGAGGACTCGTACCCCGAGACACGAATCGTTTTAATTACAACGATTTACGTCAATTAGCAAGATAGCATCCTTGTTGCCCCGCCAGGCTCTGACCTAGAAGCAAAACATCACCCGCACAGGTTGGACACCATCGGCTCACAAGAGCTCAAGCGCTCTCCGGGTTCCTACGGCCAGCGAGACCAGATGGGAGTAAAGACCTCAAGAGAACCGGGAGGACAGAGTCGATTCCGACCCCCCTCCCCGTGAGCTTCCCAACGAGCTGAGCTCAGCCCTAGCCCCGCCGCGCTCAGTGGCTCATTAGCCACTGTCCTTTGGATAGAACAGAGTGCCATTTTCCTCCTAAATCCAAACTTTGCCTCTCAACAGACACTCTTATTTTCATACGCCCGTGTTAATGAAAACTTCAGTAAATGCGTAGGGAGAACCCCCTGCTCTGCTCTGCTTTGCGGCACAAGGCAGCGGCTCCCTCCGGCTCCTGCCACGCGAAATGGTGCCCAGGGAGCAGAGCCGTGGCGGGACCGCACGGGACCCCGGTGCCGGCCCCCAACTCCCGCCCTCGCTCGCCGCCGTCAGGCTGAAGCCAAAGGCAAGGCAGCCTGTGACAAAACAGCCCGGCCGGTAGCTGCGGTACCCGGCTGAAGACTTAGAGTTTTCTGCGCAAGTAACTGAAGGCTGCGGATCTGCCCAGAAAAAAAGGGCAGGCAGTGAAGGGGATTTCGAATGAAGATTAACAACAAGGGTTTATTGAACTGTAAAGGCTGAAAACGCCGTGAAACAAATCGAGGAAACGCATCCTAACACACACAAGCCGCAAATACCCCGCAGTCTGGCTCCAGCAAGAAGAAGGTAGCTCAGATCCTCCCGGCCGCGCCACGAACCTGGCTTGTCCCTGGCGGAATCACCGCAGATGGAAAGTTGACAGGGTAACGCTCTGTCTTTTTAGGCTTTCGCAAGCCCTGTACTGCTACCTACGGGGCTCAGCAAAGCGCTCTCTGAAGAGGGGTCACACATGGGGCCCAGGGCGGCAGGAAAGGGCCAAATCCTGCCGCTTTTCCTCCTGCAAACAATCCTATTGTCTTTTCTTGTGACTTCAAAACTTTGCCAGCCAATGTGTTCCAATACTTATAAAGAGTTTCAGGGCTTGAGTTCATACTTGGCCCGTGAAAGAGCCCCTTCGGGGTTCGGGGCTGTCCGAGCACATTAAAGGGTGGCCAAAAGGTGGCCCGCCGCCCGAGGTAGCCCCGGTAAGCCTTGCCAAGGCGGCGTCCTTCAACCTGGACGTGGCATCTCGATGCGGCGAAACGAGGCAGAAGCCTATGAGGCAGATACCGGGGCAGTCGGGAACTGGGGACGCTACCCTGAGCCTGCCCGCCTTTCGCCCGCTGGGATCCGCGGAGCTGATCCCCCCTTGCTTCCACAGTCTCTGACGGCGCTGTGTCCGTGCCGCCCCCGCCCAGTTCCTGAGAAGCAAGCAGGGAGCAGAGGGGACCAGCAGCAAGTGCTCTGCGGCCGGCGGGGGCTGCCACCTCCCAGCCCCGCAGTGCGACCTCAGCTGCCGCTGCCGGAGCCGCCATGGCCTCGGTAGCTGCGCGGCCACCCTGCCCAGGCAAGGCACCACTGTCGCCAAGCACCGCTGTCACGCAGCGAGAACAATTCCATCTAAAGCCTCTTCTTCCTCCAGCCCTTGCGTCTCCCCCGGCCGCCCTGCCCCCTCTCCCCCCCCGCCCCCCTCCGCCGGAGGGGCCGCCGGCCTGCGCGCAGCCAGCGCTCTCCCGTGACAAATTTCAGGTTTGTAAAGGGACGGGTGAGAGTTATCCACCGTTTGAAATCCCATTATAAAACCAGAGCAGACGCGGTGCTCGTGTGCTCCCCGTCACGGAATCGCTCCAACTAAATCAGCATCTAACAAGAGAGTTTGTCCCCAGTGGGGACAGCAGCTCTCACTTACTCTGTTCCGTGAACCTCTGCACTTCTGCCCCAGGAAGAGCCCTTCAGCCACACCGTCTCTGCGGGGTGACACTGTTATTTCCTCCTTGTTAGCGTTTCGCTGGCATCCAGAAGCCCCCCAGTTCCCCGGCCGAACGGGCCCACGCCGCTGCCCCTGTCAGGGGTACCAAACCCCCGCAACCTCCCACCCCCCGAAAGACGAAACGCTCCAAGATCTCTGCGCTTTGTCAACGCAATGGAGTGTTTGACAGTCACAATTACCTGTAAATATTCTGATCGTTTTGTATACGGGACACTTTTTGCCTTACGCCTGGCAAGCTTCACACAAGCGGAACTGCAACACTACCGCAACTTCAGCGCAGCAGACGGCAAAATTCCGCTCCCCACTCTCGGCACTGAGTGCGATCTTTCTCGGTACCTCAGAACCCAGGAGCGGGAGAGAGAGCTACCGCTTCCCTCTCTCCACACCCTGAAGCGCAACAGCTAAACACTCGATTTAAAACGCTGACATTTAGGCGAGAATTCAAATCAGTCACAGGAAAAAAAAAAATAATAAAAAAAAAAAAGAAGAACAAAAAAGGATGCCTGTTATCAAATCATCCTTTCGGACAGAATAAACGGGTTCACTCGCTAGCAAATAAGGTGCCAGGTTTTCCAACATATTGTCATCTGCAGTTTAAGAAAAAATAATAATGAGCTCTGAGGTGGCCACTGCTAGCTAAACTGCAAGATTTCTTAATCGGTCTTCCCATTTTTCACTACAACCTCTCCCTTCCCTACCCATCACACCACAATAATTAGCAGCGCGGAATTACCTGTCTGCTTCTTTGTGCCTCCTTCAAGTAAAGAAGGTAAAAGTCACTTCACTTTATAGCTTGTACAAGTAATAAAGAGGTGGTAACTTGGAGCTACCACATTTTGAAGATTGTGTCACATGCTTTAGCATAAATAAGGGTGTTATAGCCCTAGCGTTTACTGGATCGATTCATTTGTGCAACAACTTATGGCACCTTTGGTTCTCAGCAAGTATTTGTTCTGTCCCTGGGAACAGTTCTGCACATCCCTCCTTGCTAAGGCGGACATAAACAACAGCCTCCCGATTTCTGGGGCGTCTTTGCACGCGTTTACCGGGGAAAGCCTGTTTGTCAGCATCTTGACATTGTATCAACCTATTTTGAGCGAGATACGGCGGGATTTCTCGGGCTGCAGCATCTCCCTCCGCAGGCAGGAAAAGGCGAAGTTGCAGCGGCTCCCGTGCGCGCTCTCACTCAAGAGGGGGTCATGGCGTACGACTTTTTAGTCTCCCCTCACAGAAAAGGGACGAATTCTCCCAACTTTCTCAAAGTTCCTCGGCCTTGTGCTTTTCATAAGTCGCTTTAAAGAAAGCCCGGGCACCCTGTCGGTCAGCCCCAAGGAATTTCACAGAACTGACTCAATCCGATCGAGGGACCGCGACTGGGCGCCCAGACGCGAGCGAAGCGCACGCCTCGCAGGGGCGAGCTGACGGCACCCCGAGCCCCGGCAGCTCCAGCGCTGCTTGATCCACTCCCAGAGCTCCAGGCACCGACTCGGGCCAGTCTCAAGCCGAGCCGAGTCGCCGATAGCCTGGCAGTGAGACGGGCAGCTATCCCTTCCCAGGCAGTCACTGCTACTCCTACGAGCGGGAGCCCACAGCCCTGCCGGCTTGCCGCAATAAGAAAGGAGGGGACACTAAGCTTAGTCAGGCAGAGGACTGACGGGGAAGCCTTCACGCAGGTGGAGCCGGGATTCGACTCCTAGCATATGGAGAGAGGATGGACCTGCTCCTGCCACCCCGCGAGGGAAGCGTTAGTAGCATCCGGATTTTGGTACTTTTGGCCTCCACGACTCCCGGTGGCACCGGCGCGACACGGGAACCGGACCAGGGCAGGGCGGCAGGTGCCGCGGAACGTGGAGCGGCCAGAGGCCGGCAGGGCGATCCACAGGCCTGGAGGCGACTCCCGTCCTTTCTGTGCCGGCGGTGACACTCCGCCCCGCTTGCACTTGGCGTCACCTCACAGGCAAGAGGGAGGGTCGGGCGTGGCCCAAGGGTGTGGGCCGGGCCGCGGACAGTTAAAGAACCTTTCCCGGCCCTCTGAGAGCCTCTTGTCCTCTCCGTCGTTTCTCTTGGGCGAGCCGGGCCTTCCGTACCCTTCCCCTCGCACGCCGCCACAACGCAGGGCCACGGGAGAGGGTCCATCCCCAGCCCCTGCACCCGAGCATGGCCGAGGGGCTGAACCCTGGCACCCAGGCAGCCTCCCCCTGGCACTCCGCAGATCCCGGCTAAGGAGCACCTACAGGCCGGTGGCCCGACCCTGTCAAATGCCCGGGGCACGGGGCTTTCCCACTCTCCCCGTGTACACTCTTTCCCTCTCGTGGACTCTTCCCAGTCTCCCCTAACGCTGCCGCCGCTATCACTGCGGGTCCACTCTCCCTGCAAAGGCCGATCCTTGTATGGGATCCTTGATGGGAGAGTGCGAGCAGCAGTGCTAACTCCGTCAATTGCCCTCGACCTCTTCAACCTGCCTCTGGCAGGCTATATCAGCATCTATATATCAAAGAGTGGAAGCTGCTTCCCCAGGTTTTCACCGCCGGGTGTTTTCCTCCGGTCTGCAGGATATGCAGCTGTATCAGCTGGAGAACGGGGTGAGGGGCGCAGGGGCATCGCACTGCCAGTCTATCTTAAAGGAAGATGGAGGCACGCATGTCTCTGCTACACAACCTGCCCGGGCTCACCGTTTGCTGCCCGTTTGTCCTCTCCCTGCCCACGCCAGAGGTGGCCGGGCCCTGGCCCGTGCCCGTGTCAAGGAGCTGTCAGCAGCCACGGCATCGGGGCGCTCCAGCCCTCCACCCTCACAGTCCCGGGCGCGCCGCGCGGCTCAGAGCCGGAGGAACGGGAGTCCCGCGCCTCGCAGCTCCCCACAGACCAGCAAAGGCTGGCGGCAGCCGAGGGCCCTGCCAGCACCTCCCGGCGCATTTGCCTGTGGGGCGCCCACAGTCAAACAAATATTTGCGGACTACTTTGAAGAGCACGAACCAGACCAGACCTCTAGTAGGTCTCGAACACCGGTAGCATCCCGGCTTGCTGTGCCCTGGCCCCGTGGAGCTCGGGTGCCCCGGCCGAGCGGCACTGAGGCTCCTGCCCCCCCGCCTCCTCCAGCGCCCAGCCCCGCTAAGGCCGTGAGAAACCCAGTGCCAGGCGGGACAGGGGGTTCTCGTCCTCACTGACGAGGACGAGAACCAAATAAATCACTTTCTCAATTTTCACCTTGCTGATATGGTCCTGCTTTTATAGGCCCGCCCGGCAGCTTGTGCACACACATTTACACACGTTAGAAAGCTTCGCCAATAAAATCCCAGCGAACTCCCAGCGCCTGTCACTCCCACAAAGCAAACAGGGGAGTGCGGTGTGCAAGGGCTGCACCCTTGATGCCTTAAGTTTTAGCTTTCATATTTTCCAGATTCTGTACTGCATAACTATATAACTCTGAATTTCATATAAAGTGCTCACAAGTTCTCTTCACACTTTAGTTAAACAATCCTTTTCCAGCCCAAGAACCAAGGACACCGTTACAGCTTCAGCCCCAAAAAGTATAAACAGCAAATTGAGGAGAGCAATCTGGGAGGATGGGACTTCATAACCTGAAGCTGTAATTGGACAGTTGGCCCCAATATGGAAATTGTCCAAAACTTATAAAAGTGTGAAACGTGTGATCCGTCATCCATCTTTGGTGTAACCTTAGCTAGGCTCTTGTACTGCCCAAGATGTATCCTTTGAAGGCCTTTTTAATAAATACCTACTTAATTCCTTTAACATTATCTAGCCTCTGTTGTAGGTAGCCTCTCATGGTATCACCCTGAGCCTCGCCACCTTCTCTCTGCCACCCAACAGCCCTCGGCATCACTGTGGCTATGGGTGGCTTTCAGCTTGGAAAGAGAGAGGAGAGGAAGTCTGAAGTCTATTTATATTAATATATTTTCAATTAAGTCAATGTACAACATCAGCACAATGTAGCAGACTCTTCCTCTTAACCTTTCCCTCATTTCTGCCAAGACAATTCACTCACTGCAGCTGAAACAAGCTTCCTGAAGCCTTCACAAAAATTAGAAACAACAGCTAACAAAGAATGAAAATAAGAGGTAGGATTCATGGGAAATCAGGCATGTAAAGTAACTGCAACTGCCAGGCTGGATTTATCTTTCATATGTTCATGACTGATGAATAACACACAACTCATTTCCACAAGTTCTTAAATATTTAGGCCAGGCTGCAGCTGACCATCTGAGTGGGCATGTATAGCAGGATAAAACCATCAAGTGACAGGGGGGTGACTTTTCTCTTGGAGATGGCAGTGGGAGTCCCTGGTAGTTTGCACTTCAGTCCCTTCCCCTCCGTTTTGCATAATCAAGGACTTCCTAGGAAGATGGTAAAGGGTCTGAGGAGATTTGTGGTTTGTTCCTTCTCAGGGGGAATGAGACTCCTACATTTTTTTACTCTCCAAGCACAAAAAGGGTAGAATATACAATAGAAACCTTTTGAAGATTCCCATTGCAACAAAGAAAAACTATGTTAGTGCCCACAAATTAACAGGTTTTCTTCTGAGATAATGTCCACCAATGCCTGCAAATAGCACCAGTGAATTTTTCTGCCCTCCTCAGTTTCCTGTAAATCAAATCTCACACAGTAACAATACATTCACAACTCCCTCTAAAACCTGGTGGGTGATGGTTGAAACAAACAATTGTTTAAAATTTACAAGAAAGACCTGAAGTACAGAGGTGAAAGGGATCAGTAAGTTCCTGCCTGCAAAGAACGATAAGGAGAAGGGTAGAGTAGGGAAGTCCTGTTATTTCTCCCCCAGTGTAACCTGCCATAAGCAAAGCTCCAAGATGAACTGTCTCATTAGACAAGGATCAACTGAGAAGAAAAGCAGATATAAATGGACCACCTGTAGCAAAAAACTTGTAATGACAAAAGCCATGAGAAACCACGTGTCACTGCTCCTGGTGTTCATAAACTTCAGTGTTCAAGATGCCAAAGGTGATCACTAGTGATTGTAAGAGATATCAGGGGATACTTGAGATATCCTAGATTTAACTGTATTCAGAATCCTAGCTCAGCTGTTGACTTATGTCCTCCATAATTCAACACCCAACAAAATCTTAGTTGCAGAAAGAGGTGAGGTTTTTTGTGGCTTATAGTTTTTACTTTCCTGACTTAAGCAACAGCTAATACAGACAATATTAGGCAGTTTGGTCCCTTTTCTTTCACTAGTTCCTGTGCAGCACAAGTTGAAGTGACCACAGTAAATAATTTGTCTCTGGGTCAAGATCATGATCTTGTGTCAGCCTGAACACAGCACTGCCTTTGAAGCTAACAGGGGTCTTACACAGGCACAGTTAAGGGATCATGCTACTAGTTTGTAGTGCAAGCTGGAATGTCGTAGAATGAGAAATTATTCTAAGATCTGAAGTGATTGTCCTGATACAGACTATTTGTAAATGGCAAAAAAATTGTTGGTACCATGCCTTCTGTTCTCTCTATATTCTCATGACATCTCTGCTCTAGAAGTACCTAAAAGTTCTTGGGTAATGGCTGCTTTTATGCAGTTTCTATTGTGCTAGAAAAGTAAAGTTGTTCAGATATGCGTTTGGTGTTCTTTACTCCTTTGTAAAAAATTTTTGTTTGGTTGTTGGTTTTTTTATAAACAATTAAAAATAGCTTGTCCTCTAAAAAGACGCCTTTTCAAAGCACTAGAACAAGCATGGGAAACAGCCTTTGAAAGAAAAATTACTTTAGACAAGTTTCAAATTTCAAACATAGCCTTTGTTTATATTTTACTGACAAAATGCCTCTCAAATATTCTTTGAAAGGTGATTACATTAGGCAGGGGCTATTTTAGCAATTTCACATCTCATAGCACTATTGTATACAGGGAACTGTCCACCCACTTCCCTTGTTGCAGACATAGCTCCTTGAGCCTTTACTCAGCTATCTTTCATCACTTCTAAAGCAATGAAGACTTTCTTTTCTTGCAAATTGAAGCCAACCTTTTCTGTACCACCAAGTTTTCTCTAGGACTTCTGGTGGGATGCAGAGTCACTTTTGGCCTGTTGGTGAAGTTCTGTTTGAAGGTCTGTCACAATACTTTGCTTAGAGTTCAGCAGAAAATGCTTTCCTGGTTTAACCAAGTTTTAGGATAACAAAATCCAATTTCCATTTCACATCTCAACAGAAACTTGAGATTTTGAGTATTTCATAATTTTAAGGGGAAAAAATAATTTTCACTGCCTGTCCTTTCCAAATTACATATCCTTCCTTCTCCATTCTATTTTTGCTGTAATTTAAGAAAACAGGACAAAGCCCCTCCTGCAAAGGCACCACACAGCTATGATAAAGCAGCACATCTAGTTATTCCTACCATCAGCTCAGCTGGTGAAAGCTTCAATACCCATTTGAGTTCTAGAGAGACAGGAAAGCTCTCAGTGTTTTCAGTTTCTGCGTAGTCTCGATACCATCATATTTCAATTTTCTTGCTACATTAGTCCATCTCCACTGCAATAAAAACTAAATTTGTTGACATGTTTGAAATTTTTAATACTCTTTAAATACTTTTAAAACATCTTTATCGAGAAAAATTCTGTACCAGCTTGGGATCCATCAATGTGGGAAATACCTTGCATTTTTAGGAATGTTCCTAGACCACAGAACACAACGGTCTGCGCCACCAGACATCAAAACTGATTCTTTGCATGAGTTTGGAGTTTGCCAACAAGCACTGTCTGAAACAGGTCTTGGGCAGATCTCCAGAGTTGTCTGAGGCCAGAGATCAATGTCAATAAGCAGTTCACCTGAGGGTATCTTGTTTTGGTGGGCAAGACTGTAAAGCAGTGACAGTGGAGGCTGCTGTGGGCAAGTTAGAGAACCTCAGTGGCAGAAGCATTCTGACACACCAGCAGACAGTGCTTCTTCCAGTTCTACATAAGAAAGGTGGAACTGCAAGAGGAAAACATCAATGCTGGTTTTTGAACTCCAGGTTCCTGCACAGTGTGCAAAAATGCACAGTACAGTGCATATAAACTGGCTGAAGATGAAAAAAAATGGCCACTCAGTGTTGCTGTGATGTGCTTCTGTATGGCTGAACCAAAGCAGATGAAGTCAGAATTTTGCTCTTTATTGTGCTATCAATATTTAATTCTTCATGTCTTTACAACATCTATCCTTTCTCAGGTATAGCAGTTATGCATGTTTAGAGAAAATAGATTACATACCTACTTTAGTAGTGAACACAGTGTAAAACCCCAAAACTTCTATTTTTCTATCAGACACAGACAAGACAAAAGCTTCATTGGTCTTCATTGCTCTGTCAATGCTATCACCATTCAGAAATCACTGGAAATCCCTTACATTATCAAAACTTTTTCATAAACTAATCCATTCTAAAATTGTCTCAGAGACTTTGGATCTATTATTTCTCCTGTCATACCAGAAGAGACAGACCAGTGTGTATTTTTGGGGCCAGATTGTGAAGGCTGCAGAAACTTTGCTGTGGGTCTTCACCATATTCAATTTATTTTTCATTCTGTTTTATGGTTCATTAGAAGGATTCCAGAATTTGGTGGATGAGGAGGTGGTTGGAAATAAGAGGTATGAGGTATCTCAGATACTTAAAAGCAGAGATTCTCAGTAAAGCAAGATATGCTAAGAACTAGGATATATTTATTTTTTCCTTCCAATGTTATAAAAGCAGATGAAAGACATTCCACACATCCAAGTTTGGACCTATTCTTGCCATCTCTAGCATAAGTCACTGAAGATAGCAAGCCCACACCAACTGAAATCTGGCCTTAGGATATGAAGTATGACCCAGTCAGAGGCGATATGAAGGGTGGGATATGCCCCACACAAGAAAAGTCATAGTGGTCTGGGAAAGATTTACCAGATATGGGTTATGGTTTAGTAGGGATGAAACTACAAAACTAATAACAGAACTTATCCTCTGAGATGCAGTAGTGATATTTGACAACTTTCACATGAACACTTATTAATATCTGATGGAGCTCAAGCCTCATTAGCTCCTATTTTGAAGATATAGTCTAAAGGTAAGTGCACAATCTGGCTCTTTAAAAGCTTGGGCTACAGACATAGCTTTGCTCCAGTTCCCTTTCTACAGAGAGATTTCTTGAGTGGCATTTTAGAAGTATATTATTGATCTGGGAGAACAAGACTGACAAATAGTCTACCAGACACACCCTCCTAAGACACAAAAGCACAACTGAGAACCTCTCAAGTCACCTCTTGTTTTTTACATCTGTAAAAGGAAACAAACCTGACCCACCTAGCAATCAGAGAGGATCTGTTAGCTGGAAATCATAAAGTCTTAACACTGAACTTGCTAAGACAGCTCTTACCCTTTCCCTAAGGAGGAGCAAAGTACCTGAAGAACAGTTACATTTCTGTTCTGCACAAAGGCAGACTTGAGAAAGTCACCAAGGATCCTGCCCTGCTGCTTCCCAGCTTCCTGCCCTCACATGCACCGAGGGACATTTAGTGCGGGAAGAAAAAAGAGGCAAGGAGCCGAGTGATTGCCCGAGGCTGTGCAGAGGATCACTGGAAGGTTCCCCAGTCATTCCTGATTCCCTATTCCCTGCATTCTTCCAGACCAGTCTGCTTCCCAGTCTGGCAGAACATTTCCAAAATGCAGACTCTAAGAACATTTTGAATGATCTGCAAACTTTCTGTATTTAGGATAATTTTCAACTGTTAGTTAGAACATAAGTATTTGGATTACTATAAAAAGAGAATGATAAAATGTGCAACATATAGAAATTCCCCAGGACAAATAGTGTGTTCTTATTATCTCTTCTTTCACACATTTCAAATATAAAAACTTCATTTGGCCCATCACCTGGTTTGAATCAGTGATCAAGTCAACACAGGAAAGAGGCTTCAAAAACAGAGCTGAATCCTACATGTAGCAATACCAAAAGTCCCATTTCTACAGTTGCATTAGGAGTAGGTTCTGCCCTGTTACACAAATAACTAAGCTAAACTTAGCCTTTCAATGATTTTAAGAACCAATTTACTGAAGGTTTATTGACAATAAATATAGTCATATTTCCTTTCCTACACTGACAATTGTTGCTGTAGAGAGCATTCAAACTTTGAATAAGCATTCAGATGATTCCCTTCTCATCTATTATGTTTCCAAAATCTGGAATTTTTGCAGCCTGATACAAATGAAAACAAATATGTTGATAAAGTAAAAAATAATTTAGAATATGGAACACTAAAAAAAGTTTTGCCCAAAATTTCTGCCTCCTGCTGTATTTTGGGTTACTCCATCAGACCTCCCTAAGTCAATGAGTCACTTCTGTCTAATGCAAAAGTACTTTTGCTGTTACTAAAACAAAGGATTTAATGAGCTGCAGGTATCACCATCTGCACCCCCTTCTACACAGGGAGTAGGGGTAGCCAATATCAAAGAGGAGAGGTTTTAAGCAAAATTTGCAGGCACATTGACTGCTGTGTCCATCCTTCCTTCCCTCAGCTCATAAACAACAAAGACACCAAACAAAGATTATCACTGCAAAAGAAAATAAAAAGGAAAGGAAAATCAGGTAACCCTGACTAGATACATCAGAGGAGGAAGAGCATTGATGAAGAAACTCCCACTTGTTTACCAGTCCCTACCGCAAGATGAATAATGTTCAGCTATGAATGAACTCAGGAAGCCTGGCAGAATGTAGCCTGAGATCCAAGACTTCAAAAGGGTCATTCTTTGGCAGACATATGCAGAGTTTAATTCCCCTGGATTATTCAGTAGGATAATAAGTGTAGCCACTCAGCCACCATTCAGACAGTACTGTCTCACCATGGTACCTGCCTTTAAGATATCAATTTTCTTTTTTGTCCCAGTGACCAAGCTGCAAATCTTGGATAAACTCCCCAGCATTTGCAAGTTTCCAGCATGTGTTCACCTTGACTTTAAATGGATACTATAGTTTTGCTGATTTATTCTCTTATATGTCTCGGTTTGAAAAGACAGGTGTCTGCTAAGGAAGGCAGGAGCCTCCTTGAAATGGAAAATGTAAATCCCCTCCCTCCAAATTATTATAATTTCAAAATTAAGGGGCTCTCAGGCAAAGACATGGGGATTGGAATAACAGCTCTTTACTAGTATGTATAAATAAAATTAAAAACCCTACAACTTTATAGGAAAATTAGAATAAAATGCAGTAGTACAAAAACCACTGACAGAATCAGAATATAACCTGACACCCTGTTGGCCAGGGTGTTGGTAGCAGTCTGATTAAATGTTGGCTGCAGTCCTGGAGTGGCAGATGTGGTTCTGTTGAAGCAGTGATCCTGTAGAAGGGTGTAGTTTTTCTCTGAAGGTCCAGTGGTGGTGTAGTTGTGTCCAGTCTTCCTCTGGGAATCCAGTGGACAAAGGCTGACAGTGGTGTTCCATATCTCAGATTATATCCAGGTAGGAATGCTTGGCTCCTCCCCCTGGGTGGAGCATCTCACACTGGGATGCTGTAATTTTATCAGCCATGCAGTGAGACTCAATGACCCATTAACAGAAGAGATACCCCTGGAGTTATGAGGGATGGGTCATGGAAGAGATAAAGAATGTCACTCCACCCCATTTTAACAGATAATAATAGAATACATACTTTTGGTTACATCTTGTGTTGCACCCTAAGATGGATCCTGCTGCCTTAGGTGTTTGAGACATTCTGTTTAAACAGGTGGCTATAATTAATTATTCAAACTTTTTTTTTTTTTTTAATTTGGATTCTTTTTCCTGACAGTGCATTAGTTATAAGCATTGTACAAAAATAAGGCAATTGCATGCTGTTTGGGGCATTTGTGATTAAAAAAACATGCTCTAGCTCATTGTAATGTTTCTGTAGGCTGGCATTCTTTGTGAGAAATTTATTTCTTGAAGCTGCTTTGGGTTTATGTCAGTTGTATATTTTAAGAACAACATCCGCTAAAGCAGTTACATGTGAAAAATGGAAATATACTTCAAGAAAGTATTTATACTCTCAGCTTCTTTCCATTCTCGGTGGGTCTTTAACAAATATTTGGTTGCTAGTAAAAAAGATCAAAAAGATTATTAAAAAATAATTAGGGACTCAGCAGATGAGGGTGCTGCAAAGTATTGTTCTTGCAAGCAACAGTATGAAGAAATACAGAGAATAACAGAAGCTAAAACACACAGGGAGAAACCCTTACTCAGAATGTATAATACACTGTATTCTTGAACTTGTAAAGAAGTGGGGTGAATCTAGCCTTCAGTTAAATAGTCTTGAAACAGAGAAGACAGTAACCTGCAGTGTGCAGGTCAGAAGCCATCAAGTTCTCATAGAGCTCCTGCTATATGTAGGAACAATTGGGAAGGAAAAGAGATCTTTGCACTACTGGCTTTTCCCCCATATTCCCCTGCCAGATGATGTATTTGTAGACAAATACCATTCTAGAAAAAACTGTTTCTTCACAATATATTCTAGGCATCACTTTTCATTCTAATGGGATTTTTTCTGTTAAAATGTAACCTAATTAAAATCCAAATTATTTAAAAGTGAGGCCAACAGCTAAAAACAAACAAAAGAGGAAATAAACCCACCAAACAAACCAACCCAAAAAACCTCACAAAAATATTTACTATTTTATTTCAGTATATATCTCATTTGTAATACATTAGGCTAACATTCTCCATAAGTTTTATTCTATTTCTTTAACCACCACAAAAATCTTTTAATCTGACCTTAAGTGCTTCTTTTCCTGGGTGGAGTGTTTGTTTCCTGATTCACAGTACGTATTACTCTCAAGAAGCAGCCTGAACTAGCGAGGGCTGAGCTCAAATAGAGCCCCTGGTCTATGCTATGGTTCTGTCTCTATGGGCAGGGCATGTAAGGGGAAGCCCCAGGTGAAGCTGATCATGGTCCCTAGACCTTTTGGCACTCAGGGCCCTGACAATTATTGATCTAGCACTAAGCTGTGGAAAGAAACTGAAAAGTAAATTTGAAAAAGAAATTTTGGTGTTCTGGAAACTGTGTGTACTTTTGCATTCATCGAGTGCTTAGAGGTGAGATGTGGTGTACATGTGCATACGCATGTTGTGCTTGGGTCAAAAGGCACCGTAGGATTTATCTTTAGCCTCAGTGTTAATAAATATGCCTGAAGGATTTTCTTTGGTAATGTGAGCACTGAAACTTCAACAGATAACAATTGTAAATACTATGGAGGCTGAGACAGACCTTGGTCAGTGGTGCGTGATGCCCAGTATAATACTGACAATCTGAGATGAAATCCTGTGTCCCTACACTCATGCAAGATTTGCCTCTGCTTTCCATGGAGCCAAGATCTTGCCTCAGGCAAAAGCAAAACTGCAGAGGTTACAATATCTGCTCTTCCACTCCAGCTCCCAGAAACAAGACCTGCATGGCAGATGTATTATTATTTATTAATATGCAAACTTGCACAAACTTTATCATCTCAAATGATAACTGAGTGCTTTCCTACTTGATAAATCACATTTGAAGAATTTTCCAAATAAAGCTTAAACTGTTTTTCTTTTGGAGTAAAATGGGATGATCAAGTATCAGCTCCAAACAGCAAGAACTGTTCTTTACAGGTATACTGAACACACGCAAGCTTCAGTTGGCAAAATCCAGTTCTTGTTACAATGCAAACCTTACCTGGAGTTGTATAGTGAGTTTGGACTTTCCACTGCAGAAGATGTCTGTATTAATTTATTTATATGGAAACCCAAGATTTTTGAAAGAATTATCTGGAAGAAAATATTAGGAATTTGTTGTGGCACAGGAGACAGGGATACATAAGAACTATAAGAGAAATAAAATACATCAGTAGAAACATTTAATTCACTGCTCAGACTGCATGTAAAAGATAATTCTACATTTTGCTTTTCCTTTCTGAAAGATGGAAAATCTACTTGAACATTGTCTTGGCTTTTACTGATAACAATTTTACCAAGGGAAAGATAAGGCTTTTGTCCTCGCTGAGCACTGGCCAGCCTGGGACATGCCTTTGTCATGAAATGCAGTCTGGACAGTCTTGTCCTGCTCTCCCCACTCTCATTTGAACTGATTTGTTTTCATCCCAGAATTGCTGGTCAATTATTAATTGTAAGACCATGATGAAGCCTGACAGTTGTCTCTCATGCGCTTACATTTTGCAGAAAACAAAAGCTAGATCTTACAAATGCTCTGGGAAACCAGTGTTCCTCTCTTGCAAACAGGAACTGGGGGAACTGACTCAACTAACACTTCCAAGGAGGAGATGAATGCCCTCATCTCATGGCCACACATCCCCTTCAGTTCAGAGATGTAAATGCCACTGACAGCAATGTCCTCCAGAGGACCAGTACAGCAGAATTAGAAGGTCACTGAAACAGATGACTTTTCCCATCATTTTTCACAGTTGCTTTTTTATTTTTTAACTTGACATCTGTTCTCCCATGTGTGCATACATATAATGGCTGCTAACTCTAGCTGTTTCTTCAGGCATGTTTCTGTGATGGGGATGGAAAAGACCTTTTCGTTGAAGAAAAGGACATCAAGATTTGAACCACCAAACCTTCTCTTGCTTTCAAATGCCTTGAACTGCTGCAGTTATGTGACACAGCCAGACAACTGGCTTAGCTGGCTCATCACATTCCTTCACAGGTGAGAAGGTAATGGCTTAAAAGAGAGAATAAACTTCACAACTTGCAAAGCACCTCTGGGTCTTCAATATACTGTGTACATCATTTGTACACATGTTTGTGAGATGGGGGAGGCAGGGCTGGGAGAGATATAGAACAAGTAGGAATATAATTAAACCTAAAAACTAATAAGGTGAAAGATCTATAGGAAGCTAATATCACCTTGTAGTTTCACAAGTTATTTTTAAGGACTGTCTAAAATCAGTGAGAATTTGATTGTGGTATTCACAATTGTGATATTAATCAGTGGGCTCAGCAACAACATAAATCTGGCCTCGGGTTTATATTGATTGAACATCTATTCAATCAATAAAAAAACATAAACCATTCCTTTATTTCATCTAGTCTCAGAGTCTGCTGTCCCACACATTACATCTGGATAAATGGCAGTTTATGCTGTTTACAGCAGGAATGACTCAATACACGAAGAATAGTGTGGTTCTACCACCTTTTCCGCACTCTGAGCTGCACCACTGGTGTTGCAGTGCTAACCAGCAGGGACAGATGCTGAATGAGAAATTCTTCTGATAAGAGCTTGTGACAAGCATTTTCCTCCTAGCAAAACTTGCAACAAAAGGGGGTGGGGGAAACGGGACCAGTAGGGAGTATTTGCATAGCAGCAAGCACTCAACATCTGTGGCTTTTGGGCCTTGGGACCAGGAATTTACAACCTGGGCTGCTTTTGGATTGCATGACAAGGTCCTGAGTTTGGATTTAGTCCCAGCAGGCTAATCAGATATGCATGATAATCCAAATAGATATGAAAAAAGGTCTTTATTGAATTAGGCAGACAAAATATTAATTTTTTACCTTTCACTCCAACTCACTTAAGTGTCTGAAGAGCTTATTCTCTTATAAAACTAACACACAAAAAAAGGCAGAGGGTGCTTTTACAAAGTACACTTGATCTGAGCAAAATGAAGAAAGATAGAAAATGGGAGAGGATATAAAAGACACAGAAACAGAATAAAGGCTGCTATTCCACCTTCTCTTTTGTAAATATAGCTTATAGTTTATTATTCATATCAGTTCTGTGTACCTCATGAGATTAAATAAAAGTTGGTAGAATGCAGTGAATGAAGAACACAACAGCTTCACTTTCCTGTGAAGGTGCACGCATGTGCATGTGAGAGTGTGCATCCCCACACACAGGAGCCCTCACAGAGAATAAGGAGAAGAAATGGTTGTGAGCAGGACTGCTACTGGGCAGGGCTCACCCTTGTCCTCACTCTTACCAAAATTCAAGTATTTATTCAAAGCCTCGTTCTTTGAGACATCCCTCTTGAATCCTGCAATAGAAATCACAAGCTTGAAATTCTGACACCCAAAGAAACGACGGGTAGGGAATAAAGGCAGGTTTCAATGGAAATGTCAGGTTCAAGCAGAAGACAAACATGCCCTTTTTTCCTAATTTCCAGGAGTTTTGGCTTTATAGCAAACATTTTAAGTGACTACTACTAAAAGCAAGAGAAAAGTACCTTCAACTGTGGAAAACACAATAGGGCAAACAACCCAAGACAATCTGGATTTCAGAACTAAGATGCATGGAGTATCTTCCTATAGAAACAAACAATGGATAAATAAAATGGATAAATACTTTTATGGGAGCACTGCTTATGTAGCACGGATTAAGCCCTCCATTTTACATCCCAATAACAAGGACATATTTTAGAGGAAGGTATTTTAGAGACTGCTGTTGAGTCTGCCCTGGAATGCCTGTGTGTAGCAAAGCAAATGATTGCCCTGAAGGGATTTTCCCACTGCTCATAAAAAATGTCACAGCCTAGCCTTGTCCCATCTGTACTGTGCTTTCTCAGGGCAACATCAGTGCAACCCATTTGGAGAAGCCTGTGCTGTAAATAGTGATGTCTAAACGTTACACAGAACAGTGGCAATTTTTTTCCCCACTTAAAATGTTAAGGAATGAATATATTAAAAGCAGAGCACAATGTGGTGTTTTACCAATAAAAACATAGCAGGGCTGGATCAGCAAAGATTCAGAGCCTGTCTTCATTTCAAGGGAAAGGTTCAGGAAAACAAGGAGTTGACAGGAGAAATGATGAGTGTACTTTCCATATACTCACACAAATCACACAGTTTCTACTAGAATTGCAGCCAATAGCTCTGCCCTGCCTGACCCACCTTGTTTCCTTACTGGATGTAGGGAATATGAGGTTTGGCACAAGAAGTACTTCCAACAAATGAGGTCTAGGATGTGGTAGGGTCCACACACACCCATACATGTGCCTCATGGTCCCTCTGTCACAAAACCCATTGGATCTAAAGTATAAGAGCAAAATAAATTTGAGTCTGTGATGTCTCTTCACTTCCAGCAAATGCAGGAGTGCAGCTTAAGGCTTCCTTTTAGAACAGACTGTAGGATATGGATGCAAATTCAGCATGTCTGAAAAGGAGAATAAACTCAAAGCTGTACCATACTCCCAGGATCACATGAGAGGCCAAGATCCTCATCAGATCTCCCTCCTAGACCAAGACACTTGAAATGGGATCTGGGAAACCTTATCCTGACAAAACCTGCCAGGTCTATCTATTGGCTAAAGCATTAGTCCTGCGTATAATCTGCAAGGCAGCATGGTTCCCTCAGTGTTCCACAGTGTTCCAGCCCTGCACTGAGCATACAGAAAGATTCCATATGCCCATGCAACTTCCTAATTTGTAGTGGCATTTAACACAACAAGCCAAACATGCCCACAGCTATCAGAGGAACAGCCTACTAGAGCAAAACCACTATTCTAATATTTACAAGTGATTGCTTGCTGCAATTGCATAGTGACTGCCAGGAGGCTTTGAGAGGTGGCAAGAACAAGGCAATAGTCACAGGTCAAAATATCTGTAAGGGAGATAATAAGGCATTATTTGTTTTATACCCTTTGACTTATATTTTCTGGCTCCCTCCTTCCCATACAATGTAATACTGTCCATGAATCTCCCCACAGGTATCTCAGAGGTTTCTACTGCACTTCTACAAACATTTCCTCATGGTGTGTCCATTTTGTGTCCAACATTTCCATTACGTGTCCAATACAAAATTGGTTAAGTGGAATGTGACATAAAAAATGGACTTGTGCTTTTGACAAAGTAGAGGTATGCCCATACCTTTTGCCCCAATTCACTCAACAAACTTGTTAGTAAGCAAATCAGTCTGGACTTGCCAGACTTCAGCCTGTGCAGATGTGAATCTCCAAGGTAAAACTTTTTGATTTAGCAATCTAAAACCTTGGGGAATACAGAGATTAATATACACACTTTCTGATTTTGGGGCCCTTTTTGCCTAGTCTGAAATCCCTGTTTGTCTCTTACTGTCTGCATAAGAGGATTGAAATCCCTGTAGAAATAGAAAATGGGTAGAACTGGAAACAATGGATGCTGACAAGCACACTATCATTATAGGTATTTATGTGCTGAGCATCAAATTGATAGTACCTTCATTTGTAACTTTTGCTCATCTGTTCACTATTATTAAATGAGCTCAGAAACCAGAGATTTGAAAGCGACAGAGTGTAATTACACACTTTAGAAGAAGATATTTTTCATTGTGGTTTTAGAACATAGCAACCTATTAAAAAAAAAAAAAACCAGCAGAAAGAATGTGGGTATTTCAATTCAGCTACATTGCTGTCCTCAGAGAGCAGACTCATTAAAAAAAATCTTTTTTTTTCACTTTAGTTCTAACTAAATGTACAAACAATGCAAAGGCGACTAAAAGCTTTTCCCTTGAAATAGCCCACTCTGCCTAATGTAGAATTTTGAAAATCCTGTATTTAAATAGTGATTCTTTTTGTTGTTTATCAACAATCTTACTATTTTTAATTTTGTTGAGTGATTTATCTGCGTACTTTCATAACATCCATCTGTATAGGAATTTGTATAATCTAGCTGTAAAGTAGCTGTGTTTTATTTTTTCTATTTGATCTAGCATAAAAAGGCTAAAAAATTTTTAACACTTAAGTCAGCAATGGCAAATAGGTATATTGAGGATAAGGATCAGCAACAATAGATAAGGTGTAATGGAAAACTAGCAATCTGATCCGTATGACTATGTGAAATTACTAGCTTTAGCTTGAAGAGGATAGTGTCAGACATCACTTCCTTAGGAAAAATGTAGCATAGTTATTGATCCTGTGCAGTGAGGTCCTCCGGTGGCAACTTACCTTTAGTTTGAAGGTTCTGTGTCACATGCTGAGCCAGGTTTTACTCTTTACAGGGATCCTGTGGATCCATACTCCCACAGAGAGCCAGAGTCATCTGACTATTGCTTTTTCATACAGAGATCATTCAGCTGCTCCTCCACACACCATACCTGCAGTCTGTCCAAAAGTGACAGGAAAATATGTGTCATTGTGCCTGAAAAAAGCACAGAAGTCCATGGCCAAGGGAAATTTCATGTTGTGTATTTTCCACCCTTATCAAAACTTTACTGTGTTTGTCACAGTGTAGGATATATCTGCAAAAGCAATGTACAACAGAACTACTTGAAAAATACCAGTATTTGCCTCACATTTAGGAAAAAAGAAAGCAGCCTCAAGAAACATAGACATCCTAAACTGATTCATCCAGCACATGAGAATTGAGATATGATTGCCATTTAACAACCGTCCAGTTACCAGAGACAGTCTCTTCTCTGCAACCTCCAGTGCCTCCATTCCATATCATGCAGCGTTGTGTTGCTAAGGCTCTGTGTAAGCAGAAGTCTTGATATGGTACCAGTGACTACAAGATGGTAGCTGTTTGCCTGGGCAAGATATTTAGCACCTATCATTTGAATACTTTCTCAATATGTGCAGGGTCTAATGAGCTAATGCAATTATTTAAATTCAAGGAATAATCAGGACCACATTTCAGGTAATAATTTTTTAAGCTACAAAAACTTTCTCTCAATTTCTGATGAATACATGAAATTTTGATTATTTCCAAAGGGAAGGAACTTCTGTGAGGACTTGTGATTAGTTTGTATGGATACTTGTACACAAGTATGGTCCCATTCCAGAGTGAGGGCAAAAGCACTAAATTTTCAGTCTTTTCCTGATTATTTCTAATCCATTGCAAATGGAATAGTTTGTCTTTTCCCATCTCCTCATCTTTAGAACTCTCCAACCCAATCTGATACTGGTGGCAAACTAACTTAATAAGATGGCTTATATGTATTTCTGGATCAAAATAAAGTAAAACATTAAAAGCATTTATTGTGTTGAAATTTTCTATGCCAATTTTCTGCTAAGAAGCAGAGATTCAAAAGGTCAGGCTCTTGCAGTACAGAGTTAGTGGTATATTAGTTACAGTAATTCAGCCTGAAAATTCCAGGAGAAACAAACACAATGGAATGCCCTGAATTACAGGAGGCGACCACAGCTTTAATCAGCTCTTGGGAAAAGAGAAACATGCATTTGGTTATTGACAGTTGATAAACTTTATTATGAGGTTTGAAGAAACAAGGAGTTCTAGGATTTTTTTCTTTAAGTAAATAAGCTTTTGTTTTCTTGCTTTCCTCCCCCTCCCAGCCCTGATTACAGAGACTTTTTTTCCTCTTTACTATACTGATACACTTTTCAAACTGTTATGACTGTTCCTGGCATTCAGGATTTTCAGACCCTCACTGAACTCTAAAGACTGGGATGAGTATGTCTCTCAGCAATGTCTTCAAATAAAGTCCAGGAAGGAGAAGAGATCCTGAGATGATTGATTCTGTACAATGGAACTGTAGTGATTACATAAAGGTCTTAAAATCCAAGGTATGACTGCAGCCTTTGACAGACAATTCAGTCAAGACTTTTAAGTCAGCTTAATGTGTTTGTTTTCAGGAAACACCTATTTCCACAATTCCATCACTGAGGAAGTTATCACTGAATTTTTCTCTTTGTAAAAAGTTCTGCTTCAAAATGTTAGTCATTATTTAAAAATGAAGGTAGAGGAGGAAATGGCATACACTGTCATGGCTTTCTCCATACCATCATCACCATCAATATAAGAAGCCAATACAAAATAATCACCAAAATAGAAGCAGTGCCTTAATGTAGTATTTGAATTTGCATAGACCCTGAAACACAAGCTTGGAGAGGTACAAATGCCCCATTCATCTCCAACATTTGATTACTCCACAACTTTAAAGTTAGAATGTTGATTTTACATTAAATTGCTAATTATATCAGAGAATTTCAGAAGGTTGAATAACATCCTATGACTGTCCAGAGTGAAATATGAGATGTCTAGAGCAAGCAAACCCAACTTTATAGGTGGGCAGGTTTAAAATTTCATTATTTTCAAGCCAATAGAGTGATATTTCTTCCTTTTGCAACTAACTAGTACTTCCAAATGTTTCATCAACATTTTCTGCCTTGTCCAGAAGCATTAGGAGCTCATACACAATACCAGAAAATGAAACAAAAAAGGAATTACCAAGGAACATCACAAAGCCATGAAAGGAGGAAACCAAGGCAGTTTGACCATCTTTTTTTGATATCATCCTTTGGCAATTACTTCCATAGGACAGGTTTTTGTTTTTCTTTTTTTTCAATAATGTTTCATTACATTACTTTGCAAAATACCTATGTATACCAGCTGTCAGGTTTTCTTCTTGTTAAGCAATGCTGCCACAATTTCCCATCAAGTAATTGCCCTCACAAGCAGGTATCGGAATAACATGGGACAAAGAGTTTTGTTGTGTTCCTTTGAAAGACATTTGAGTCAGAGGTTAAAGAAATCACTGCTCCAGAGGCTCTTAAACATGTCATTGTCATAATATAAAAACTGACTTACTAACTTAGATTATTTGGAGAGTTAAGTGCTTGTGTTATTGCAAATTAAACTAATTAGTATCGTTTCCTGACAGCTGCAGTTGAGCGATAGCAATTCCGTGATTTTTTCTTCAGCCGCTCACGTGGGATGAAGAGAAGAGTGGAGACAGCTTTGTGATTTAATGGAATGGGATCAGTTTATCATCATAAGGGCACATCATTCCATTCTTAGCACAACTCTGCTGTTTCCTCTGCTCCCTCTCTGTTCATCAGCTATTATTGCACTATTAACTTATTACATGGAAGCCAGGGGAGACAGATGGAAGTTGCTGGGAACCTCACAAATAACCAGACAAAAAACTACACTGGAATTTGCTTGAAGTATTTCCTGCTTTTGGAACTGTTGTAGATTATATTCGCCATCCTCTTAACCAAGATTGTTGCTGCCAGTAGAAGACACAAGAACCCATTTCAATACCATAACTGGTTTAATTGTTATAAAGGCAGAATTGTGAACTAGTGATGATTGTAGTCTCTAGCTTATATGAATAATTGTGTAAAAAGGGAAAGTTACAGTATTTAATTGTCAGACATTTAGCAAATCACTTGCATTTATCATGTGTGGAAAATGTGTACCAATCATGGTGGTAAAACCATTGTGCTTACCGCTGCCCAGAATTTCCATAAGATTACGTGAGGAACAATAGCAGACAGCCCCAACAAACTCTAATAAAATGTCATACAGAAAACGAAAAGTAATCTGATCAGTAAGGAAACGTCTAAGATTTCTTTAGGAGAGCCAGAATGAAATAAAACTCTTGTCCATCTCCCACTTCACAGAAGCCCACACAAATGGATAAAATTACTCTGAATTCAATTATTCTGGAATTCTAACTTTCTAGAGACCATTGGGTTGTGCTTGAACTTTTCATTAGATCGCTTTGGTCAGATTTATGGTCTACTTATATTACTAAACTGGCTCCAAAGATTTGCTCTATCTTGGAGTCGTTGGAATAGACTGTAGCTTTGTGGTTCACAGACTGGATTAATGTTTTCAGCTACTAATTAATTGCTGATCACCAGCATGGAAATTGAATTATCTATAATCATATTAAAATATGGGGTTTTGTTCCTCTCCTCCATGAATCATTTAGCTTAGAAAGTCTTGATGGAAAGAAATGCATATTTTTGAGTCAACACAATACTTAAGTAAAACACTAAAAGGATTAGAGAAATAAATCCTCTTCATCATTGTTGAGCAGAAATTTAGGCATAATGCCAGCTATCTACTGTCCTAGTATGGTCACTGTTAGCACAGGGTCTGCATACCTTCCACTTTTCATGCATTTGTTTTCAGGACACTCCGCAAAATAGGGAATTTTTATGGTTTCTAGTGACCCTTTGTCAAGGGAAGAAGCAAAGAACAAGTGAGAAAGGCAGCACTGGAAATACATGAGGGAGTTAAAACTGCTTCCTCTATGTGCCAGATTTGTATCTGTAACTACATAATTTTTCATGTCTATAATCAAGACGGCAATAACTGAGTCCATCAAGGGAGAAGTGGCTGTGGATCCAGTTTCCATTCACTGGTTTCAGGGACCTTACACATTCTGAACCAGGAAGAATCTTCCATGGCCACTTAGGAAATACTGCTTTCCCAGCATCTTAACACTTTCAGTCATTATTTTTCCATTAGGGTTGATTCCCATCAGGTATTATTTTCCTATGTTTTTTCCAGTATAAAAGGCTACAGTAAAGCTGTACTGTTCTAGCTGCTCTGCATCACTGAAAAGGAAAGATAGTGTTCATCTTACACCCACCAGGCTTCTTTCTGTCACTGATCTTGACCACACAGAATTTTATCCTTCTTGGCCAAGGACCCTTTGGTGAGCTCCTTGGTGAGCTAATTCACCTTGCTGACTCAACACAAAACTATTTCCCTTTTTTTTTGTTTCCTTTCAAAAAATGCATTCCCAACCACTGTCACACAATCCAACCCTTCACTTGAGATGCTATGTTCACTGTCATGAGATCTGATGGCTTGCATTCCCACAAAAAAAGTTGAATTCACCTTTGCAGGAAATCCCTTTGAAAGACAAGAAGCTTGTGCTGTCACACCAGGTCTTAATAGATGACACCACTAAAATTTCATTGGGAAATAGAAAGCTTCCTGTCACCTCAATGATCCAGATGATTAAAAATGTCAGTTCTTTTCAAGTGAAGATCTTACTTAGGAGTAAAGAATATAATAAGGAGCAATATCGAATTTTTCCAAAACAGTTCAATTCATCTCTCTGAATAAATTGCTACAAATTTGGCTTGAAAAATGCCTGTTTCTTTCCATCATGAATTAAGGTATTGGTTCAATTAAAACAAAAGAATTTTTGATAAAATATCTACACCTACATGTAAGCCTTCAGAATGAATTAAAAAATGAAAGTACCGCAAAATGTTCCTTAGTACTGCCCTGATGTTATTTCATAATTTCTGTTGCATTATAAATGTCATTTGGTCAAAGCCACAAAAAAGGTAAAAGTGAATAAAAAGGAGCTATCATTACTAGGACCAGTATATACACTTTTCAGGTACACCAAATGGGAGAGATTACACACTTTCAAATTCATAATTGTTTAACTGAGTGGTCCAGCTATGAACAGTCTAGAAATAATCAGCACATTCTAGACTTAATTATTTTAACTGAATATATATGGTCTTTAGACAACTCTTAAGAAAAACAATATGTCTCAAAAAGAGGAGATATAAAACATGCAATGTTAAAATGCATTGTATATTGTCATCTAGTAAAGGTGTTTCTTTGTGAAGCTCTTGCTCAGTTTGTCAGCCAGGACACAAACCAGGAATACATTCAGCCTTGGACCAACCAGAGCTTTAATATCGGAGATGGGTGAACCTCTAAGTTTGTGATTTTGGGAAATTCTTATGATTCATTGTCATGGCTGACCCAACCACACAGCAGTGGGATTTCCTTTTCCTGTGTTTTAAAAGACATGCACTGTGGGTTTTTTTTCTCTGTAAAGCTACATTTAAGTATCTACAACAAAACTTTCCCTCAGTTAGAAACACCATGGAAGCAGAGATGAGAATACATTACATCCTCTAGGACAATGTCCATTAGGTAAAAGGTAAAATCAAAGGTTTGTAATAACAAATCAGCCATGTAGAAGCAAGTCTGGATTCTAACTGAAAGAGTTTGCCTTCACTGTTTCCAGCAACAAGATTCTCCTCTAACCTCCTTGTCATCAAACTTTACCCAAGGTCAAGAGACACATCCCTGCAGAAATTAAGGCATTGCCAGTAACAGGGACTTTTCCCCACAGGCTCCTCAGGACTGAAACAGTGACTACAGCTATGAAGTTTGACCAAATGCTCCTGCTGTAGGCAAAGCCTACCCAACTCCCTGCTTCTATCTCCTCACAGGCTCCTCAGAACTGTACCTGTGTGCCCAATTTGGTTTAGAAATCTACTAACTTGTTTGTAGTTCGCTACTTGGGCCAATCAAGGTGTTTTTTAGTGAGTAGTAAACACACCTCAGTGTTTCCAGACAGCAGATAGGAAGTTAACATCAAAATCAGGTGAGACTTTTGCTCATAGAAATTCAGTATAATGCTTTTAAAATGAATGTCAGAAACAAAAGTAGCCTGGTTTTAATTTAAATTAAATTTTTAAGAATACATTTTTATGAACTAGTGGCTCATATAATTCTAGATATCTTAAATCATTATGAGCTTTAGGAAGTAATATTTCAACATGATACATCATGGAAAAGCAGCCACCAAGGGTCTCTAGCTTTCAAAACTGACTAGTCATTTTGAGTATCTGATATATCTGAAAAGAGACTGATTGTATTATGTTTTAGTATCTATTATCAGAGAGGCAAACTTGCTTAAGACATCTCAAGACAGCCTTTTGCAATCTGATTTCCAAAAGTTCTTGAAGATTAGTGAATTGACATCCTAGATGGAGACAGGCACTAAAAACATACAATAATTACTTTGAGATTCCATGAAAATTTAGACAGAGCAATCCTTCATAGGTTTTTTCAGGGGCATAATCTCAAGACTTTAGTCTCAAAATTTTTGAAGAAGCGAGATCTGGTGAACACAATGTTTCTTTATGGACTGGAAGAAAGAAACAGAATTGCGTTTCTTTACCAGAAGCGCATTGCCATTTCTTTATTATAAGATAAATTAAAATAAAAAAGTCAGCTATTGACTTCTTAGGTTACAAGGGTTACCACAATAACAAAACAAAACTCACACTGCTGATCTATTCCAGGGGTTATGGCCAGTCCTGTCTGGAACAGTAGCCACAGCAGAACCCACACAGTGCAGCAAGGATGTGCTACTTAAGAAAATATAGCTTTGCAGAACTTGTGTTTCAGTGGCAGACATTCCTGAGACATATAGTTCCCTCATGACAAATATTGTCTATTGCTAAATTAACACTTCTTTAAACTGAGAAGACAGGCTCTTGGCAAGAGGCACTTGCATTGTGTAGTTAAACAGATAAAATAGTTGCTTGCCTCTTTATAGAAAAATTCTCAGCAGTGGGAGTGTGCACCCCTCCCAGCTGACAGCATCTTTACACCAGGGTGCTGCTCCAGCAGCTACAGCACCGAATGCTCCCCACCAGTACAGAACAGGCCTTGCCTGACACAGCTGGGTACAAGTTTGCGGTGTGGCAGGAGTGCACTCCAAGAGCCATAAAGCCTCAGTGCCTATTGGCTGCAGTGAGTGCCATCCACTCTCCATCCACTTTTCTACCAGCAGTCAATACTGCACCTTCAGAGAGTTATACAAGGCTTTGCCACAGACTCTGATCTGAGTGAGGAGCACATGTCAAAAGCTCATCCAACATGGCTGGCTTGGCACACCTTGTTTTCACTTTCTCTCTGGAGAAAAGATAAACTTCTATCAATATCTTTCTTCTAAGGCCCTATAATCTTGAATATCAGAGTTAAAAGAATCAGAAAAGAACAGACTTCTTCCAGATTTATGTGATTGATTCTCTACCTGCTATCTACACAATTTCCTTATTTAAAGAGTTCAAGGTTTTAAAATAAGGTCACCAGTCTATTCTCTTCTTTTCAGTGCTCTAATACATACCACTCTATTATTTAAAAAAAAATTAGTGAAAGTGGTGAGCAGGTATTTAGGGCTGTGATCTTCATCAGCAATCTCTTGGCTTTCATGTTAGTCACATTCTGCTTACTGGACTTCAATTTGCTAATTTAATGATTTAAATAAGAATAAATGCTCTGAGAAGAGCAAGGAACTCGAAAGATAATTGTGCTCTGATCCTATTTCTACTTGATCACATAGGATTCATTAACCATTTGTTCTCATAGTGTCTCCAGACATCAGAAGTGGCAGCTAATACAGGAGAAGCACAATTTACTCTGGAAGTGTACCCCACTAATATTCAAAACAGTCAACTTAGGAAATGCTGTGTTATTTTTAGAACAACAGCAATAATAATAACTATTCAGAAATGCAGCCATGTAAACTGATTAAGACAATGCTAGTCCTGGATTAGTGAGATTTGACTCTGGTAAAACTGCTCTTTGCTGTGGCAGAAAGCTCTCCTTTCTGTATGTTATTGCTTCAGTACAGCACAATGCCTCGAGCAGACACAGTCCAGAGCAGTGAGGAGAGATTGCTGCTGCACGACTCTGCACTTCAGGCAGCATGATGCATCCTAAGGCACATTACTGTGATTTGCCACCATGCAATCCACAGATATGATTGCACCTCATTTCAGAGCTAAATGGAACAGTCTGCCCCTTTGTGTTCAATCAAAAGCTACGCATTGACTCTCAAATTACATCTGCATTTACCACCTAAAACATGAAAGGAAGCTTGTGTTTTCCAGCAGCATCTTCACTCTTTGTGCACCAAATTCAACAACCCACCTGCTCTGGTGTGCACAGCAGTTCCCTTCTTCTCCCACAGACAAGATGATGGGATTTGTTTCAATCCAAGAGTATATTCTCCCCTTTTCCCTGTTGGGCAATTCCAGGTTCTCAGGCTCCCGCTCTGGCCAGTTCTGTAAAAATATAGGTTTCTGAATTGTGTAATAAATCGCCTGCCAATGTGAAAAGCCTTGGAGCCAGTATGTAACTTTTTTCTTTAAAACTAAGCTTATATAATATGACAGCTGTATTTCACAGGTACCATTATTAGCTGTGTAACAAAGAAGGACAACTGTAATGCTCAGCTTAAATGAGGTTCCCTCCTAAAGAATACCTTGTATCCCCATAGGATAAGGCAAATGCCTGCTGTCAAACCTCACACATGAAAACTTAAATAAAAAGAGCCTTATCATTGTATCTTTTTAGATGGGAACAAAGATTAAAGAATGTGTTCAGGTCACCTAGGAATTCTGCAGTGGAACAAAATGGACACGGATCTGAATCCTGCCTCAGCAACTTAAGTACAAAGCTTTTCTTGTGTTTAAACAATCAGAAGCAGTTAAACCAGCATGACTTTTTATCCTTTTATAAACTAACTAAAGTGCTTATATAAGACCATATATTTTCTGGTCGATGAAATACCATTTCTGGGGATCTCTCGGCCATGTTGTTTTGTAGAGTTTTAATCAGTTTGATGCCAGCAGTGATAAGATTTACACCTACCCAGAACAACACAGAGTCAATCCCAGAATCCATGGATCTGTGACTGATGTTTGAAAGACTGTAGACAGTATTTTCTATTCCTAGCACCATTAAGCAGAGCCCTGCAGGAGACTGTGGCTTCCTTGGATTGACAGATGATAGCTGCCAAGGGGAACAAATGCTGGGTATAGATTTTCCTGTTTCCTCATACAAATTTCTCACCAAGAGAAGGCTCCTTAGGAGGTGGGAAGGAGGGGAGAGAGGGTGATGCAGAAGATAAAAACAGCAGCACAATCCCACTAATCATATGTCTGAAGATAGCATTGTTTGAAACAATGAAAACACACAGGATAACACCCACCTCTCCTCATTTCCTTTTCCCAGAACATCTTCCCTTTGGAATATATGAGTCACCTGAATAAGTGTCAGGTCCGATTGTTGTTACAGGTGGTGTTGGAACACATACCATAGTAGAATCAGGTTTGGACGGGACCTTAAAGATCATCTAGTTGCATCTCCCCTGCCTTTGGCAGAGACACTTTCAACTTGATCAGGTTGCTCACAGACTCATCCAATTTGGCCTTGAGCACTTTCAGGGACAACCCTGTGGGGCATCCACAGCTTTTCTGGACAGCCTGTGCTGGTGCCTTACCACCCTCACAGTAAAAAATTGCCTCTCAATATCCAATATAAACCTACTGTCTTTCAGTTAGAAGCCATTTTCCCTTGTCCTGTCACTACATGCTCATGTAAAAAAGTCCCTCTCCAGCTCTCTTGTATGCTCCCTTCAGGTACTGGAAGGTTGCAATTAGGTCACCCCAAAGCCTTCTCTTCTCCAGGCTGCACCAACCAAACTTTCAGCCTTTCCTCAAAGGAGAGATGCTCCATTCCTCTAATCATCTTTGTGGCCCTCCTCTGGACTTGCTCCAAAAGTTTGATGTCCTTCCTATTGTGCAGGAATCCAGGTGGAGTCTCATGAGTAGCTGCTGTGATAGATAATTTCATAACAGTTTACAATTTAAAAAAGCACTCATTTTAAAAGTGAACAAAGCAGGCCAAGATTTCCAAAATCAGAGTTTCTTGTGCCATTGCCAGACTAGTTTCTAGCCTTCCCGGTAACATGTCAGTCACTAGGAATCCTCATGGCTTAGCATACTGAAAAACATCTCATGGCTGCTTACTAAAAACCTACAGCCTGGGCAATCTAATCAAGGAACTGGCATGTCCTTCAGTTAGCGCCAGCTTCCACCCCCCAGGGGTCAGCTGTGCAGACATGGAATGTGTGAGTCAGTGCACATACAATAACAAGCAATGTTCAAAGCAGCACATGCTCATTTGTGAACTGTATATGTCTGAGATCTCCATCCCAGCACGCTGATTGCCACAGTTTTCATTCCTTTTTGTTCATCATCATGAAGCAACAACCTCTAGTGTTTCAGCCCAAGAAATAGTGCAGTCTCCTCCCCACATCAAAGAGACCTCTAATATTAGTGCCTTGCAAAACAGGACACCAACTGCTATCCAGAACTACTTAAAAACAGAAAACAAAAGCCAAAGCCTCCTCATCATTATACAACTGCAAATGTTTTGGTCCTGCATGTCAAACAAGCTTAGTTTTGACATAGACTTCTAAAGTTTCCGCTGGCTTGGCAATCAACACCTCTCTCTCACAAGCTTCTTAATATCCTAAAATTCTGCAGCTGAACAGCAAGAAATGATTTGATGAGGAATGATGGATTAATTCATCTCATATATATGTTTAAGGAAATGAGAGGAATGAAATAATTTTAAGCTAAAAGTCTTTGCATGTCCTTCTTTTGAAGGAATCTTTGTATCAAATGCTATGAATTCATGTTTCTCTGCCACCAGTGAGGCTTTTGCAAAGTAGCAGTGGCAGTAAATGACATATAATAACCTGTGGTGAACTGTCATGAACAGTTAATTTGATACTAAACACAACAAGTAATTGACAGAGATATTTTCTAGGTGTCAAAGTATTGTTATGTCACTGAATTGGTATCACAACTGTCTCAATGCCGTCCAGCAGGAAGAAGTATCTGCAGTATCTGCAACCAAGAGGATTCTTTTTAGTCATGGTTTTGGCACGTTCTAGAGGTCTCCTATTCAGCTAATGGCTCTAGCACAAGTTTACAAACCCAGAGGCAGGCTAGATACTAGGAGAACACTGCCATTCCTCCCAGGGAGCAATTGGAGGTCTGTCAGACCAGCTAGGGGCAATGCAGAAAACTTTCCAGGAAGCCACAGAAATGTTATTTCTCTGTTGCCTTTTAGCTCTCTGGCAAGCATTAGAAACTCCTGCTTGCATTAGCCCTAAAGAGGACTGGTCCATGCTACCATCCTGTAAAGAATGCTCTGAGCTCCCAAGACCACCACATCATGTGTAGGCCATCAGGCCTGGTGGCAGCCATCTCCACCTCACACAGATATTCTAATTTGCCACTTCCAAAGCAGCTGTGTTAGTTCTAGCAAACTTAGAGGGGGCCACACTTATCCCTGAGGGAGCAGCAGAAGGAATTTGATGAGCAAACTCACACTTCTGCTATTACAGCTGAGAAGATGGCAGAGGTGCTTTCTTACCTCCCTAGAGTGGCTGTGATCATTGTTTAGGCAGTCACACAGTACCTGCTCATCTTCCTGATGGATTAGAAATGCAAGGGGTTTGTCATAACACAGTAAGGAAGACACACACCAAGGCTCTACATCAAGACATTTGATAATCATGTTCATTACATATTAGATAAAGAGATAAATAATCCTCTTCTGAAATGCTGGTTTCTATCTACAACAGAACTAATAGAATACTTACTAAAAGAGCAGCTCTTACAAACTTTGGAAAAAGGGCAGAGAACAAGCAAAGTGCTGTGTATGTGCATTCATACTGAGATCCTTGGGTATTAAAAATGCCATAACTTTTTTTTCCAGATATCATCTGTTGCATTCTTGAATACGGTCAACCTCATCCAGAGACTTGGGCAGAAACAAAGCAAGCATATGGTACATCCCACAGAATTTTATATTTTTATTTTTGTGCAGAAGTACAAGGTTTTATGCAATTAAAAAGAATATTTACCATACTTTAACATGTATATCTGTACCTCAAATAATCTATACAAAGTCAGAGGGTAGATGGGAGTCTGATGGAACTATCCCTCTATATGGAGGACCCATGACAACTGAGAATACACTGCATTGTACTGAGAAAGAGAGAAGATCAAGTGTATTTTATTTTAGCATTACGATCTGCTTGAATTGCTTAAAGGTGCCTACATACCTAAACACCAGATATATGAAAAGCAGGAATTTTGAGTTGATACTGACACAGTGATCAGCATAGATATATTCACAGGACAGTCCTGCCCTCCACATTCTGTGCTTCTTGAAAGGGATCACCTCCATGAAAGCTTGGAAGGCCCTCATTACCATGGGATACACACAAGGAATAACATTTACAGATGTATAATTCTTAACATGTCTGTGTTGTGGGCTCCCTTCTCGTGAAGTGCGCTCTTCAATTGTCCCTGTTTCAATCATGATTATCCTGAGCCACAGGAGTTCATTTATGTTTGGAATGTGCCCTTTGGCTGTCACACCACTTACCTCCTTGGGTAATGTGCTCCACATTTATCTTTTCATTACAGTGGACTTACCAAAGCAAGGCGTAGCAGCTCAAGACGAAGTTTTATATGGAAAGCGTATGAAGTAAATTTAGTGTTTCAGTTTTGTAGTGGCCAATCTGAAACATTTTCAGTTTCCTCTGATTAGGCATAAATTTTGTGACACCCAGAATCACACCATATGCATCACACTGTGAACCCATCTATTTCAGATATCTAAAATCCAGCTTGAATTAAATTAATTTTCTTAAAACAAGAAAATTATTTCAAATATTCCAAAATTAAACAACAATGTTCATACTGACATACCAAGCTGAAGAGTCAGTCATAGAAGCCAGCCTCTGACAGGATAGTAGGAAAACCCCAACATGACTATATCCAGACATCTTAAACACAGGTTTGGCTGGCAGTCTGGAAAGTACTAGGTTTAAATGCCAGTGTTTGCACTTGATAGTACACTAAATGCATAAATCCTTTAACATGATACTTTGCTTGAGTCAGAATTCTATGCCTATAAAGCTATTAACACTAAACCACAAATGTCCCAGCAGTTTAAGAGATGGAAACTGAGTTACTGACATGTTATTGAGGTTTTATGGAAGCAGGTACATTACGGAAAACTATTGGAAAATAATTAATTTTTTAAGTACTGTTTTGTTAATGACATATCATCTAGATATAAAAACTGTTTATAATTTGCTTTTATGGCACTTTGGTTATCATACATGTGGCTGTTGATTATTTTTATGATGACATAAAGTCTTGCTCTCAACACAGAGTAATAGAAAAATTTCAAATATGGAAAATATTTTTCATGTTGCTTGAAGAATCAGTTTACTCAGGATTTTCACTTCTATTTTTAGGGGAAACCAAAGTATCCAATTTGTCTTTTTTTATTTATTTCATTTTTTTCCTCTGAAAAGGTTTTGACATTCTGTACTCACTTGTTTTAGAAAAACAAGGATTTTTTTCCCTTAAACCCACATCTCTTTGGTAAAAAAACCTAGACATTTAACAGAAACTGAAAATTCTTGTTAAGAAAAAATAGACCATACTAGGTTTGAAAATCTTTTGACAGGAAACTGCTGGCCAATTCTACTCCTAGAAGCTTATTGATCCTTTATTTGTGAAGAATTTGCCGTCTGAGAGCTGCCAGCAATTCGTAGTGTGCTTCATTGCATAAAGAGTATTTCAGCACATTTCAGCAGTAATTTCTGCATCAAGCTGAGCATTTCAGCAGTGAGTTGTGGAGGCCCAGGAGTCTGCCACCAGGGTGGTCATACCTCAGCCCTGGAGGGGCAGAGGCAAAAGGGGAGAGATGTACCTCTAGAACAGAGTAAGAAAAGGCCTCCCTCCCATGGGCCTTTTGCAGCCATATGTTGGTGCCTTTTGGGTTCTGGTGTTCTGATAGTGTGTGAGGATTGATGTCACCCTTGTTCAGCCCCCGTTTGCCATTCATGTACCCTTCCTAGGATGTTCTTCCTTCCCTTAACCCTCTCTGGCTCTGTTTTGCCACACTGTTCACCCGTTATCCCCTTAGTTCTCCTGGTCTTTATCCACCCCCCTGCACCACCTTCCCTTGTCCTTGTTGGATCTCGACTCTCAGATCTGTCTCTTTTGTCCCTCATTTAACCTTGTGCCCTCCGCCCAAACATTTGCCCAGGATTTGGAAAGACAGTGACACATCCAGTTGAACAGATAACTGCATCTGACACATTAGTTGATGTAACAAAGAAAAGGCCATTGTATTAGTCAGTATTAGCAAACACCTTTCGAGTAGGGAGTCCGATATTTGGTTTCAATCTCAGACACTGGAGGGCTTTGCTCCTCTCTTCTGCACCATGACCCTATGGGCAATGCACATGGGACAATGGGTTTCAGTGACCTGCACTAGTTGTGCTCTGCCCATGAGAACACACCTTAGAAGAGGCTGCACCTCTGCACTGCACCCCTGAGGAAACAAAATCCTAACTACACAAAAACGTGAGGTGAGAATCAACTTATTAATGTGCCTCTTGGTGTGTGTGACTTATTGTGTGTACTGATGTATCTCCATGGAGAGGGTGGAGGGTAAATCAGTTCCACTGCAGATGGATTACAGCAACTAATGACGTATTAAGGCAGGCCCTCATTTTTCTCACTGAACATACAATAGGACAGGCTCCAGCAAATAATCTGTGGAAAAACATCCTTTTCCCCAGAGAATTTTGCCATGTTACTCAGGTTCTACTCCCAAATTCAGATAATTATTTTTTCTTTTCTATACCTCATTTTCATATTCAAATCACTTACTTCATTCTAGTGCTGAATCAGTATTGTTTTTCTTCCTTTGCAAGAAACATGGAGCTGAAAAAGCAAGACTATTATTGTTGCCAACTGATTCCACCTTCCTTCAGAACAAGGGGAGTGTCCATGCAAAGGAAAATAAGCTTACTGCATAAGGGGCATACAGTATAGAAAAAAAATCGTCAGTCTATTATTTTTGTATATTTCCACTACACCATGACTCTGTGCCAAACTGAGTCTCTTTCTCCCTAAAACCAAATTAAAGTATCCTTGCTGGATGGCATGATTTCTTGGTGGTTTTTATAGGCAGCCACAGGAAAATTAAGTTATGTGAATTTTAGTCAGAAAATCTTGTTTCAGGTTCAACAAAACTGGGAAGTGATTAATCCTCTTCTGAAATATTCCATATGAGATCTGACACATAAAAAAACCCAGTTCCAGAGTGGTTACTCTCCAGCAGGGCAATTCCTTGTCTAATGGCTGAAACTGTACCTGCAGCAGTGAATAAAGCAGCTAGATTTTTCAGTTCCAATGGAACAGTACATTAGTAAAAGATTTCATCTAAAGATATGACACTGACAGCACACACTGAAATCATCATATATTAGGGAACTTTTAAGTTAGCTTGAGAGGTAATGAAACACCCAGGCCAATTCCTAAAGGCCAGGGCTATACAAAGTAACCCTGAGGAACACAGGTCAGGCATCCAGAGAAACCTCTTCTTTGTATATGTCATATAACCTTTTTGAAGACCTCCTTCCAGTGCCTGCCCAGCATTAGGGCTTTCCTTTAGTGTGGAAAGAGCACACGTGTGTATCTGCCATTGTCTCTGTTTGAAAACATCAAAGTAAATTGTCGTGCAGGTCAGCAAAGCAGTAGGAGGGAGGGAGGTCATGGCTACACAGTGTTCACTATGCCTCCCTCTAGTAACCTTGCCACCAGCCTGCATTCCTGAGCTTCCCCTGTTGCACAGCACCAGAGGCATATTTGCAGCTCACAAGGCCATATTTCTGGTCCTCAGAGCTAAATTGCTATACCTACACAATGTTGCATTGTGTCATGTAGACATAACTCACATTTCTGGTAATGCAACCTCAGCCCTAGATGGAGTTATGATGATTACGTTTCATCGATCATGCTGCTCACTACAATCTAATTATGAAGAAGAAACCTAACAAGGCTCCAAAAATCACAGTCTGAAAAAAACCTCAGATATGCAGCTGTAATCCTTGTTCTCAGTCAGCTACCATTGCTTCAGCACTGTGCATTAACATGCTTTCATGTGTGATCCAGTCACTACTGATCTGTAAGAAAGTTCAGCCAGGTCAGTCAGATAAAACGGAATTAGAAAGCAGACTGCCATCGGTATGCTGGAAATACTCCTCACCTTTCCAAAGGCGTCATATATGCATTCTGAAGGAAAGAACAGATCTTTTGGAAAGATCCTATTGAAAGAAATCCTTGGCATCTTCATTTTCATATGTGTGTAGAATATATTGTTTTGTAATCTGAATCTGTTAAAAATGCATAATTGAAACAAATCTCTCTTTTTTTTTCCAAAGTAAGGAAGGACGAGAGAAAACACTAATAGTTTGCTTACAAAGCTTTGACATTGACTTGGCATTCTGCTGTAGTTAATGATAGCTCTACAAAGAAACAAGTTACTGTCTTATGTGGGAAAGCATATTTGTGGCTGAGAAAGTGCTGCAAAAATTGCAGAGAGCTTTGATAATTTTATACCACATTTTCACCCCTGCTTTTACAGCCAATTCATTTAGTCAAAAGTCATGTTTTCTGCTGCTTATTTTTCATTTCATATCTCCTGATTTAATGTTTTAGTTCTGGGCTGAATATCATTTTGTGTGATGAAAGGTACCAAGACGCAACTAAGGCTCTAACACTTAGTGAAATTTAATTATTTTAGCTCATTCCATGCAAGGGTTCTTGAATCAAAAAAGAGGTTACATTGCATTGCTTTTATATTCTCAGATCCCTCCTAACCCAGTCAGGCCTCTTTCGCTATGTGAATGCCTTTATCACAGCCACACTTTCTAAAAAATCAGTTTTGCACCAGCACATCAAAGTTCCTTTGGGATCCAAAAGGGGGTGTCTGGCTGAAGTTCAGACAGCGTGTTCTATTGTTTTTCATTTCACTTCACTGCAGACTTTTTACTAGCAGGAGCTAATAAAAAGACAAGATTCCAGCTCCTACGTTTTGGAAAGAAAGACCCCAAAGGATTTTGCATCTGATTCAAGCCTCTGCAGTTTCTTGGAATTTTTTCTCTTGATTTCAGACAGTTTTCTGAGTTCTCAATCTATTTCTAGAAAAACCCAATAGATTATATTGCCCTCCATTGCTTCAGCATTTGAGACTTCTTTATAGAAAACAGATAGTAAAGGCCAAACCCTTAAATCACACAAACCTTTTGAGAGGAACAGCTATAAGTTGGCCATAATCTTCTTGATTTTTGCTGTGTTTCAAATGTCATTGTGTTGTTACTATGGCTGTTGTGTTTCCTATCAGAATGACTTTTAGTTTTAAACATGTTTGGTTTAATTCATATTTCCTAGGATTCCCTATTTCTCTGAATTTCCCCAGAACATGTAAAATGAAAGCTTTTACAACGTAAGAGATAATGGTTCCCCTCTCTCTAACAAGGGCTGCTTTTCTCCACTGTGTTAACTACTAAAGCTAAATAAATATTAAAAAAAACCCAAAAAACTCCAAGCAAAACATTTAAAGGGCTCTTTTTTTTTTCCTCTTAGATTATATGTAATTATTTTATTCATTTCACAATTACAGCCTTGCCTTCAGACTGGGTAAGACTTTTTTTTAAATATAAAGACCAAAACCACAACTTTTTGCTTCCTTTACTTTTAAAATCTTGCCTTTACACAGGCCAAGCCTTCTATAAGGGAGAATAAATATTGCTTGGACTAAGGGGATGGGGAAACTGGACCTTGCTCTCTCTTCTGTAGCAACCAGTTAAAAGTTATGTGTTTAAATTTTTGGCTTAACCCCTTAACCATATTTCTTGCCTCAGTTTAGCAGATACTAACAAAAGAAATCCAGTTGAAAGAGTCCATCATAATCATTTAGCTGGGCATCCCTCTTCCTGGGCTAGTGTGAAGGGTATGACACCCTGTCCAGCAAGGGGAACCACAAGCTTAGTGCTGAGTACTGCTGCTATTAAAGTGACCCTGGCTTTTTTGGGTAACAGTAATCAGGTCCATCATCATCTTTCTTTATCATCAGGAGTTGCTACTGAGCTCCAGACTTTCATACAAAAAGAACTGATGCAGGAAGTCCCTCTCTGTCATGGTGTTAAACCTTCATCAGAGTTCTGTGCAGCCTCCAAACTAAGGAGCTCACAAACTGCTGGTGTATCTTCAGGTAATCTGTTAGGCAAGAACTCCATATCCATGCTTCCATAAGCAAAGCCTACATCATCTTTCATTCACTCTTCACATCTCCAGGAGATTACATCCAGAAGCTGGACTTGTGATATTGGCATATTCTAATGCAGAATCACTGCGGTATGATCCCCAATGTGATTAGCACAGCTCAGCCTCAGTTGGAATAGATTGTTCCTATTAGTTTCCAACTGATCCTGGAACACAAGTATTACATCTGATTTTAATGAAAAGCAAGGCTTGGTTGTTTCCAGTCAGCTAATGAAACAGTTGAACCTTCTCATGACTTGCTGTAATTATACCAAAGGCTGTGCATTATCACAAACAATGCCAACCTCTTTACAAAATGTAAAGTTAATCCTCCAGTACCTGTGTATTGATATGTTTGGAAATGTAAACTGAGGAGTGAAAAGAAATCAGTGCTACCCTGGTGAAATGTGAACATACCTGGCACAGCAGCTTTCATACAATATGCTGTGGCAGCCTCTTGGTTACATGTAACTTTGTGTTAACAGGAAAAGTCACTTTAAAATATGTTTTGTTCATGAAAGCCTCAAGCACATACACAAGTTAATTGCATTTTAGAAGATCATGTTAAAGTACTTGTAAAAAACAGAAGTGCATTATGAGGAAAAAAAAATCAAGGTGGCGATATTACCAAGGAATTTCTTGCTCTCAACAGCTTTTTCAAAGACTCTGGCAAGATGCTGTACTTTCAAAACTAAAAGCTATTTCCATTGGGTGGCTTGTTTCCTGGCTTCTGTAAAACAGCTTGGTGGTCCTGGGACAGCTCTTACTGGATTAATGTTCTTCACACAAAAGCCACGACTCTAACTGGCATTAACTATAATTGGCATTAACTGTTCCCTGCTTCAGCAGCCTCATCTGAGAAACCAAAAATCAAATCCACAATGTAGATTGAATTGCCCTTAATGGTCCTTCCACACCAGAGTTAAGGGCATGCTGAGGGTAAGGAAATGTTTTTGTTTGCTAAGGCAGGCAGAGAACTGCGGTTTCTTCACCTGTCCAGTCTGCAGAGAGATTAAAGGTCTACTAAGTGATCAGTCAAAAGACAGAGCACCAACAGATCCTCTTTGGAAAAATGGGGCATTTTAGTGGCAAGCACTGGGAAACCTCTCTCTGCCACTGAACTGCAAGGCAGTCTTTGTCATATCAATCTCTGTGCCTTCTTGTATACGTACACCTGTTTTAAAACATCATCTCTCTGGCAAAGTATCCACTGATGGAAATGGCTGTTTAAATACCAGCAAACTTTACTACACGTTTTCTCAAAGTTTAGAAACCTTATAACCCTTGGGGCAGGAGTGTGGGAATAGCAAGCATCCTGTGTAAAGTTACCCTGTTCCTGCTTACAAACCAGTACAAATTTGGAAGGGTTCATTCTTTGCTTCTCTTTTCCCATTTCATTTTTTTTTTTTTTACTCGTGGGCAAAGGTATCTGTGCAGGTCTTTTCCATACATTTAAAGATCACCCAAGGGGTCCACAGATCAAAGGCTGACAAGCACAAAGCACAGACCTGCGATAAAGCCTTACTGACAGAAGGTGCAAGAGTGAATGAGGCTAAACTGGGTGCATTCTGGTCCAAGACTGCAGCTACGTCTTTTGTAGCTGCACTGGTGGCTGATAGCCACTGCTGCCAATGGTTTGCTTTATACAGTAAGAAAACTCTAACCATGGAAAGTATTTTAAAACCACAGCGACTTTCTCCTTCCTGCTGAGTTAGGGAGGAACTACATAAGTTCTGTGACACCAAGGAAGCAGTACAAAACCATTCTGCCAAAAAACGTGTCCTCCATATTAGCCTTAGTCCACTGATTTCATATAGGCCCCAAGCCCATAAAATGTTGACCCTGGATTTTGGAGGGTTTCCAGTGAGAACAAGCAGCCTGTACTCTCAGCTCTCTTTCCACCCAGATAAACAGTTCTATACTAGTATTTAGTAAGACTTTAACCACAGCCTCATAACTATATACTTTCCTTTAAAAAACCCTACATTTTTCAACAACAGCACAGTTAAGAACTACTCCTTCAAATGAGTTAAGAGCATTAGCAGATGGAAAATCCAAATGCTGTTACATACAAAAGATAGAGGCAAGGTTCATGCATTCTTGCATCAGAAATTTGAATATATGGCTTTGCTCAGTCTTCTTATGCCTTCATACTCAATATCATTCAAAAAATACTTGTAAATGCAGTATGAACAACTGTCCATCTTGCCTGCCCTGTGTTTTCAGAGACAAACGTAAATACTAACTCCCCAGCCACTAAGTCTAACTACTAATTTCAAATGCAAGCAAGCCATCTGTTGTCAACTACTCATTTGTATGGCCATGTCACCAAGGATCTCAAAGTAAGAGATCACTGTTGTGTTCGATTTTGAACTGGTACAGAAGAAAATAGTAACTTGCTTCAAGGAATTTCAAGGATGTAGCTATGCTCTTTTAAAACTTCACAACCTTCTTAAACTTCCATAGCTGTAACCTTGTGGCTATTTTTTAAGGCCAGCTAACCAACTCCTATTTAAATCAAAATCACCAGTACAACTCTATATGCCAAGCTGGATACCCTTTCACTGCTGCGGTCTGTCTCCTGCTGTGTCATCCCATTTGGAAATAAGAAGGGAAGTTGGTCTGGAATAGATCATGTCCCTTTACTGAGAGCATTTTGGGGGTAAAAGAGATAATTATGAAGGAATTAGCTTCATAATATTACAGGGATTGGGGACTATAGACAGAACAAAACTTTTAAATATTGTTGATTTATCAGCACTTAGGATTGTCCTCCTCACCATTAAGTTCATAATTCCCCTTCTCCATAATTGAGGACATTATGTTTCTGTAAATTGGTTAAAGTACTCCAGTCATTTCTGTCTTATATTCATTATATTGAATGCATTTATATTCATTCTCTCTCTCTACAAATGTGGTGGAAGTATTTTTTTTCAAATTTTCCAGTCACATTTGTGCTGAGGTCTGCTATGGAACAACATGAAATTTTCAAAGTAGAATTCTATCAAACTTTGAAGTCCCTAAAAAACATCTCCAAACAACTAGCTTATAACCTAGTCTTTCTTAAACCATAATTATTTTCCTTTTGGGATTAGGAATGCTTCCTTTTCCTCCTCTAACCCATTTTATGGTACTTGTTTTGTTTCTTTCTGATAAATACAGATATGTAGAAATAAAACCACAGATTTACAATAAAAGGACATACATTTAGTTCATAAAACTAGTACAAAAATGGCAAGCCTCTCATGACACTCTGCAGACACTGGTCTACGTAATTATGGGTATTTAGATGGGGCTTTCTGTGGCAGCAAAGCACAAAAGCTGCCATCTCACTGTTGCTACACAGCTTCTAACACACAAGATACCATAAATTATAATGGCTGATACTCCTTGTCAGCAATGGCAGACAAGAATTTCTCCTTTTGACTTCTAGTGCTCTTGTGGCTGTAAAGTTCAGCCTTTGCAAGGGTTATCTTCCTACAGAGGAAACAAAGCAACGTATGATTGCTGCTCCTTTGGGGTTCACTTTTCTCTAGCCAGCTTGATATAGACCATTTCAAGTTTAATTAAAACATCTCAAATGAATTTCTGGCACTTTGTAGTATAAACTGAATTAAAATATCTTAAGAAACCTTGCACCATAAAACTGGTAAATTAATGAGTGGAAGAATAGTAGCATGTGTGTGTGAAAAAAGGATTCCAGTTCCATTACCTGGTAGTCTTGAGGGCTGCAGGCAGTAAAGTGTGATGTGACTGCATCTCTCAAAAGCCTGATCATTGCTTATTCAAAGTTCTTTTTCTTGACTGATCAGTACTATTCCCTGGTATGGAGTAACAGAATGGGTGAGGTTGGAAGGCACCTCAGGTTATCACCAAGTCCAACACTGCTTCTCTGAGCAAGGCCAACAGAGCAGGTTACCTAGGATCTTTTCCTGAGACAGAAATACTTCCTTTTTTTCTGCCACTAGAAAAAGCCACAGGATTCCAACAAAAAAGGAAGAAAGACTTTGTAAGCCTTAACCTTAACCTAAGCTCTCTTTATGAATCTGTGGGTCGGGGAAGTGACTGCTCTTTTCCACTCATTCTGCTGCAGGTCAATGTTCTGATGTCCACTCCAAACACAGTGAGCACTACTGATAACACAAACTGTGTCAAAGCTGTTAGCAAGAAATCAATAAACCTCCTTATGCTTAAGGCCATGAGAGACACAGAAGTCAAGTGGATAAAGCTGAGCACTCAGAAGCCTGTTGATTAGTGTTCTGTTCCCAGTTCATATCAAGTTACTTTAAAAAAATGTGCTGCACTGTAGAGTGTTTTGAGATCCTGTGAATAAAATGGTCCTCAGTCCCATTCAGACACACAGGAATTCACAGCAGGTCATGAAGTGCTGTTAAAACTACTTGCACCCCTGAAATCATGATGCTTGTGCCAATTTTTTAAACTGTGCTTATTATCAGATTATACAAAATTACATGCAGAGAAAATTACACTTCATTAGTTAATTCAGCATAAATTATGCCAGACTGCTCAGGAAGATAATTCCTAAAGAATGCTACTGTTGTTATAGTCCAAAAAGCCAATCCAGCCCATCTTCAGCAAGCATTAGAATAAACCCAGAAAAGTGCTGTTTTCTTGAATGTGGATAATTTTTTCATCCAATTTATTTGCTTGTATCTTATTTATTAGGCTGTTTCACCAAAGATGCATTATAATGTCAAAGTACTAAAATATAATGGTCCTTAAAACAATAGTAACTGACTGGTGATACCCTCATGCAGCAGCTGCTGATAGATTATCTACTTGAAAAGAAACGCTGTAGACAAAAATCTAATACCAACAACTATAAACACAGAAGTTACCATTAATAAGACAAACACTTCAGGAAATTAACAACAAGGGGAGACACTTATATTGGTTATACTATTCATCGAACAATACTGGCTTTCTAAAACAATTTGTAAGGAACCTCTATTCCTCACATATTCATTAAACTAGACTCTATAGCCACATTTAACAAATACTCATCATGGCTCATCATAAAGTTGTGAGGTGGCTACAGTAGGTCAGGATATGCTGGCTTAAGGATTTTAACTAATTGTTTAAAACTGTGGACAGAAATGGGGTCATTTAATTAAAAGTTTGAATGAGAAATTTCAGGTGACTAAAATAATGACTGAAATAAAGTTCATATAAGCACAGTGCATGCATTTTCTTCAAGATTATTTTTTTTGCATATTTTCCAGGTTGTGCAGCGCAGAAGAAACAGTAGGAATACAATGGCTGGACTAAAAAATGCCATTACTGTTACTATCCTCTGAGCAAGAGAGCTTATTTTACTTTAATAATGACACAAATAGTGTGTTTGAATATTTTGTATTTCTGTAATTGATTACTGACAATGTATTATAGAATTCTGTAGCTGCAAAGGGTTACTGTGAATTACTGCTTAAAAAAACAGCACAGTCTGTGAAGCAAAAGATGGAATGACAACATTGAAACCACAAGGACATCACATTTTGAATGCCAACTCATACAGACCCTCACTACTGTAAGGATGTCCCTCATAACAGTTAGTACAATGCCCAATGCCAAGCAGTCACAGAATTAAGTTAGGTATAGTCAGTGAAAGGACCAATGATTAAGGACAATAAAAATGAGTATAAAAAAGTGCTGAAAATTGGCTTGTCACTCATAAATCCCACTCCTGCAAAAACTTTTTAGCCTAGGCAATTTTCTCCACTTCAAAGGTAGAGAAAAAAAACCCCACTTGTGGTAATCATAAGAACATACAGAAATACCAAGTATTTCCAAGGGAGTTAGGCAGGCAAGTGTTACCACAGCAGTATATGGAAAGAGGAACAATTACATATCTTCCCAGATCTTCTCAAAGCAAGGTAAACCAAATGGCTGACACAAGACCTCCTTAGAGCTTTTGATTGAGCATCATTGTAGAATCAGAAGAGTTCAGGCCTAATAGAACAGCAGTATTTTTAATACTAAAAGCAGAGAGGTGTTTTTCGCTCAAGCAGTGTGGAGGGGAAGAAAGAGAAATGGGATGTACATATTTCTGCAACCTTAATTTGGTCTAAACCAATGGACTAAATTCTGAGCCAGGAAATACCTTGAGTAGCCTACCTAATAGAAATTTGCTGTTAACTACTCCTTTTTGTTTACAGCAAGTAGTGATGTGTTAGGAGATTTCAGTCACAGCACAACTCCAACAGTGGCTGCAGGTTCATCCATTACCACCCTCCTGCACTGTCTTTTGTTGCATACCATCAGGAAGGTGCACCCAATAAGGACAAACCATGGGCTGATTTTTTACATCTAATTCATAGTTTAAACTATACTGCTTTCTGATATTATTTTTTCCATCTCCTTTCTCATAATAACTTTAAAAGATTTGTAGACTTGTCTACCCAACACAAGTGTTGCCTAGAAGGTTTATTACATAGTTGTTAAGCTTTAATGCTTCTAGTAGTCAGTTGGAATTTAATTATAGCAACTATCCAAATAAATCTGATTCTGTAGATTCAATAACAGTAACTCCTAAGTAAAGAATATTTGAATATTCTCCCCTTTTTTCTGTCATACATAAGCATTACTTGTTACACTAACAACCTTACAAAACATGTCATTTCCCTAGGATCATTTGGGTTAGGAAGGACTTCAGGAGGTCTCTAGTCCAACCTCCTGCTCAAAGTACACCTAGATATGATGAAATTAGATCTAATTGGGATAGATTCACAATCACCCATTTTTCAAATCATGATGCCTGGAGCCTTGACACAGGGCAGGAACGGAGTGATTAATGGCTGGTGGCAGTGAGCATTGTGCCTTTAAGCAGAGTGGGTGTTCTAATTCCAACCAGCATGGACTAAGGAAACTGGTGTTATAGAATGATCATTTGGGGTTAACGTATGATATTTGGAACATCTGAAACCTGTTATTTTTCCTAGCTGAGGTTTATCCTGAAGCTTCATAAACTTTCCATTTTAAATTACAGAGCTTCCTTTTTTAACTATAATAAACTTTTATCTTAAAATGGTGTGTGCCTTTTAATCATTCCAAAGTATTTACTTTAATTAGGTTTTAAAAACCCTGCAGAAGACAGCACTGTTCTTAATTTTGGCTTGTGAGAGTTTGCTCTGCATTCAGCTAGCAGCAGTTCCTAATACCCCTGCTGAATGTCAGCCAAACAGAGCATTTGAGGCAAAGCAAGATGGCGTGAATTCAAAAAAGAATACTTGTTTTCATGAAAACTTTGGTCCAGTTTCATGGCATTAGCTATAATCCACTGGTTTAGTAGAAGAAAAGAGTTTTCGTCTTTCTTTCTCTGCAGACATGCAGCATGTGGCGTTCTTACAGTGTCAATGTTTTCCTTGGTTTTCCCATGCTTCATTAAAGATTTGAAGTTCAGAAATCCTGAGAATCCCCAACCTAGCAAAAACCCCTGGGAGCTGCAAACACTTACCCCTTAGCAAATATGGTTCAAATGATATGTCTAACCAGAAAGAAAGAAAACAACTTGGGGTCAGGGAATAAAAAAGGTTGTTATCTGGGGTTGCTGGAACTTCTTGCCTGAGGGTGTAATAGCTTCTAACCTGAGACTACAACAGCAGCAAAAACAACATATCTAAGATTTAAACTGAAGTTATCAGTTAAATTACAGATAATTGAGTAGTTCAAAGCAAGCACTCTACCCCAAGATAAAAACCAAGATGCCTTCCTTCTCTGGCATTTTAAATCAAGGTAGTTAACCTAGTCTGAGTTAGCATAGGCTACAGAAAATTTTACAGGTGTCAGACTTTTCTATCCAAGCTCTCACAATAGTTCTGTCCCTTTTCTGGTGTGGGGTCTTGCACACAAAGCCTGAGATGAGAGCACTACTATGGGTCGAGTTAATTTCTGCATCACTTTCTTACTGAACCTGAAGTTCTCATACGGGACTAACTGCTGGCCACAGCCAGAGGTATGGAGATGAGCATGAAGAGGTGTGGACTAATGTTCTCCTGTTCATTCTGAAGAGATAATCTAGTAAAGAAAAACTACTACTGCTTTTTCTTTAGGATACTTTTCAGTGGGCCAGAATAACTAGAAGTCATTAACTCTTGCAGAACCATTTTGTAAAGATTTTCTATTACTCCAGCTGTACAAGCAGAAAGCCTCTCTATCTGCAGATACTCTCTGATATAAACAAAAGAGAATGTTGTTTCCTCCAGTTCTTTTCAGGAATATTGTAAGAAAGGATATCAACACAGCAAGGCCTGTTGGCTCTTACCCTTCTCCCACTCAATGCATCTGAAACTTCACAGGCTTCAAAAACAGATTTCTTGCAAATTGAATTGAGGAGCAGGGTTGTCAATGTTCAAGCACATGGATGAGGGAGTGCTTACTTTGGCTGGGGTATAGGCCTTGGCCCTCAAAAGGAGGAAGTGGGAATCAAAATACCTTAATTTAGGGACCAACTTAATGTAAGGGTCACAGAGTGATTGTGTTTCCCTGGAATGCTACTGCTTGAAAAATAAAGATGCTTGTAATGTAGATTCCTGGGTCTTAGATTGCCCTATATTCAATGGTACGTAAGATTTCTACATTAGAATTAGCCTTTTTTTCAGTTAGTCTTTGTTCTTGTCTGTGCTCTTAGATGTCAGTTCTGCACAGGAATAATGAGGCTAATAAACCTCAAGGAGGTATGCTTGCCTAGTGCCATTTAAGAATTCCAGAAAGTGAATCATATTATTTATTAATCTGGCCTCTAGTCCTAATTTAGACTCAGAACAATAGAGTTCTCATCTAAAAAGAGCTAACGTAGCCCTTGGATGATACAACTTAAAGTAGACTTTTAACTGAAGGGTAAGAAACATCCAAATAAATCACACATTCTGAAAATGCCAACGTGACTTTTTCTTCCAAATTTTGCTGAGCTGGGGCTAAACATGCTCTCACTTCCACTAGTGCAAAGTCTCAGTTTGCACTAGCCTAAGCAATATAAGGACACACTGAATTTTATACACATCATTTACTTCAGCATGCCAGCATGGAACTACTGAAATACATAACAATTGCTATGTGCTTAAGCATCTTGCCAGTGCAAGAACCAAAATAAAGCTGCATGCCACTAAGGTCATCACAGACTTTTAAACAGATTCAACCTGATAAGCTGCAAAATTAATTAATGGGTTCCGATTTCTTTTTATATTATGTGGATATGCTTCTCTTGCAGTGTGCAAACACCTGAAACTAAATATCTTACCAATAATATGTTTTATAATAATTCCTTTAGAAACTGGTGCAGCATATCCCTTTTGTCCATATGGAAAGCGCAGATGAGGAAGACTTTTTTGGCAATGACTAGTACCTTCAAACAAATTTAATTCACATCAACCATGCAATGCCTGAGACAATCATTGATAAAATACTATCATCATGCTTTCTTCTGTAGTTTTTTCTCAAAATTTAAAGCAGCACTGAGTTACTCAACAGAAAGGAAACAAAGAGAAGATGCTGACAACAGAGTGGAAAGAGGCTGAAAGGACAGTAGTTTTGTTCTCTGCTTCTGAGAATTATCAACAGAAGATTCTCAGCTGTAGAAATTAATGTTTTTCCTATTTATTATATAAGTCATCTCAGATTGATCTTCAAAATACTCTTTCAGGTATTTTTTTCCTATTGATCTTTCCTGGAGGAGGCAGGAAACTGAAACCAGAATTGGGTCCTCTACAAAAAGAATTCATAGAATTTTGCATGACAAAAGTGATAGTTTAGTGGCATTACAACATCTTTCACTTCTTCCTTGCAGACATTTATAGGAGTAAAATCGTGTTCACAAGAACATTGCTAGAAAGCAACAGGACTAGGAATGCTCATTCCAGGGTTCAGCAGGTAAATGGTCAGAAGAGGGAATCCTGCCAAATTACTTAAGTGATGAGGTACACCAAATTTCAACTACTTTAACAGTAGCGTTCCTAGGAAATTAACAAGTAATTCACAGTCTGAAATACATTAAAAAAAAAAAAAAATCAATCAGGGAAGTTCAAGTAATTAAAACAGTAAAGTCTGCTCTTGGAATCTTCAATCTGAAGTTACAGCAACTCATGTTTCATTTGTTCCAATTGAATTCAAAGGGTGAAATGTCATTTGCAGAGTCTTTTTGTAGGATCCTTAACAACTAGAAAATTTTCATAACCCCAGTGACTTCAGGGAACTCCTGGACTTATCTTGGATTCCACAGAATCACACAGATTCAGACCACCTAATCACCTGATCTTATGCAGCGGTTGATTCACTGCCAATTTTTATTGTGCTTTTATGAATAATATACAAGCACTTTGAGTTACAAGTAGGCACTATTTGTTACACTGAAATAAATAGAAATAATAAGAGCAATTTGGCACTTTTACTATGAAGTAGTATATAATTATAAGTCGTTGGGAAATTCTAAGAGAAGCAATTTGGAACAAATGTTGCTTAAACTAATGTTTAATATTTAGACTGCTGGGTCAACAGAAGGAGTTACAAAAGTCATTTATGGTAGCTAATTGAAGCCTATGAAAACTATATTTATATTCAGTGGTGCTCCCCTTTTTCATCTAATGAGCTTACTGATCTATAGATTCACTATTTGATCAGTGCATCTGGCTCCACAGACTTCATGGTTTGCAAGCCACAACCTACTAATAAGCACCCTGCTGCCTGTTTGCTAAACAGATCAGTGCTGGCAGGCACCCAAAACTCTAGCCTTTGAAACTTGGAGCTTTTTTGACTTGCCCAACCTATTGTGTGGCAAGAAAGACAATAAACTATGAACCTCATAAATGCTGAGCAATTAAACATAAGTTAGTAATAGAGCTGTGGTAACAGAGACTGCTTACCTCAATCCAATATATGCCTCATTTGTTCTTTGTGTCATTCCTGCTAAAAGCCAACCATAAGCAGTTTGCTCAAACCCTAATGGTTGAGATTTCCTTGTAAACAAGATGGTGGCCACCTACTAAGGGAATGCCATCATCCAAGTAGCAACAGGATTTTGCTTTCAGCAAAAATTTTATGTTTTCATATTCAGCAACAAAAGAATTCACTCAAGTTCTCAATCCTCATGTTTTAGCACACTGAGAGAATTTCTACTGTAGATTGAAGTTAACTCCATGAGCTGAATGTCTCCCTTTGCTTCTCTAGAGAAAAAGTGATTTACTTATGGAAACATTTTCAGAATCAACAGTTTTCCTTTAAAACTGATGAGCATTGGTTAATGACTCACTCCAGTTTGAGAACGAATCATACAAGAGTCAGATTCTGGTTTCATGACTAGGCACTGCTCTAAGCATCCAGGAGTGAAATCTTCATTTCTGCATGAATCAGTTCTGCTTTGGTCTGACCACTATATAGTCTAGTTTAAAAAAAAAAAAAAAGGAAAAAATTATCATAAGCTGCTCTAGGAACTGCAAAGTTGTTCAGGGAAAAGCACTCATGTAAAAAACTTAATTTGGCCTTTTCAAGCTTTCAACTCAATAATAGTTGTGACCTGTGAAGTAAATTCAGTGTAGGTATTTTGGAGGAGCTACTAGAGGACAGAAAAAGGCAGGAAAATCTTCCTGAACTGCTATCCTTATAAATATACTTTGTTCTTGATTAAAAAACAAATGAAAGAACAAAATACAGGAGAGAGGAAGTCTCCCATATGTAAAAGCTCAATTTCTAAGCACTGAAGTTATTAGTTTTTATCTGGATATTTGGTCAGATATTTTTTATATATTTATGAACTATATTTGGTGCCCAGGGAACACCTTTGGAAGGAGAAGGGAGCTGCACTGTGTGCTAACGTTACTATTTTAAACAAAATCTGTTGAAAATTCTGCTTTCTTCAGACAAGATCAATAAGACATGCTCTTTGCAAAAAAAGCAATTGTTCTTCATCCAGTTCAATGTTTCCCTTTGAAGCTAAACAACTACATTTTTAAAGTATAAAGGCAATCTAAATTCTATTCATAACCAGAAGACCCATTAGCCTGAACTTTCTAATTAAATTACTAAAATATTTTCAGCATCTGTTTAGTGAGTGTGGCCATAGAAAAGACCTCTACCACAGCATACCTTTATTTAATATATTTGTTCTCTGTCCTGGGCTTGTAGGGTTCCATATACAACTGTGCACATTTCAAACATGTCACTCTAGGATGAGAGGCTGTTTTGTTTCAGCAATGTCCCTCTATGGGAAAGTAAGGGGTATAAAAGGGCACAGGTATTTTCTTCTGGCTTATACTGGAAATCCTATTAACTGAAAAGTTAAAATTAGTTGCTCATTTATATACATCCCCAAAGTACACATTGTCTGGGGAGCTCCTGGACTGGAACAGAAGATTATTATGTCTGTGTGTGCTGGCAGAACAACAGTTTGTCACATAAGCTTACAGCTCCATAGAGAACATTCATTCTACCGTTGTATTTCAAATGCTGACCCAGAGAGGCCCCTGCAGGGATGGGGAGAGTGGTGCATAACCCAAACCATTCCGTTTCAGTGCCTCCTTTAAAAAGGTCAACAGTGCCCTTTACAGGGGAAGGTTTAAGGGTATACACATTATTGCTAAAAACAGGACAGAAGCTATCCAACAACAAGTAGCTAATAACCAGTTTGAGTGAGTACTAATCTTGGTTGGATACAAACCTGCAACATACAGGGGAAATAATACCATGCAATATCAACCCCCAGAGAGCTTGGACCCTCCCCGAAATCTCTTCGTTTAGATATTGCTGATCTAAGTTTTCTTCACAGTACTAGTATCCTTATTTTCATAGAAAGCAAAATTATCTGTAATGCCTTCATGTCTCACATGAAGCAATCTATCCATAATGTTAATTGCTTGGATTTTACTCTGCCAGCAGCCCAGTCACTAGAGAAAAACAAGTAATCAATTTCCTTATTTGAAAGCCAGAAGCATATAATGTTTATTAATAGAGAGCATGGTTTACATAGATTTTACTGTTATTGACCATAAAATGTTGTATACTATAAGCAAGGGTAAAATTTCTAACTAATTAGCCTGTGAAGATCATATTTAATGGAGTATATAAACTTAGGCTCTTTACAAATCTTTAGGGTCTTTTTCATTAAGCGTATGCACACGTAGTCTTTATGCCGAAACAGGATTTTGACACAATTCAAGGTTAAATAATGCACCTTGAGATGCACAAAATAGAAGACCTGTTCCAGTTCTTTTAGCCTGTAACAAGGAATCAACTGAAATACCATGCATCTTCCTCAGCCAAGGAACTCTAAATACATCCAGGGAAAAAAAAGCTGTAATCATCCAGATACCTTAAAATTGTTGTCAGCAGGAAAAAAATATTGTTTTCGATATCCACTTTTATCTCCTGGTGCCCTGATTCAGAATACAATTTGTTAACTCCTACAAGAAAAGCCCCTGCAGATGTTTTGCCTGGATCATCTATTGCCACTGTGCAGGCTGACAGCCTGGCTGTACTCATGACCTAATGATTCAGACTTCCTCTGGCAGTTCTCCTCTCAGCAAAACACTCCAGCATACACAGAAGCATCACTGACATCAGTAGAACTTGTACATAAATTCGCAAGCACCTTGTTTAAGTAAAACCGTGTGGTAAAATGACTAAATATGGCACGGGCCCATTCCACTATGATGGAATGAATATGGCCGTGGGCAGCTAGGTGAGGAATGGCTAACCTAACAGTTCAGTTACAGTGAATAAACTGTACTCAGTGCAGTCCTTGGACAGTCAAAACTTTGAGCAAATTTCCGTAAGCCATAATTACACAAGTACTTGCCCATTTTAGTCCAAATCTTGCATTTGACTCAACCCTAGATTCAAAGCAACTAGATTCATCAGCAACCAATGTCCCCGAGTTCTCCTGTTAACTGAGATCCTTGGGAGCAGTGTGCCATCACCTGTATCAATACCTAGTTTGTATAAGCTATGACTTCAGTAGCATTTCAGCCACAAAACATTCAGTTTTTGATCCTTTTTTTCATTTTGTTCTGTTTCAAAGTACCTGTAAATAGAAGGCCATAGGTGTCATAATAACTAAGGTGTGGTAATCAATATTCTGAGAAATGTATTACTATGGGAAGATAAAAAATATGTTATTGCAGAGACACTATAATACTCAGTTGTGAATTAAGGATTTGATCTGTTACAATATCAGAATACAAACAAAATTCTGGTTTTAAACTTAACAACTGCATTTGTGTCACCTTCTGGAGCCTCTCCCATTTATACTGAAATCCTTAAATTAAATGTGTTCCCACTTGTTTAGGTTGATGCTGCCCTCTTCTGAACATAGTAGATCATGACAATCACTACCCAGAAACTTCAGGACTCTCAGAAAGAAATTAGTTACACAACAATCTCCAAATAAGAAAAAACCAAAAAAACGTTTCCTTTTTAATCTCACATAACTCAAATTTAACCGGCGTTTATTAGAAAGGACTAGGCTAAGAAACTATTTTCAGTCCAATTTGCAGCTGGAATGTAAACCTTTGAAACAGCCAGAATCTGAGTTTCTCATTCACCCAAGAATTTAAACTGAAGCAGACTTGTATGAATGTGAATCATAATTTGAGAGTGCCTCACTCAAATTTTTAGAGGATTCTTTTTTGGCCCCCAATTGACACTATTACTTCCTTAGTGGCTCTTTGACCACTCAAAGCAGACCATTGCATTTTCAGAAGTAATTGTTAATGTATGTCATTCTTCCCTTAAAAAGGTACTATGAAGTAGTAGTAGTACCTTTACCTCTGTGTTCACACCCTCCAAGGTTTCCTTTGGGTTTCATATGCAAACAAACTAATAATATGCCAAAGTCACCAAGGTTCTTATGCCCTGGGCTATACAGTCATGGGAGCTATTCATAAAGCACACAAATATTTTTATTCTGGTGGGCTTGGCCTCATAATAATCCCAATGCTTATATCTTTGTACAAGTTTCTTCACAGCAAGGGCTTGGAAGAGCAGACCTCTACACTGGCAGCAATGGAATATTGTATTTTTAGGGCAGTAAAATAGCTAAGTTCACATGACCAAATGTCTGCCCAGATCAGTAAAGATAAAAAGGAAATAGTCTTGCTTAAAAATGCTCTTATTTTACTAGTGTTAAGCTATTACCATGTTAAATGTGTTAATATCCTGTTTGCCTCACATCACTAAATTGATTCTTATGCAATACAGACAACTATGTCAGCACTTTCTTCTGCTCTGCATTAATTTAAAAATGAAACTAATTCTAATTTTGTTTACTATTTTTCCTAATTAACTATTATTTCAGGATGAAGCATTATCTGCTTCCTTCAGGATATAAATTCATCATGATATATGTAGCAAAAACGGATAAATTCTTGAAGTCCACTCCAATGCTAACAAGAGCTAAAATCAAACAGTGCAAAGTTGCTTTTGTGGATTTAAGATAAAGGGGGATAAAGACAGAATAATTACAGTTTTTTGACGCTAACAAGATTGTGTGCATTCAAATAGTTAACCATCTGCAGCCAGAAATGTGTTGAAGTAACTCTTAAGGGAATTGCTTACCAAAAGAAATGGAGCAGAGATCTGAAATTGTTCAGCTCTCTTATATGAGAAATAAATGAAAGTAAGAGCGGTTTCTCTACTTCTTTACCCATGGAGTTAAATGTGGGACCACACAGACTGACATAATAAAAGCCACCTGATACCTGGCCTAAGGCACTGATTATTAATATATTAAAGCTCCTTGCCCAAGCAGTAACTTTGTAATAAAGACAGTACATCACCGGAAGTCAAAAGGGCCTACCCATTAGGCAGAGTATGTGGATGTGCCTGCAATTTTGCACATACAGCCTGTCTTAACAAAAATGCCAGACTTGTGTCAGAGCCCATTTATTTCACTTATAATACCTCCTATTATAAGTCTCAATAGGACTGAAAGATCACTGTTAATATTCAAGACTGATTTGCAAACCACCTACAGTGAGTGTTTAATGCCCAGTTTCTATTTATCTCAATGGGATTTGAATTCAAGCATACTTTAAGTAGCACAGGAAAGCTCAGCCCAAATCTCTGGCCCATTTTGGGCCCATTTGAAACTTGCATCCTCTCCAAAGAGACCTTGATTGGGATTTATAATTAATCCTACTACATGGGCCAAATGACACTGGCAATTTCTCAGCCAATTCCCTATAGTTCCTCAAGTTCATCAAATCAGATCTTCAGACTGATGGTGAATTATTTAAGCACCACACCAGAGCCAGCACATCACAGGGGCTTCAATAGCTTCTATTTGTGTTCTGAATACGCCCATAGCAGCTGTTAAAGTGTGAATAATGATTTCCATAGAGACCTTCTTTGCCTTCCTGTACTAAGCAAAAGCTGCAAACAAACTGGGTGTTCTATGATTTGCACATCTCAACCTTAAGAGTGATAACAATCACCATTGGAAGAATTGCTTCACCAGGGAATGACATGATCTTACAAGTCCCTGTGAGGAGCAACACTGAGCACCTGAAAAGGAGTCAGGTCAAAGCAACCACTTGGCACATTATAATCAGCAGGATTTTCCATGAAAAGAGCAATGTCAGTCAACATTTTCAAAATATGTTCTTGCCCATCATGTTTCAGTATCAAAAATTACTTGATGTAGAAGTGCTATTTTTTTCGTATATGATATGAAAACAGAATAAATTTGGTTCAAAAAATGTTCATTCACTGCTAACAGAACTCAAAAACTCAAATTTATTCAAAACTGCTTTGCAAGTATATTTTAAAAGCCTACTGTAGTTAAGGAATAATATGAAAAATTAAGAAACTTTAAAGTAATAAAAACACAAAGTGAAAACAGTGCAAAATTTTAGCAAACATATTTTAGAAGTTGTGAAGTCAACTTTGAAATACTTTAAAAACAAGAACGTGTTAAAAACTTTGATTCATTTTTGCAATATACTCTGTTGAACAGATAGTCTAAGGAAAATAGTAGGTAACCTCAAGCAGCTTTAGAATTCACCAATTTGGATTAATGGTCTGTTTCACAAAAACTTCCCAACGCAAACAATGCAACATTTTCAACCTACTGATTGCAGAGAATGTTGCCAGCAAAACTAGTTCATGCGAACTACATAAATATTGTTTCACTTTGCATGCGCTTCAGGCAGACATTAAGCAAGTTGATAAAAGGTAAACACTAAAGGTGAAGCTTTGCCTATACAGAGATGGAAAGCCAGTTTCATCAATGAGTGCAATGAAGGCAAGATTTTGTCAAATTGATATATAAATCTTGTTCTCATCTCTGGTCCTTTTGCCATACAAACCTAGATCCAAAAATGAGCAGTGCAAAATACATCCTTTTTCCTCGCCACCCCGCTCATGTGAAAATAACTTTATAAAAGTCATTTTACAAAGTCATAAAAAAGAGGCCTCCCAAACCTATTCCCCATTCCACCAGTATCTGTCAGTCCTTCTCCCAACCTCCTTGTTTTTATGAAAGCAGACCAGCAGTAGGAGTCAGAGGGAATTTACCACTTCCTTTCATGGAAACAAAGTTCCGTCTCCAGCCCCTTCATTGCCTGTCAAGTTTTCAAAGAAGTGTTGCTAGAGGCAGGAATACTTTAAAAAAGCCCAGCAGATTTCTAAAGTCAGCTTTAAAAGTGTCCTTTAAGAGCTTCCCTAAGGTGTTTATGGCTTATATTGCTCAATTAGCTATTTTATATTGCAGTATTTTCTTCAAAAGCAATCTTTGACTAATTGTAAATTCTTAAAAATAAGTTTCACATTTTAAAAGTCCTACTTTTACAGCTGCAATAAAGTCCTCTAGGGCACATATTAGGGGCCACAATAGCACATGACTGGACTTCAACACTCATCCCATCATCATGATGGGTGTCTCCAGCTAATTTCTGTACCTAGTAACAAGCTGATGTTAGCACCTGTTCTCACAAAATGGATTTTAATAGAAATGGGGCCAAGCTGAATGCATCTGGGGAAGCTCAGTTCTGAGGGCTGGCTGAGTCCCTCAAACATGAGAAGGTTTTATAAAATCACAGTGTGCACAGATTCCAGGCTTTAGTGGTTTTGTCACTGAACTTCAGTTAACAAACTACTTGAATGACTAGCCCAAAATACATTTCATTCTCCATATACGCTGGACAGGTAAGCATGAATGCCATAAAACTGGAAGTAACTAAAGTTCTGAATCTTTAAAGGCAGTCAGCCCCAGCACCTATCTCTTGGGGTAAATGTTTCCAAGTTGAGTTCAGTTTTGAAATAATTCTGTTGATTTTCTATATGGTGCTTTTACTTGACTATAGTAGAATATTACTGTAATGGAAGAACTAAAATTTTGTAATGTCTCAATCAGAAATTACCGTTCTCCCTATAGTCACTTGTATTACAACAATATGCAAATATATATTGCAGGACACTTACATTCATCTGAAACAGTCTAATTTAGTTTGCATAAAGAAAACTTTTCCACCTTCCTTTTTTCTGCTCACATAAATAAACATTACGGTTATGCTCGCAGAGAGTTAAGGAAAGATTTGCCTTGACTGAAATTATTTCTTAATATTTCCATATTGCACTGTTTGGAGTATCAATAAATCACTTTTACTTATGCCTGTTAGTTTCCATTTTGATATGCCTGTATTGTATTACACAGACTATACTTCATATACTCTTCTCACTGAGCTTACACAAATGAGAACTCAACATCCTTCAGCCTGAGCTGCATGGCAGAACTGGGGCTCTCATGCAGTACAGCAGGCAAACACATCCTCACCTCTACAGCCAAGGGCACTCACACTGACACAGCTCAACTATGCCCTTAGTTTCTCCTTGCTCTGTGTATTGGTAAAGTCAGATTTGTGCTACACCTCTGCTTATCAACTGGCACTGCATAAACACCTGAGCTCTCTGAGTGACATCTGTTATCAGAGTGAAATAAAATATTTATCTTGTTCAATTATAAACATTCAGAATACAACTCTAGCTGTAAGAGGTCTATTACAAGTAATAAACCGATATTCATTATATGGCAAATTTCCCAGATAAGACTAAAAATAATTTGATTAATAGTACTGTGGCATACTAAAATATTTACATGATAAAATATTAATACCCATCCAAAGAAAAAAGAAAATGTGGAAATGAGGCAAGTCTCACTGAACATGAGGTAATGATCTGTATTTTCTAAAGTCTAGGATTCAGGATAGCCCTCATAACCAGTGTATAAAAAGCCAGAGCACTGCAACTGAGAGATGAACACAAAACCTGAAATGTCCAGAGATTTATGCTAGCCTATCCCAGTCCCCTTCATAAAATCCCTCTTTTCATGAAGTAGGTGACTGACAATAAGAAAAATTGTGAATCACTCATCAATAACATACCAATTCCCCAGAATCCAGACTTTCACAGAAGCTTAGTTTTGAAGAGGCTAGTTATGAATTTCACAGTTGAGTACATATATTTATGCAAGCCTCCCTGCTAATGTTCTATGGTGTTCTTCTGTAGCAGAGAAGACTAATTGCCATCACACCATGCACTGTGGTCTGGAAGAAGACAAAATAAATAATCAAGACCCTTGTTCCTCCTGTTCTTGAAAACTCACAAGTGCCGTGCCAGGGTTGCTGAACCAAATGAACAGAGCAGCACAATCACCCAAATACACACCAAGAGAATGAAGTAATGCTTTGCTTCTCAGCTCATGTTAACCTGCATAGATCCAATACAGTTGAAAAAGCTGACACTGATTTTTGCCAGCTGAAATTCTGCTCTGAACCTTAAAGTGGCTTGAGAACATGGCTGAATATCAGATGCCTTCAATTTAAGGTACCTACCATTGTCCAGCTCTTTATTAGAAAGCTCTATTCCTTGAGTAACTGAACACTGTTTTATAAAACTGATATATACAGTGGTGGTCCAAAGCACAAGCTTTGTGCTTGGAGAGATCTAAATATATTAGCCAACTTAATATCAATGGTCAAAAAGCATGGACTCTCCCTGAAGGTAAAGAACACCTTCTTAATGAAAAAAAAGCTTGCAATAATCTTAGATCCATCTTCAATTTAGACCTTGTATTTTCCCCTGTTGTCAGAGTTTCAATCACCTTTGCTATGAGCTCTGGGTTTCAATTTACAGAGCATTAGCCCTAGGCTCCTCATCAGCATCTTCAGGTCTACTGGGACATGCATTCCAAAATACTGAGCAGTTGGAAGAACAAATCAAAATTAACAAATCCTGAGTGACAAAGCAGACCAGTTGCTCAAGGAAATGAGGGGTTTCCTCAAAATTTAGGAGTCCCATGTAGATCCAAAACCACAGAGGCCAAAACAGTCTGAATATGTTGACAAGAAACTGTCGCTAAGAGAGAATGTCTACCAGTTAATTCAGATAAGCAGTCAACAAGCCTACAAGGGAAGACTAAAAATACTGAAAAACAAAAGCATTCAGATGTAGGCATCAAAATCATAGGTATACAGAGATTCTATGAATTTCTGTAGGTGGTATTATTACATGCCACAAAAAGTGCAGATAATATGCATTACAGTAGGAAGCAAGTAAACAAGAATCACAAGAGCCACTGCAAACAAAGGTGATTAGATCTCAGCTAGCTTCTCTCTGCAAGCAGCCTTCCTAAAACAAAGGTGAATGCCTTGAAGCAAAGCCTTACATTCCCCATTTCCCTATCTCACTCCTTGTTAACCTGTTTTCCAGTCCAGCATACTAGTCCAAGCACTCAAAGGAGAATTTGCAGTGTGCTCCTTCTTGGCACTGATGGCACATGGCAGCTGCAAAGCTTGTAGTCAGTGAATTTTGCAGCTGGTCTGGTAGCAGTTGGCAAAAACCTAGTGTCCAGATGGACAGTAAATTTGCATTATTTATAATGCTTCAAGAGTGAATAAACCTACATGAAAGTGACTTATAAGGATGTTTATTTAGGGATTTCTTTCTGACAGTTCTGAAGCCACTTTCATCCAAGTAATGCTTAGATGCTCAAAGATTTACTGGCCCTTAGGAAAAAGTTCTACAGCTCTTGATCACTGTTAACCCTTATATAACACACATGTGGAAGAAAAGGTAAATCCTTCACTATTCACAGATTATGACCTACAAGTTAATAGACCCATTTATAACTGTAGTGCTTGTTTTCAACAGCATATATTGTACAAGGATCTGGCCTGCTGAAGTTTTCCTATTTGCAGTGTGAAAGAACGGAGAAGAAGCAGGCTACAATTGGTAGTTTTCAAATTAAAAAGTAAACAGTCCCTAGAAGGGCAAGCCACTAGGACAGGCATCCTGATTTTGGCTGTGAGAGAGTTAATTTTCTTCTTAGCTGGCACAGAGCTGTGTTTTGAACTCAGCATGACAATAACACTGATAACACACTGAGGTTTTGGTTGTTGCTAGGTAGTGCATATTCAAATCAAGGACACTTCAGTTCCTCATGCTCTGCCTGTGAGGAGATGCACAAGAAGCTGTGAGGGAGCATGGCCAGAGGGCTGTTCCATATCATAGAACACCATGCCTGGTATAGAAACTGGGGGGCTGGCCAAGAGGGCCTGATCACTGCTCAGGGATGGGCTGGGCATTAGCCAGCAGGTGGTAAGCAACTGTGTTGAGCAACTCTTGTTTCTTTCAGGTTTTATTCTCTCTCTCTCCTTTTCATTGCAATTATTATTATCATTAGAATAGTTAAGTTTTGCTTTGTTCCAGGTATTAAACTTGACGTAACCCACAAGTTGTACATTTTTCCTGACTGACCTCCCCATGGTGGGTGGCCACTTTTTGCATAGTACCTAGCTGCCAGCTGTGGTTAAACCACCAGAGGCCAGTGCCTGATGTGATAGGAAGAGCTACATTGCACCAGACAACATGAATTTCCTATAGTGTTCCCATCTCCCAGCCAGCTTTGAAAATTACCCTTTATCACATAGATGGTAAGGCCCACAATATCCTTTGTTCTTCAGAATTCACAGAAAACAGTAATTCTTTATGTTGAAAATCCTTCAGCTGTTCAAAACTGGGACAAAAGAGAGTAATGGAGAATGATCAGGCACATCGTTTTCCTGAACAACTTGAAGAGAAAAATAATATCTTTTGTTTTGAAACCAATACACTTTAAAAAGAAGGTAATGTTCATTTCTATCTTCAGTTCTCAGCATTTCAGGACTGTCATTATACAATCCATTTGACTAATACAGGCTTTCAAAAATCTGAACTAAAATCCTCTGAAAACAGGCCTCTGGGAGATCACTTTTGTTGCTACATAATGACAAAGCAAGATTTCCTTAGGCCCAAGCAGTAGAACAACCAAGCACATTATCTCTTCCTGAAGCTACTGTCAGATCAGGCCATTGATACTGCTTCGGTCCCTTCTCAATACCAGCTATGAGTACATCATCATTTGTATCTTTTTTATTCTCTCCTCACTCTGTTGAGGAGATAAAGCATACTAATAAGACTTTCAAGCATGTGAACTGGCCATTTAGAGTACACCACCACAAAACTCCCTAGTATTTTGACAGCATAAGTAGACCATGGTATTTTAGCACTCCCAGGTTGCTTGCCTTACAAATTACTCATTCCTCCATTCCACATCATTAAACACCTGATTCTGTTCACTGAAAAGAGCACAAGCTTCACAGGGAGAAAAATTATTAGATCAGCCATGGCAACTTTGCTATAGACTCACTTATTCAGAATAAATAGAGTGGCAGTCACAAGTCCAACAGGATACAGGTGAACAAGACATCTCAAGTAGTGGCTGTTAATCACAGTTAAATAGCTGTTTGATGGAGATGACATTTCCAGTCTAACAATAAGGCACTTCTGTCTGATTCTACAGATTCCGATTCTACAGCTAGCAACAACTATTTCTATATTGACATTACTGAAAGGTGCAGCAACAGAAAAAAACTCAAAAATGCTTAATAATAATGGTATTGTGCATTGAAGCATGCAGCACTGGATTGCTGCTAAGCTTCCATTTGGAAAAATAATGCAATAAATACAAAATGTGTACTGAAAAGCACAACTTAGTTACGGTAGCACAAAGGAAGGACCAGAGAGATTTTAAGAATCCATTAAAACCAGACATCCCAAATTAAGAATTTGGACCAAGTTTCTAATCCTTCCAAGATACTAAAGTGCATGACTCAAAGCCTTCAGAAGACAAATTTCTTCAATTTATTTATTTGAGCTACATGGCTTTGGATTACACCTCAAGTCACAGACTCCAGCTGGCTTTCCTGTAAGGCAAGGATTTGCCCTCATATACAGAAGGGCATTGCAGTCCAACATGAGCCAAGGCAAACCCCTCAAAAACACCAGATCTCCCATTCTACTGTCACACCGTTACTGACAAAATCCTGCAAAAACACATTGCCATTGTGGGAAATATGCAACAGCAGCAAAGTTAAGACCTCTGCTCTCATGTTATGAAATTGTAATGTTTCTTTACAAAATTAAAATTATTTTCAAACTTCAGTGTATGGTACCAAATTGAGCAAGAACAACTGAAGAATTGATCCAAGATTTGAATTGTGAACAAAGGTATAGGACAAGCAATACATGAAAAATGAGGAAAAGAAAGAGCCCTAGGGACAAGTGTAGTCTCAATAACCACTAGCTTCATGATTCTGAGAGAAAAAAAAAAATGTTTCCTGAGGTGGTAGCTAAAAGAGGGTCTGTTTAGCTGAAGGAAGCTACCTCCTGTTGTTTACCTACTCCTTGTTCTGAAAAGCAGGACTTGCCCTTACCTCTGAAAGGATATTATAGCAGTAGGATTTTGGGAGCTTTTTTTGCATTTTCCAGACTATTTTTTGTCTCTGTCCTATTAATTGAAGAGTTTTTTGGAAATGATTCAGCATTCATTGTCACTTCCAACACACTGACTGTTGATGATCTCTACAGTGCAGAGACAAACTGTATAATTTGAATACAAATAAAACAGTGTAAGCTCATGAGTGGTTTTGAATGCTCTTTTAGTAGTTCGAAAGTTAGTGCATAAGATTACTATATGAGACATTTCTTGGAGCTTGCATCTCTGCACAAGAGTTATTTTGTGAACAACAACGCAAGCATTTGGAATGACATCCAAATGAAGACAAGGTCTTCAGCCAGTATAATGCATCTCATCTCCATCAGCTTTGTGCTACAGTATCAGCTGCCCTTTGACAGTCTGTATAAATAGAGCAGTACATGATTTCTCATTTGGATTAAGAAAATTATACTGGATGGCCACAGAGACATTGTCTTATATTTCAAAATTAAACTGTAAGCAGAGTTTATGCATAAGAATGCCCTTACTGTAGATGCATCAATTGTCACTCTCAACACATGGTTTACATTTGGCACAGCAACAATACAAAAGTGTTTACAAAATGGATTGGAGCCAACAGATGGCTCCTCCAAGCCATCAGTATCAGAATCATACTCAGTTCCCACTCCTTTCCAGAAAAAGTCTGGGAAAACAGATTGGGATGGTGCCTAAGTACATACACGTGGTGATTTATATCTGGTTTTGTATGTATGTGCATATATAGGCACACATGTAAGTCTATGTATAATCATGTACACATGAGAAATACACAGTGCTCAGGTTTCTGGGCTATCTATCAGGTATCTATTCAGCTGTCTAGGACCCTCCCAAAAACAAGCATTATGCAAAGATTTATATTCTGATCAGTAGAGATATTTTATTAAAAGAAAATGTTATTTGGGTAAGATGTCTTGTAACTACATATTCTGCTTTCTGCTAACAGAGTATTCCACTTTTACAGACAAGTTTTGCTGTTTCCTATCTTGGCTAAAGGCCTGCCAGGGCAGGGACTGCAACACCAGCTATGCTTAGGCTGAGCTGGAGGAAGCTGCTAAGCCATTCTCAGAAAGAGGTCAGCAAGAGGCACTTCTAAGGCGCGTGGCAAAAGCAGAGGCCACATGATGGAAGTTTTGAGCAGGTGACTGCCACTTCCCATGCTTCAGAAAATAATTTCTCTGGCATTGTCATGGGGAAATGTCTTCATTCTGGCAGAAAAGAGCAGCTTTTATTCTTAAAAAAATTCAGTAGCTGAATTGCCCCCTCTTTTTTTTTTGTGCTGATCATCACTCTTAATGCTAGAAAAGAAGCATGTGCCTTATTTATAAAGCAAATATTGTCAGACACAACTTGTTGAGATGACCATTTGCATGCTTCCAGCTGGAGCCCATTTCTCTCCTAAATGCCATCAATAATAACAGGATCCATCCTATACATGTGATTCCTGCTAGAGTAAGGTACATATGGTTCTCTTGAAATTGTTCCTTGCTTAAATCACTGATATTTACAACACCACACATCTGTATCATAAGCCTCCAGAACAACAGTGTGCACTGCAGATATTTTTACAGATAAAATGCATATTAACTCCAAAAAGCCCAACAACAAACAAGTTTAGAAATATGCAAGTGTGCAGGGTTTCCATTTCAGACCTTAAAAAGGGTTTCTATTTTTAACCTTACAAAGGTCAACCACACCACACCAACAGACTTTTGCTTTAGCTTAATCTCCAAGATTCCCAGCTGCAGCTGAAAGCCTTGCAAGGAGACCCTTCAAAAGGCAAAACACAGTGCCTTTCCCTACCTGTTTTCTCAGGTGGGGAAAGGGGGGGAGGGGGGCATGTGATATTCTCTTGGTTAGAATTTCAGGTTTGTACAAGTTACCCTTCCTCCTAAAGACATCATCCAAAAAAAACCACAACATCTTTCTCAATCCTTTGCCCAATTGACATGATTGATCAGCGAAGGCCCATACCTGGAAGTATTTGAGCCAAAAACCACAAAGCCACTTGTCAAGCTCCCGAGATTCAAAATGGGGAAAAAAAAAGTATTTCTGCCTGGCTCAGGAAAAGAGCAAAGTGCAATCATTTTTCCACAGCCAAAAAGGGGTCCACAGACATGCCAAGATACATAATCCATTATCAGTGACTAAGGAAATCAGAGGTACTTCCATCTGATCCATTCCAGAAACAGATGTAGGTCAGAGATACGACAAGAAAGCCTCTTCCCCAGACAGGCTCTCACTTGAATGGGAAAAAAAATTTCTAAATCAAAATCCAAAATTAAGTACTTTCTATTTTCCAGAAGACAGGCTTTATGACTAACATAGAGTAGCTTATCAGAAAACAAGGTTAAAGCTTTCTTATCTATAAAGATACAATCTCTCAACCAAAAACCTATGGGATAAGAAATTGAATTATCCATTCATGTTTTGAGAAGCATCATAGGCAACTGCTAAATAGAACTGAATACAAATTACTGAAATCAACCTAATATTGCTTTCCTACCACACAAGATTGCAAAGGTTCTCTATTCAACTCATTTTCTAACAAAGGTCATCACTAGTCACCTTACGAATACAAAGAGAAGCAGCTATTTTCTCAGTTCCAGTTTGGAATTTGTCTTGCCAATAAGGCAAGAACCCTAAAAGGTTTTCTCTCAGTTCTCAGCCTTGACAGAAATTTCTTGAATGGCCTTTAAGAAAAGTTCTAAGTATAACTGGGAATTAATTATAACTAGAAATTTTCTTATTGAAGGAATTTTCATTGGAGAATACGATTCATAAAAACAATATCTTCAGATATATTGTACATTCAACAAAGTTCAGCTGTAACACTGTCAACTCTCCTGCCAGCTTACCTGGCAAGAATGGGATCTTCAGAATCAGTTTTGCTGTAAGAATCTGTTTATGCAAAGAGATTTCCCAAGCTGTCTCACAGGAGTTGAGGACAGCTGTCTGCTCTACTTCAGTAACAAGAAAAAAACAAATTGTATTTTCAGGGCTTTCAAGAATATTAATTTTCTAAAATTCCTGTTCTGTGAAAAGCTTTATAATTTCTTTACCGCCCTCCCAAGCAGCATGACTTGCTGCACCTTCCTGAAATTCTTGGGGATTTTTCCATATAACAAAAGGTCTGAATTCCCACTAACTCGCCTTTTGGTCCCTTTGGGCCATACTCAGTTGTAGCTTGTGTCCCATTCATACCACAGCGACTGTCCACATAACACAGGGCTCCATGCCTCCAAGAACAAGGGTGCATGACTTAGTACAGGAGATGGCTTGAAATATGGAAGCCTTTTTCCCCCTTGGTCACTGCAGCAGAAATACTGAATACAGACATTATCACTCTCCTGTCTCCCTCCCTCAGTCTCTCAGATGATTTTAAAACACTCCAGGAGAGAAGTTATCTTTAATTCTGCGCTAATTTTTAGCCTCTGGGAAAAGTTACAATAAGTAAAGGTCTAAGCAGAGACTTGTAAGTAAATTGTTCCCAAGTTCATAATTGTTAGGATCAACAGTAAAGGGGGAAAAAAAGGCCTGTCAATTATTATTTTTAATTAGAAATACAGCTTAGAAGTATTGCCAAATGGAGCCATACTGAGGGACAATGTTAAAAGTACAGGAACAGATCTCCAGTTGTTAGAGATCTTTGGTAATCATTGGCCCTGCTCTGAGCTGTCCAACAATCTAAGCAGCAGAAAGAATCCAAACCATGTGCGAATTAAAAAGGTGCTATATTTTAACATACTTCAGGCAAGGAACACAAGAAATCAAGAATTTCTGAATCTATTCTCTAATAAGCCAGAAAAATGAGAAAAAATATGAAATACTGGCTTGTTATTTAAAATCACAAACAGAATTAAGACTTAAGAAAGGAAAACCATAGAACTCTGGTTTAATTGCTATGGCAACTTGCACAGTTTTACAGAGTGGTTCTAGCAGTTCTCTCATCTAGCAAAAATGTGCTGAAAAATAAAATTTAGAGAGTCATTCTCATTTCAATATATTGTATCAACTTAGTTAAGAGTAGTATAACATGTAATGTGAATTAATATTACATCCACATCATATTGAAGCACTTGAAGCTATTAATTTTGGGACACTGGACTGGGGAGAGGACACTTCAAGTTACAGATTCAATCTATGGCTGATTTAAACTCATCCTACTTGAATTCATCAAGCCCTCAATTAAAATTAGTAGCGTTTCCTTACTCCCACTACTCTAACAATGCCATTCCAATGCCTCACTCTCATGGTAGTTTGTAGCCTTCTGCAAAGTACCTGACAGAACTTATTTCATGTTGTCCTTTTGCTCTTTACCAACATTTTCTGCCAGTTGAAGTAACTTATCCCCTTCAGTATTTATTCCATTACTAGTTTCTCCATATAGAAAGCTATCACACTTTGCTATGCTAAACAAGCCAATAATAACTTGCAAGAAAATAAATACACACATACATAAAAATATATATACAGTACATATACAGAAAAAATGTAACAAATATAAGTGTATATTCACACACGTACATAATTATGAAGGAATGGGATTGGGTCAGACCAGATTAATAGTTAATAAAGTAATTAATAAAAATAATAATTTTCAAATACAAGAAAATGCAGTTTTATAGACTGTTTTCATTGCTTGGGTTGAGATAAAAGTCAATCAATTGGAATGAAATGGAACATAGCCATAAAATGAGATGCTTATATGTACAACTGTCATAGGAATAATTCAAACATGTTGTGGACAGGCAACTATGTTTAGTAGTTGCTGGAACTCAAAGTACTTTGTGAAAAGGTGACTACAGTAAAAGTTTAAATCTGGTTCATGTCCTGAAAATTAGGGATCATTTCTTTGTACCCCTGCCCGTTGCAATGGAACAACAATTCTCATAGTCACAGAACAGCCACAAATTTTAAGACTCAAGTTGTTCAGTGTTGTGTAACAGAAGTCCAAGATTTAATTATAAATTTACCCTTTTACATTAAGAGCATCACTTAACACTAAGTGGATTATTCTCAATATGAGAAATGGGAAACAAAATTCTACCTTCTCAATCTATGACAGTTCTTTTCAGATTCCTACATACTTTCTTACTCACCCACATTTGAAACTAAAGACTGCATTTTCATTATTTTCCAGTCACTTGTGAATAACTTGGTGGTCTTTAACTGTTTTGCCTCCAAACACACTAGTTTTCTCTTGCAAAAATGTGCAGAGCACAGCAATTCAAATAAATGCAAATCTTAGTTTGCTACAATGTCATTTTAACCTTACATACTGTTTTTCTCTGTGCAATGTAACATTTTATATATTCTGTGCAATTCAGCTCACTTTCCAAATTTATTCTGGGTTGCAACTGGACTGACTTGCAAGAGTGTTTCAGACATATTTAAAGATGAGTTTTACTGCATTGTCACCCATAAAAAGCACAATGAGCAGTTGATATTAGCATGACAGTAGTCAACATTCTCCAACCAATCACAGTGAAAATGAACAATGGAGCTATTCCCATAACTAACAGGTATTCAAGTCAGTGGTCTCCAGTGAACTAGACAGTTTTGTCATTGGACTGGTGTTACACCAGTTTTAATTACTTAGAAGGATATTGGAAAAACATGGCCAATGAAAGTACAGTGCACAGTTCTTGCGGTGTACCACGTATGTTTGCAACCCACCCTCAGCAAATACAAAGAAAATACTAGAACTTCTATTTGCTTTTATGCTTTTCAGTGGTCAAGAAAAATTTAATTTTGCTAGTGAAGAGTAATTAGTTTATTAAGGTGACAGAGCGTAACACGTCTTCAATGGGCTCTGACCTGCTATATCAAAATGAAATAGTTGCAGCATTAAACTGAGCTGTCATTTATTATATGCATTTACTGAAAACTTGAGATGATTTATCTGTCTCCTTAAGAGCAACATGAATACTGTTTTATCATCATACCATCTTCTTAAGAGGCTGTTGATTACACAAATGGCTCAAATTGGTCATACCACTGTTATCACATTATGAAAGCAACCCCTCATTCATGCTACAAGCTCTAATTTTTCCAGCTCCTTTTATACCAAAATCAGACAGTTCACTCTTTCTAAAGATAGTAAATCAGTTCAGAGAGAACTACATGCATAAACAGTTGGTTAGAAATAGAGCAAGGGAGAGAGAAATTTATTGGAATGATCAGATGGTTGGAATGAGAGTATAATTACCTCTGAGCAGCAGCATTGCTTCTTGTCATCTTAAGCAGTTTGTGGAATTAAAAAGTTACTTTGCAAGCTGAAGATGTTTTTAGTACTTTGAGAAGCCACAAAAGCCTTGTTCAAACAAATGTAACAGATTAACAGCATGGCTATATATGACATATATATCTATATATATATGAAGGATATTCATTCTTTGGAATAATGAATGTCCTTCTGGCAGTAATTGTTTGTAATTAGAAAACCTGTCTATCTGATAATTGTTATCCAGTTATCTGATCTTGGACACAATTATACAAAGCCAATGTCCAGGTTTCAGCACACAACTGGGGATTCCAATTCATATACTTAGACTGCTTAACTGGCATGAATCCCATCAGCCCCATTGCCAAGGTTACCTCAGTGAAATCTACTTCATCATGAGTGGTTCACTGTGTTCCATCCAAAACTCAAATTATATCAGCATCTTCTTAGTCAGAAACCAAACATTAAAAATTGAAAAGCTCTCAGGTCTACAATTGAAATGGCCACCTTATTTAAAGTGTCATGGGCTTTGAACCCTCAATGACTGCAAAATGTGCATGATCTGAAAAATAACACTAATGCAAACCTAATGTTGCCCTTGCATAGTTCCTTGAGGAATTCAATGTGAAATAGTCCAAGAATAAAGAAACCTACATTTAAATTTCATTAAAAATTAAGCATCATAACAGAACCAACAGCAAAACAGCATTAACTAAAGGCAGCATTTCTGAGCATATGATGAAGTAACAGTCTACACTGAAGGAGGTACGCTTGAATATTTGTGTGCATACCCTATGTTTTGTATTTATACATACACATAGACCCAAAAGTTCTACTTATATTACACCATGCATTTCATTATATTGCAGATTTCAAAGAATGCAGCCTTGCTTCTGGGAAAGTGTTGAGAGGCTACATCATCCTTTATTTTTACATTGCCTCAGATAAGTATATATTTACGACTGGTAGTCACTAACATATATCCTACATGCAGCACTGTTGTACGTTTCAATTCACAGAAACTCTTTCAATGCTTTTGAAGGTGTGGCAACATTAAAAAAAATTAACAGAAAATATTTAATCTGACCACTTAACTGCACAACATTAAAGTTATTAGGAGAAAACTTTATATTTACTTCTAATACACACAAATTGCACAAAGCCATAAGGTCTATTTGTCATTTCAGCAAATAGATCCACCCCTCAAACATAGAACACAAAACCATTTTAACCTGATATTGAGCAAAAAGCAAGGAAAGCTTTTGTTTTTTTCTTTCAAACTGAAGGCTTAACAACTTTGGATCCCTCTGGAAATCCTTGTGGATTTTAAATTTGGTGTTTGAGACAAAAAGCCCAGATTTTTTGGGAAACAGGAAGAAATTGGTCCACTGTGCCTAATACAAGTAGGAGAGACTTTCCCTAAAAGCAGGAGGTCTGATTTCCACATGCTGCAGGCTTCCACCTTTTGCCAGCAGGTGGCAAGGAGACAGACAGGGAAAGGCAGGATTGCTAAACCCGTGCGACTGTCACATGAGGAGCCAGTTGCCGCCTTCTGATGTAAAGAAGGCAAAGGCAGCTCCGTAAATGCTGAGACCCCAGAATAATGCCATTTTCTAGATTTACTAAATGCTGAGAAGCTGAAAGTAATTACAGTTGCACATAGCTCTACAAGCCAATTTATAAAATGACTGCCAAAGGAAGCAAGGGTTTCCTACTGCAGTCTGCATTGTGATTGAAGTTGCGTTCCACTCATCTTCCCACACAGTGCTTCAGTGCTCAGTGCTACTCAGCTCCAGAAAAGACACAACGAATGAGCAAAATGAGGAGCAAACCCTAATTTTTAGGATCTTAATGAATTTTAACATATTCAAAAATATTTCAAAGTCTGTCCCAATATTCATTTGCAAATACATAAATGAGGAGACAAAGTCAATTCAATTATAGAAGTACAACAAGGACAGGTAAATAAAAACACAGGTGACAAAACAGAAGCCAAAGTTCAAGGAAAAAATTACCAAAGAATCCTTGCTGAACTTGTCTAAATGCTTACTCCTAGAATGTGGAATTTTACATGAAACCCACATCCACGGGCTTCTATTTTAAGTAAAACATAAGACAGGAATAATCGTCATTGTAAAGGAGGGTATCTATTCAAAAAGAAAAATAAAACAAAACCTCTCTTGCTACTGAAAACTTTAATAATTTGGGGGAAGTTTTCAACAAAAAATTCTAAAATATGAAGTTTCTGGTCTAGGGGCTATCTCCCCACCTATTCTTCCACTTCCCAAAACCACGGTGTACTGTACCAAAAGACTAACTCCAAAATCCCTGCTAGCAGCATTGTTCTGTAAGGCACAACTAACCGAGGTCACAACCCAAAAAAAGCCTTTACAAAAAGTAAATTATATTGGGTTTCAGATGCTTTTGTCCAGATCTTACCTGCAAATAGAATGGAAGAACAAAGAGAGGGCAAATTGATGCACCTCCCTCCAAACGGATGCTAAAGAACTACTTGCAGTATCTTATTCTGTACTGAATAAGTCAGGCAGCACAGTAAGAAATAACACTGAGTAGTGGACCCAGGTCTGATCTCACTGCACAAAAGCAGAAATCATTCAAGTTACACTACTGTAACACTGGAAACAGCTCTACAACACAATTACGCATAACAATGTGCAATGTGTGGATGAGACTTAAATAGCTACAAAAGAAATAAAGATTCAGCAGAGAAAATCTGAAGGACCTTTAAACTGAATAACAATAAAAGGAATGCCTATACACAAAATTCATTATAACCAAGCCTCTTACTACAATTCAGTGTTAAAATAAGATGTTTAAGCTGGGCATATATTCTTTTTCCATTTCTTCCTCTTAGAAAAACTTCCAATTCTTGCAGTTCAAGTTAGATGCATTACCATCACAGGCCGTAGTATTCAAAGTAACCAGCATATAGAATACAAACATGACTGGCATCCCTCTTGTTCCTGAAACCCTTGAGTTCTTCCATAATGCTCAAGCACTGGTTACACTGCAGTGTGGTAAACAATTTGCTGCAAAAACAGCAAATAGAGCCATGTTTAATTCAGACATTGTCATTACATTTCCTTTAACTTCTGCAAAACTGCTCCAACTCTTGGTCTAATCCACATGAAATAGTCTAATGATTTCATGAAGCACAGAGCTGTTCCCAGTGCTGTTCATCTCTTTGCTCCTTACACCACAAACCTCAAAATTAGTAATCAGAGTAATAGGTGGAATTACAAAATTAGGTGCATCTAATCCTAAACTGATAAGATACAAATAAGAAACAAAAAAACCTTTCCTGAAGGAGAAGTATGCCATGTTATATGGAATACACAGTGATCCTTCCTACCACAGTTTTCTGCTTTAAGCCATGTTAGCCCTGCAAGTACTACTACAAATAGAGTTCAATATCAAAATACAGTAAAATTTCAAGCAAAATCAAATACAAAAATGAGTGTTTGCTTTCATCCACATATGGAAGAAAATTTGCAGCAATTTGCCATGCTCTCAGACAACAAAGAGCCACAGTAATTGCTTGTATGACGAGATCTCATTGGAAAAGTCATCATGAGATGGAGATTTGGAATTCTTTCCTATGTGGACATACATGTCAGAATGTGTACATCTGCTTGAATAAAATTGAAACATTAGTCTAATTAGGTTTTTAAACATTTACTAAATAGTGCAAAATGCTTTCTGCAAGACAGGTAAAAATTTAGGCCTGTAGTTACAGCTTCTACAGAATATGGTGTATGCATTTTGGTACTTCTTCCATATTTATCCTACTGATATCAAATTGAAAGCTGTATATAAATTTAAATTTTCTTTTTTTAAGTCAGTTAGTTACATTGTTATACATTTTACTGAAATTTTCTTTATGAAGTCAGTGAAACAGTAATGACTTTCAGTGACACGCAGAATGGTGATTTGCACTGCTCATTCTGCAGTGGTCTACAAAAGCACGAGCAATGTTAGATCCAGCTGAAGTCAGAAGGAACTGAGGACATTCCTTACCTTTCATATCTGAGATTGGCATTATCAGACAGCTCTCCAGTGGCAGATATGAAGATACACAAGGCATATATGTAACAGACTACATAACAGCAAGCTTTATACCATATGGCACAACAGTAATAGTTTCATCTTAAACCAATACTAAGCTGAAAGCTTCAGATAAAATTATTACAACCCGCCAATGTTCCATGGACAGAAAATGGTTTAGGACAGAAAAACAAATTGTTTGCATAAAAATGCACTGCAGCACTAGAGCATACTTCAATGTGGAGACAAGTGAAAATCTGTTTTACTTTTCACCCACCAAATTTGACTCAGACTGTCAACCACGGCCATTGCCTAGAGATACTTAGTAATTTCAATTGTCAGCAAGTGATTAACAAGGGATTTTATCAGTATGAGGAATTATTTATAGATAATTTAAGAACCAAACATTTATTGAGGGAACTTCAATCAAAATAAATGAAAGTCATTCAGTCTGAGAAAGAAAATACATTGAGTGACCTAAACACCCAATCAAAAATATCAGCTCAGAATCTGAGTTACCAGATGCATACAATTGCCTGTGTGCAAAATACCTGCCACAAACAAATGCCCACTGCTATTTGATTAACAATTCTGAATACTAAGGTATAGAAAGTAAATTGCTCACAACATGGCAAGACAGGGAACAGCTAAATTCCTTTCTCCAAATTGCAGCTTTGCCATCTGTGTATCTTGATTATTATTCTTTTTAGTCTTCTTTCAACAAAATTTGGGAGCTCCAAACCAGTCAGTACAAATTTAATCGAGTCCTTTTCAGAGAAAGTGAAAGATGCTGTGATAAAACTTCTAAAGTTTAAGCCATACCATTCTGTAACAGGCAGAGTAGTTCCTCCCATGGTTATAACATCAGTTATAACTCAGTAAGTAAGTGATCTCAGTAAGAGGTCCCATAGCGGCTCAATCTCATGTGCTGCTGCCCCACACATTTCTCCATCCCAAGAAACATACTCAGTTCTAATGGAGAAAACTAAACAACTAAAGAGAGACAATCTTGAGCAGAATGAGGCCCTAACCACACAAAGGCCAGGAGCATTGTCAGGAAAGGGTAAAAAAATGGAAATAAGAGCACAGGACTCTACCAGCTTTAACTTATCTATTGCTAAGGAACCACATCCTGCAGTAGAAACTGCAAAAATAGAAGCAATTTTTGGTCACTTGAATTCTGAAAATGCAGCTTTAGAGAAAACCACATAGGCCAGGGTAGTGGGAAAAGTACTGGAGCAGTCAACAGCATACACTTAGGGCGACTGTAACCACTTCCTTTGCTTTTCTTTGTATATTTGATTAAGCTACAGTATAAGAGGGTAAAATCCAGGCTCTGCTTCCCTTACTGAGGAAGCAGAAAAGCTTAAGTGCTCAGTAGATCACAGCAACAAATTATGCTTCTGGTCAGGCTAGTTTTAGAGGGGATCAATAACCAATTGAGAGATCCATGCTCCAAGTATAAATTGAAAGATGACTGAAATTATTATGACCTGCAAACAAGACAACTTTTATGTATGAAATAAAGATTCAGCACTACCAGAAGGGATCAGCCCTTTAACAAATTGTATTATTAGAAATTTAGGAGTTGTACATCAAATTTCATAAACAAAAAGCTCCTCTGCTCTTCCCTAACACTTTAATTTCATTTCCCCTGAGAGCCCAGCTATCCTGCATGCTACTTTTAGAATAAGAATGTCTGACACAAAATGCATCCAGCCTTTGAAGTTAGGGTGATATAACTCCTGAGATCAGCTGAGTGGTAACAGCTATGACAATACTTGAAGTCTCCGTGTAAGCTGTTCATATGAATTATGCTGCTTTTCACTCACTTCATCCCAAGTTGTCAAAAAGCACATATCAAGCCTTTGTTCATCTGTGTTAGCTTGTTAACTATTAAACACATGGAGATGAAAACCATGAAGTACATGAAGCTGCATAATATTGTTCAAGGCAGTACTCTTCTAAAAAGCATGATTCCACTAAGAGGTTTATTTGTCCTGAGAAGATTATATTTGCCTCAATGGATTTTGAATTCTGAAGTAAAACTTAGATTCCATAACTCAGATCCATTTTACAACCCTAGCTTTCCAATTTTTCAGATACTTGTTCACAGATTAGTTTTGGAGCAAACATATCACGCTATATGAGAAGTGCCTGAGTTACCAGACAATAGAGTAATATTTGGAAATCCAGCTCCTCAATTAATGCTAGTTAAGCACGCAAGATGACTCCTGAACTATAAAATTCTTGGTCTACAATTTTGTCATGAAACCCACGTGTTTTGTGGCTTGTTCCACAGTGGCTATCCAAGTTTACAGTGGAAAATATGAGTAATGGCTACATTTAAACAAACAGACTTCAGGAAAAATACTTGTGTCAGATCTGACAAAACAAGAGCAAACTGCAAGCCAAAATCAGGTTAGGAAACATGTCTCTTACTTTAGGCTTTATATAGTTCTTATTGCAAAAAAACAGACAAGTAAAAAAATAGAATTGAGTTAGTACCTGTGGAACAACAGAAGAATTGTTGTGGAAACAATACTGAAGCAGGAAACATTAACTGTTAAACGGTAAGGAATTGTAGTGCCCCACATGAGGTACAGCATCACAGAGATCAGCATGAGTGGGCTCAATGAATTCTGTGCCTGTGCTGTGCATGAACCTTGTCAGACACCAAGGTATGTCGGGATGTTTGCTACATGGCTGTTACAAGGACTAGTTCCACTTGATGTTTGTCTGCTGAATGCTTGCTAAAAAGTAGCTGCAAAACGGACGTGTTTAACATCAAAATAAACATAAGAAGTGCACAAAAGTAGGTTAAACATTCACAATCAAAAGAAACTGAAGTAATCAATAGCAGGATTACTAAAAAGCAGAACAGGTACTCAGAGGAAAAGTCAGCAGAATTCCCAGCCACGCTGCAAATTGGGGTTTTGTACTACTGGAATTGGTACCTACAAATTCAATGAGTCTGAAGTTTGCTATAGGTGAAAACATAGTAATCCTTAACAGTATTTCAATAGAAAATGTAATTTGGGTCATTGTATCCTTGCTAATACAGCATCCAGTTCACCTGACTAACTGTAATCCCTCTCTGGTTTAGAGGGCTACTAAACACAGGATTATTTATAACAACTTTTTTTCAGCAGTACATTCAAGAACATCTCATGCAATGGGTAAATGACAGCAACACAGCATAGAGTCTCTAAAGCAAAACTATATTCTTGCATGCAATTCTAGGCAAATGAGATTCTTTTGAAAGAATCTACTACATAAACTATAACAAAGGTTCAAAAACATCTTCAAGAAGCATGGATTTAAGGCACAGACTGACAATCTTTCATCCCACAAAGTAAATCATCAACGGAGCTTACTTAAAGAAAGTGTAATATATGATCTCCTGCTTTAGACACTTAGAAGAAATACTGAATTTCTTACAAATCTCTTATAAGAACTCTTCCTGGCCACTGACCCTAATTCCAAGACACGAAACCAATTATGATTAGTCAAGGCATTCTATTCCTGGCGAGAACAGAAAAATCCTTTTAATATACATACATTTCTGTTTTGTTAACTTGCAGTGATGTAAATTTCCTCCTGAAGTATAAGCATCAATAAGAAATCCAAACATCTTCTTTCAGATTTAGCTTGCCACCTTTTTCATCTACCCCATTCCTCTTCCTCTCAGAAAAAAAAAGCAAACCAGAAAACTCTGAAGAGGTAGGTTACTTACAAGAAGAAAGCTCACTGTAGGAAAAATATATACCCAGTAATTCAGTTCTGTTGACTGCCTCAGACACTGGTGAGAGCACCATCAGACTGATCTGGAAAGAATGATTAAAAAAGAGGGACACAGTCAGGAATTTAAATGCTCTTGACTACTGAAACACTTTGCTAATCTATCTTGAGAAGGTCAGTTAACTTCATTGTGTGAATTTCCAAAAGGATATATTCATTTTATCCATCTTTAAATAAGATTTTCATCTCAGATCTTCAAAGCCATTCCAAAAAGGACTACACTTTCATTTGTTACTAAAGCCAAGAGATTGTCAGATGGGGGCAGGTAAATTGTGATATTCTGTAGCAATATGTGACACCATTCCCTAATTAAACCATTGGAATAAAACACGGTAATTAACATGAAATCATTCTAGATTCACACTGTTCATTTGTGCTTCCACTAACACAGCAATTTAGGACTATTTATGTTCATACACTTCACAATTCAATACAGGAAAGCTTTCAATGCCAAGATTTAAAATCCATATGTTTAAGATACATGATTATACATATATGCATTTTATAAAGTGAGATGGAAATTGCCTTCCCTTTTGCAAAATTACCTAGTGCCTTCCATTAAGGCACACAAAGCTTACAGTCCTTCAGAGTGATTCCAACTAGTGCCATCCAAGCAGTCTTCTTTCCATGGTCGGGGGCCAAGTCTTCAAAGTACACCTCTGCTGACTGAGGACAGACACATGGGGGGTATTTTCAAGAACGTAGTATTAAAAATATTCAGTCTTCATACAAAGTCAGCATATTGATCTTAAAATTTTTCACGCCACACATTTGTTCAGTTTTCACACTGTGGGCAAAAAGTCTTCCACAGACCTTCACACCACCTGTCCTGGTGCCTTGGATAGCACTTGCTATCTCCTCTTCATGAAGCCAGTTCCTCAGCACCCATAGCCATATTGCACCTCATACATATAAGCTGGCTCCAATACCTATAATCATTAGAAAAACAGATCTGTAAGAACAAAAATCCTCATCAGTTACACATTTTCTCACACCTTTATTAAAAAAAAAAAAAAAAAGAAGAGCAGTTTCTAGCTTTTCCAAACCTATTCTGTTGGCAACCCATCTGACTTTAAAAGTTTCTGGACTGACACTGCATCCACTTGGCCCATTAGTATTTATGTTCAGTTTTTATTACTTTCTCAAAGTTCCTCGTCTCCAGGTGACTTCTTAATCACAAATATTCAATATGTACATGCTTAATTTCTTTTACTTTCCTACTCTTTCTGTTCCTTTATTGCACTGTGCTAAAAATGAAGGCCTTTTGCATATACAAAGGTCTTTATTGAAAACAGACAAGACGTATTTCATTTGTCCCCTTTTATCCACTCACATCAGATTCATTGTCCATCTTAAAAAGTAACACCTAAATAATAATTCCTGTTCCAAAGATGGGCCTCTTGGCTTTCCTGTTGAGTGTTCCGCATGAAAGAGCAAGAAAAATGAGCTGATTTCAGAAAGACTAAACTTTCCACTGCTCAAAAATGGAGCCTGAGAGATATCTACACAAATTTCTTTTAGGAGCAAGTAATGACTGGCATATACTTTTCTTCAGGCAAGAAAAATAAAATTGATGTATCAGTGTGATTTAGAATGATCAAAACTGAATATCCATGTTCAAGAGTCTAGCTTGAAAACTTTGAAATACAATTAATTAACACTTCTCTCTCTAAGTCACCATTGCCTGTTGCTCAAGAAAAAGATGTTAAAGTTCAGCCTGCTGGACTCAACTTCACATTGCAGGAAAAAAAGCAACTATTCCTATGGCTTTGGGACAACAACACATTTAACAAAACTTTCCTAGCTGCACACAAAATGAAAACATCTTGCTTGTAACATTCCTTTTAGCAATTGCAAAAAAAGCACTTTAACAACAGTCTCCAGATTATAATCGTTTCTAACTGAAAGAATAAATGCTGACTCCTATTTATATGAAAAGGGGGGTAATTCAACCAATTCTACATGTTCTGCTGTTCACTGCAACTACATCAAATTCATATTCTTAGTTAAATAGATAAAAAAATAATTAAAATATTTTCAACTGTTTACAATATTAATCCAAAGTAAAATACTAGTACATTAGAAGACCGAATTTTAAAATGACAGAAAAAGTGGAGTTATATAGATCCAAAGCATACACTGAAGTTTTAATTTGTTCAGTGGGACAATTTGTATATACTTGGAACCTCAGGTGACAGCATCCCTGATTTGACACAATTCTATTGATAAAGGCCTGTGTTTCTGCGTGGCATGTAATCCTTCCTAGGTTTAGGTGATATTTCTTTTGCTCTGAACAGTGATTTGATCAGAGTCCTTGGTGAAGGTTCTCTAAGCATGCCCTGGCACTTAACTCTTACTAGACCCAATCCTATTATTATTCTACAAATGACATATGGACAAGATCTACAACAGAACCTTTTTTGTAACTTTTCTTCCAGAATATAAAGATTTTGTGTTTCTATTGCTTTGCAAAGAATAAATGTCTTTATATGAAAGTTCACTTTTGCTGACATTCAGCACCTCCCACACCTTACAAAATGGAAGAAGGAAAAATTATTATGTGATTCTAGTGATCCATCAGAGACTAATGAATCACAACAATCTTTTTTAATAACTGACCAGCAATCCAAAGCCTGAATGACCTATGTACATTTTTCAAGTTTTAAAGCTTATCACTAGAAATGTGCCTAAAAATGCCACGAGGAAAGTCCTGTTGTAACAGACAAATGTAATCCATGTTCCAAAGGGCTGATGATCAACCCATTTGTCTGTTCATGAAAAACATAAGATGTTATATTCCAGATTGACACAATTCTGATCTCTGCTCTAATGCTTGGCCTACTCACTCTTAATAAATCCCACAGAGGAACCCAAAAACAGTTCGCAAATAAATTATTTTAGTTCGGCATTTGGTACTCAAGTTCTACTAATTTCCTTACGGATAAAGTAAACACAAAACTTCAGGCTTTCCTGGAAATCCTGCCATTTAAAAATAGGGAAATAGGACAAACTCCCCCACCACTGCAAACCATCCAGTTGGTAATCCTGATAGCTACAGACTACAGTTAACTGATAGTGATGTAAACTCCTTATGCCAGCTTGCTTAAGCACAGAAGCACAAATGCACATAATTAAGATCTGATGTTTGCTTTTTCCTCCAAACACAAATGCAGTATTTGTGTTTGAGCACTGGCAGTAACAACTGTGAACTATGCTATTAATGTCTGATTTAAAAATGCTTGTGGCAGAATCCTGTCTAGAGGAACAAAAATAAAATGTATTCAGACAAAGCAACAGTGAAAAGTGCATTAAGAAAATTAAAAACAGTGATTACAGAAGAAAATCATGTATTGTCCTCTCAGAAAGTTATTTATGTATAACATTTTTAAAATGGATCCAAACACTGCCATTCTCAATAAAAGTTAAATTTCTGAGAGGATATATTTTTAAAGTACATGCAAATCTTTGTTTTATTAAAAGGGAGAAATACAGTTCAGCACAGTTCTTGCTTATTTTCCTCAATTTTTTGAGGAATTTTTCTAAATGTCTAAATTTTTGTATTTATTTATTTTTCTGGCTAAATAAATTGGTAATAAACAGTCCAGGAATCTAGATGCATTTATGGCTTCATTTATTAGCTCAGGTTTAAGAATTTATATCTTAAAATAATGCATTGCAGAACTGAGGCTTCTTCAGTTCAACAAGGGACACAATGAAAACAGCTTAAAGAAGCATTTCATACTAAACTGAGGCACCCATTTACTAGACAGTTTCCCAGAACGATCTCTGGCTCTAAATCAGAATCTGAAGGTGCATCCTTTCACTGAGGATGCATGGATTTCAGCTGGCTGTTGCAAGTGGCTGTAGTAGGACTATAGAAATTGTTCTCTTGCCTGTTCTATTGAAGTGTTCAGTAGTGATTGCTAATGCTCTATAAAATCAGTCCTACAACTTAGTCTTTTTTGTGAGATATGCACACAGAAATACTCTGGTGATTATTGTTCTGAATTTTTAAGGCCATACAAGGCTGAACACAACCAGAGTCTTTGGAAAACCATGATCCAGGTAGGCAAAAAATCATCCACCCTGTTATTGTCTCACTGTGTGGGTTTTTTTGGCAACCACTTCTGCCAAAGCATCCTGGCAAAATTTGTCAATTCATGTGTCTTGGTTTGAAAGGACAGGTGTCTGCTAAGGAAGGCAGAAACCTCTCTTGAAATGGAAAAATGCAAATAAAACAGCCCCACCCTCCAATTATTATAATCTTGAAATCAAGGGTCTCTCAGGTAAAGATATTGGAATAGGAATAACTGTTTTTTAGTAAGAATATTTAAATAAAAATAGAGTAGTAGAAAAAACCCCACTAACAGAATACAACCTGACACCCTATTGGTCAGGGTGTTGGTAGCAGTCTGATTAAATGGTGGCTGCAGTCCTCCTGGAGTAACAGACATTGTTCTGTTGAAGCAATGATCCTGTAGCAGGGTGTAATTTTCCTCCAAAGGTCCAGTGGTGGTATACATGGGTCTGGTCTTCCTCTGAGAATCCAGCAGAGAAAGGCTGATTGTAGTGTTCCAAAACTCAGATTATATCCAGGTAGGAATGCTTGGCTCCTCCCTCTGGGTGGAGCATCTCCCAATGGGATGATTTTATCATTATCAGTCATGCAGCGAGACTCAATGGCCCATTATCATCAGAAGAGAGTCTCCTGGAGGGAGGATGGGTCATGGAAGAGATGAAGAACACTGCCCCACCTGGTATTAACAGCTGGCCCATTAACAGAAGATATTGTCATGGAATTATGAGGGATGGGTCATGGAAGAGATAAAGAACATTGCCCCACCTGGTTTCAACAGATAGTAATAAAATACATACTCTTGGTTACATCTTGCATTGCAACCCAAGACATCATGTTGCTATCAGACACATTGCTTCCACTGGTAGATTAAACAAAAACAAGTTTTCTCAAGGTGGCACCAAATAAATCTTGATAATCAGTTAAGGAGAGGGTTTTTTGTTTGTTGTTATGGAAATTTTTTGATGTTTGCTTGATTTGTGGTTTTAGTTGGTTCTTTTTCCTCAGAAAAAAGCAAACCAGCTAGAAACACTGAATTTCACTGAGTGTTCTGGACTTTTATTCCAAATTCATCTGAGTGAAGTCTGGATAGGGACCTCCTAACAGAACAAAACATCATTTTGCATGTACATCACAAGACCTTAGAACAACAAGTAAGAAGATTAGAGAAGTTTTGTTTCACAGGTAGGTCAACATGGCCTGAAATATACTTTTCAGTTTTAGGTTTCACATGGGCTTGCTTGAGATGAATTAGAGAATCACAGAATGGCTAAAGTTGGAAGGGACATCCTGAGACATCTAGACTAAGTCACCTTCTGATAGCAGGTTCACTTTGGGCAGATGGCTCAGGACATCTGAATATCTCCAAGTATGGAGACCTGGCTCAGTGTTTCATCACATTTACAGGAAATAAATATTTCCTTATATGAAATATAGCTTCTTCTACATCAGATAAGTGGGAAATAAGACTCATCTTCTAATCACAGAAGTTCCTTTTGGGACAAGAGTTAAAAATTCTTTAGGAGCATAAAAATATTTGATATGTTCTTAACATATCAAATGGAGCTTCTTTAATTAAAACAGATTGTTATGGGCATCATCTGGAGATGTACTTACCACTGCTACTTGACTACTTTTGTGCTCTACAGGAAGTTAAAATTTGAGATTTCTAGTATTCAGCAACTAGCAAAAACTTCCAACCTCCATATTGCATGAGCATGTACATCATTTTCTGCCTGCACTTAAAAACAAGTCTTTTGATAAAGCCAAACAGAAGCAGGTGCTTAAATACTTTGATTAATAATAATTTAAATTAGAGACACTTTTCTTACAACCTTATATGTATTACATGTGCTAAAATCCTCAAAGTCTATCTGCAGATAAAAGGGATATTCCTCATCCGCATGAAGCACTGACTGTGACAGGATTATTTGCGTTAAGAGCAACAAAGAACTGCCTTATACTGTAAAGTAACAAACATTGCCTGTTACATACTTTCCTTTGTCATTACATATAAGAGAATATAACTGACAGCTGAAAAATCTGTATCCACTGGTATGGCTATGTCTGTCCCTTATTTAATATAAACAAATTCTAGTTGAATATTTTTTTTTAGATTAGCATCTCATAACCAAATGAGCTAGCACAGAGTCCTGACCTTATGCAGAGCCCATCCTAAGAAAATACTGTTCTGTGAAACAAGTAATTTCATGTTGAGGACCGACTTGCCTACTATTTAATGTAACGTATGTAATGTAATGTAATGTACCATGCAAGCAGCATCTCAAACCACTTTTGGAAGGAAAAACTAGAGTGGATGTGGTATAAATTCCAGAAACCCATGGTGCACAGATACTGTCTTTGGCCAAATTCTGACCTTATTTTTGTGCATGAGGCAATCCAAGTTAAAAAAAGGAATGACAGAATTAGTCTCATGCTGAATACATTGCAATATACACATCTACAAAGCCAGAATATTCTAAGGAAAAAAAGAGAGAAGGGAAATTGTGATACAAGTACACACAAACCAAAATGACAAAATTTCACTGCCTAACCTCAGACTGCAGAAATTATTAGGGGGCTGAGCTTTGTCTAATTCTTTAAGCAAAGAAATCCCCTTTTATTACACTCCTTGGGCCACTGTGCATTCTTTTAAATGCCAAACAGTTTTCCTAATTTACATTGACTTACACCAGGCAACACAGAGCTTCCTTAAGTCCTAAGTTTCTTGTACACTTAGACAAACTGCAAAGCACAGAAACTTGCCATGAAGTATGCATTCTACAATGAGCAGAACTACCAATTTATTTTTTTTTTTTAGGGACTCCTGCCCTTTGCTCTTATTTTTTCTATTAAAGTAATTCCAGCCCTTTCTCTCCACCATGTCTTCTGGGCACTTGAGCAGGACTGAGACCACACATGCAGGCTGCAGCATGCAGAGCTACCACACTGAATTTTCAGCCTATCACATTCAAACACGCTGTATGAAAGCTGAATTCTCCCCAGCTTTCCATCAGTAGAGGCATTCATTTGAATCATCCTAATCTATTAATTCAGCAGTTTTCCCAGTCCTTCCAGATTATTTTCTCTGAAGTCCTACTCGTCACTTAAAGCAGCCAGCAGAGACATTTAAAATGACTGATAGAAAGGTATCAGAAAGGTAGACAGAACCAAGATTAAACAGAACAAATTTCCACAGGGAAATAGAGGAGAGAAAAAGGTGTTTTAAACAGTACAGTAGTTCCAAATACTTTATACACTGATTTTTTCAGCATTAAAAAAAACAAAAGGAGATCCTATATTCTGTTTTTTAGCAGCTTCTACACACAGCTGACATAGAAGAAACATGGATTTACTTTTCATGCAGAAAAGCTTTTATTCTTACTTTCATACAACTCAGTAAATTGCCCAGAGAGTGATTTATTCTCTGCTATGATCTCCTGAATATCTTCTACCCACACAAAAGATGGATGCTGGCAGGCACAGCTGTCAGTAGGAATTTCAGCAGAATTAAATTGTTTAGTACTTAAAATACAGCACAATAGCTGTAATTTCATTTGAACTGTTGCCATTAATGAAACTACAAGCCAAGACCTAGGTGTTCATCACTGTGCAGACGCTGGGAATTTCTCTGTGCACACTTCACCACAGATGTAGGTAGCTAAGTCCTGGAAGTGTTACTATACCTGAAAAATTGACAAGCCAGGCCTGGCACTTTCCCTCAATAGTGAACAGTGAATAGTGAATAGTCAACAGGTGCATATCAACTGCTAAGGAGTTTCCCATCAGTATTTAACAGGTGTTTTCACAGCTATTCCGATCCTCTGCCAAGACGAAAACTAGGAATTTCAATGCATATGAGTTGAAAAATATTTAAAAGGAGGCTAGAATATACATAATATACAGATATGCAAATATGTGTATCTGTACACTGCACATTAATTGAGCAGGAAGAATGTTTTTCTGGAGCGTGTTCTTCTGAAATATTACAGCTACTACAAAATGAAGAGACAAATTCAAATACATTAAATACTTGGCTAAAGATATCACATCAGCAGATAGTTGCTTGTCACCTAGACTTTTGGTGAAGCACCTACTAAAATGCTTTAGTTTAAGTGCTATACTTAAAACAAACTACAGATTGTTCTCTCAGTCTAAGAAAATGCATACAACCTGAATTCTATTCTATGCCATTTATATATGCCCTGGATGGAAGCTCAGGACTAGCATATGTCCTTTAAAGGCAATGAAACATAGCAAATTTCAGAAAAAGTGCTTTGAGTGTAATAGAGATCACTTTTGCTGTGGTACCCTTTCTAGTCAGAAACTGTAGATTTGGCTGCCTCTGACAGATTAAACTAATTAACCACCCTTCAGGCATCCCCAAAGGTCTGTATGGAAACTCAGACACTGAAGAGGTGAATAAGCCATTGGTTCTCTCCAGAGGAATTAGTTTTTATATGCATATCTCTCATCACTGCTAATCAACCACGATACACATTCTTTCTGCCAAACTCCCTGAGATGTATGGGCAAACATCCACAAAGTTTGAAAAAATGCTATACAATTCACTTCCCTGTCTAACCTACAGAAGGAGGGAAAATCACATGCAGGACAGCCTGTATTACTGGCAGCTCAGAGGTCAGCTCATGACTGATCTGGTATATGATCTTGTATATATGTGTGTGTGTATATATATATACGGTATATATATGTTAGGGCTTCTGTGGGGAAAGAAGAGCAAATGGGGTAAGAGAAGCAGCATGTAAAAAGAAAAGGTCTTTGCTTTTCCAATAATAGAGAGCATAGCAAGCAAAAAATACAAGAATGTAGACATAAGGCATCACAGAGAAAAGGACAAACACAAAGGCTGACAAAGGCCTCTCAAAAATACAGTATTTTGTGCCTCCATTGGGTGATATGTATAAGGATTAACACACTCAATCATTGAATCTACTTACATATTGCAGGAGCCACGTGACAAAGATCGGAAGCAAACTCAGAGCAATCAGTCTCCATCAAAATTTATAATATGTCACAGAAGATTTCTTGGATCTTCTTGAGAGTAGGAATAAATTGGTGCTTTCTGTTTTAAGTGGGAAAAGCAGGTCATGTACACCATTATTATGGTGTATTGTATTATTATTTCCTAAAATCAAAAGGAAGTCCATTTCACAATTTTGGTCATGGCATGTGTCTGAATTCTGACTAAGATATGGACTGATTTCCATGCTCTCCCCTAAGGCCCATGCAGCATTTTGGATGAAGACAAAAGCCTGTCTACAACCTTATGTGTTAGCCTTAGGATGAAGACAAAAGCCTGTCTACAACCTTATGTGTTAGCCTTAGTTACCTGGTACCAGTTGCACCATGAACACACTGTGGTTAAATAAGTGTTTCAGAGCAGAAGCACTAGCATCCCCTTTGGTTACCGTAACAATCCCCGCAATGTGAATAATGCCTGTAAACACTTCTGGGAAAACTCATCTCTCATCTGCAGAAACCACTGGAGAGAATATAGTCCACAAGAGGAGGAGAGCACTTATGTCTTCCACAGTACTGCCAGACATTATTCATGTTTCTCAACAATAACTACTAAAATTAAAACTTTCTTTTGCTTGACCACTTCTTTTCAATAGATCCCTGCATCTTTGTCTGGTACCAATAATCCTAACTGATAATAGGGCTGTGCCTGTGCAAGCAAACCTTAGCAAATAAGGTCCAAATATCCAGATTTTCAGAGCACAGGCATTTTTCTCTATTTCTGTAGGTGCTTTCTTTTAAATTATCTGCTTCTTATGAGAAAAGCGGAGCACTAGTTTCTTCTTATGTGTGTGCATTTAGTAGATCTTACCTAGTATTTCTTCTGCACAGTGCCTAATAGGGAACAGAAGTGAGAAAGTTCCATTAACCCACCTAATTAAGTTTTAATGTCAGCACCTGAACTGCTCAAAATTGGACTGAGAAAATCTGTCCGCATAAACTGAAATAAACAGTTGAGTGAAGGAACTAAAGATGCTTTCCTAAATAGTTTTGCTTCATTAGCAGAGGCATTGTGAAAATTTCCACTCGGATCACAGCCGTAGGGCATGCTCACAGAGGAAAATCTAGAGGACATTCTACTATTATATCTCAAAAATTCAAACCAGGAGAAAGAGGATGTGCCTGGGAAAATTCGAAAGCGAACACCTGAATGTTTCTGGCTGGTCTGAGACGGATTTTTCAAATCGCGCCGCACAGCGCCATCTTCTGGTGACCAAAAATTGGATTTTTTTTTCCTAGTCTGAGAAAAAAGCTGCAACCATATCAAAGATAATTTTCACACAAGAAAAACCTAGCAGTGTTAAGCTTTTAAAAAAAGTTATTTTAACTGCAACTGAAGAAAAACATGAATTGCTTACACACCAAACAGTGAAATCTCAAGTATGCATTTCTTCTGTGCTTCGAAGAGGACCCTCAATGACAGGGTGCAGATACACTCTATGGAAGAGCATTTGGATGAGTTCTGGAATATAAAAATTGTTGATTTATATTGATGATTGGGCTAGCATGAGCCCAAAGACATACTCAGTGTGCCAAATAGACCATGAGCACCTCATAGCTCGAACTGAACCTCCACGGGCAGTCCACACAAAAACACAGACTAGGACTTCAAAAAAATTACACATTCTAAAGTATTCTGCTGGTTTCCAGCTTGCTACACTAACAAATATCCTTAATAGCTTTTTGAATTTTTCCAACAAGAAGAAACCAGTCAATAGTTTGATTACTTGATTAAGCAATTAGCGTTCAATTAACTCTCCTTTCTTGAGTGGCTCAGCTAACGGGAGACAGGCTTGGGAGTTGGTAGTTTTCTAGGTTTGCATACAAATGTTTTTAAGTAGACCAGGAAAACACAATAAAGGAATAAATATGTGAAATATCAAAAATCTAGAAAAAGGAACCGTGAATGCTTAGAAATAAAGGCTTTCTTTACCGTGTGAAATGAGAGTTCTCACCAGTATACGTGAAAACTTTTCTTCCAGTGCAGCAGAACTAGTGCAATCAAAGCCAGTATTTCAAAACTACCCTTTTATGTACTTTTTTTACTACAACCAGCACCTTCAGGAGACAAGGGAAGACTCATACCTATCGGTTTGGAAATTAACTGCTCTGCGTGGAGCGCTAGATCCCTCCCTGTGTCGCAGCTTCGGCAGCCGCCCACTCCGGGCTTTTTGTGCCCCGCAGAGACTTTTCCCTTCCGCGGCCGCTCGTCCCCCGGCCCCCCTCAGGATTTACGGGCTCAGGCACCGCCCCGCGGGCGGCGCGAGCGCACCGGCTCCCTCGCGGCCCCGCGCGCTTCCCGCCGCCGCCGTTTGAACAGCCTCGTGACGTCATCGCGGGGCGGGCACGCCTGCGACGCCCCCCGCCGGGTCCCTCTCCCGGGGCGCGAGGGGCGGGGCGGCGCGCGGGCGGCGCGCAGGCGCGGCGCGCGGGCGGAGCGCGGGTCGCGGAGCGGCGCTCCCATGAGCCGGTGCTGCCGCTCGGCCGCCGCCGCGCTGCTGCGGGGGCTCGCCGGCCCCGCCGCGCTGTGCCTGGGCAGCGCCATGAGCCTCTGCGGGGCGCCGGCCGCCTGCGCCGCGGGGCCTGCGGGCGGCGGCGGGGGGTTCTCCGCGGCGCGGCTGAGCCCGCCGTGGCTGCGGCTGCCCGAGGTGCCGGGCGCCGAGCCGCACCGCAGCAACGATCTGCTGCTGCTGCCGCCGGCGGCCCCGCGCGGCCCGGCCCCGTCGCCGCAGCACCACGTCGTGTACTTCCCGGGGGACGTGCAGGTACGGCGGGCGGCCGCAGGGCGGGAGCGGGGAAGTGGCGCCGGAGGAACGCGTCCCCGGAGGGGATGTGGGGATGGGCATTGCCCGGCTCCCGCCGCGGCCATCGGAGCATCTCGCTGCCCCGCACGGTCGGGCACAGGCAGCGGAACGGGCCCTCCGGAAACCTGAGCTGGAGCGGTAGAGGAGGGGAGGAGAGTCGTCTTCACAGAATCACTGAGCTTGGAGATCGCTGAGTCCAGCCTATGACCAACACCACCGCGTCAGGCTAGACCCTGGCTCTAAGTGCCATATCCAGTCTTTCCTTCATCACCTTCAGGAACAGTGACTCCACCACCTCCTGGGCAATCCATTCCAATAGCTTATCACTCTTATTGTGAAGGGTGCTTCCTAATGTCCAGCCTAAACCTCCCCTTACGCGACCCAAAACTATGTCCTCTTGTCGCCGGGGAGAAGAGGCCGATCCCCATGTGGCTGAAGGGCCTTTCAGGGACCTGTAGAGAGCAATAAGGGCTCCCCCTGAGCCTGCTCTTCTCCAGGCTGAACACCTCCAGCTCCCTCAGCTGCTCCTCAGAGGACTGGTGCTCCAGCCCCGTCACCAGCTCCATTGCCCTTCTTTGGACTCACTCCAGCCCTATAGCACTGCCTGAGGGTGACATTTGTGACAGGGATGGCAGTGTCTGAAAGTGTCAATAGACACAAGAGGATGAAACCCTAAGGTGCCCGGTTGTCCTCTCCAGGCAGAGCACCGTGTCTCTGTGCAGCTGGATGGACATCCCACACCATCCTTTGGGAACTGGACAGGCACTAACGCTTTCTCGGCCTGTCCTGAAAAGGCACTCGTGGTCTCCTGAGTTGGCAAGAAATTGCAGAGACTCTGAAGTGCTGTCCCCGAGCATGTGGTCGACCTCTCTAACACAGCATGCTCTGGAGCCAGCTAATCTCAATTGTCATTACTGCTTCTCAAAAGCAGGGGTAGTTCCTTCTTCTTCAAGGGAAAAGGCTTTCCCTTCTGTCAGGTAAAGATGCAGAATTTTATGGGTTTTAAGGATTGGGATGGCCTACGAACATATGTCTGATTGCCATTCTTTCATGTAGCTTCATTATTCCTTAGTAAAATAAATGAACTAGTATTCTTTGCCCTTAAGATTTCAGACATGAAGTTCATTCATGACTTGGGGATGAATTTCTTTCCATATATGCCCTCTATGGATTTGAATAAAGCAATAAAAATTTCCTGCAGCTGAATGAGAGGGGATATTTTTGTTTCTGTATAAAATCCAGAAAACTTGCTACAAAGTATTAAGTCTTTTTTTGTTGTTTTGTAGTAAGATAATCAGTATTTCTGTAGATGGAGATAATACAGTAAAATTATGTATTCTTTGTCATACTAAGTTGAGTAATATTTCAGTTTTCTTTTTGTGTGAAGTCAACAAAAACTATGAGTATTTTCATGTGCTGATTTTATTGTATTGATCTTGAGGGTACTAAAAATATGTGGTAAAAGATATTAAAGTAAGCAAATTGAAATATACCAGTTTCTTTAATGTGTTTCTTGTTCTGCAAACCTGAAAAGTGAGAGCCTTTAATGCATATTTTTCCTTTAAAGTCCTTTCTTAAAAATGTGAGTACATTGGAGCTGAATCTTTTCACAATGTAGTAATGCATCTTTTCTATTTTCTTTAATTTTTCAGAACTATCATGACATCATGTCTTGCCACCCAGAAAACTTTCAGTGGGAGCACTGGAGTTTTGAAAATGTTGCTACCATACTTGCACGCCGGTTCCCCAACAGCTTTATTTGGGTCATAAAGTGCTCTCGAATGCACCTGCACAAATTCAGTTGTTATGACAATTTTGTGATGAGTAACATGTTTGGAGCACCAGAGCACAGCACTGACTTTGGAGCTTTCAAGCATCTCCATGCTTTGCTAGTTAATGCATTCAGACTCTCTCAGAATATTCTGCTGTCCCAGAAAAGTGTGCATGGTGTCAGCAAGGATGCAAAAATAGCTGCTTGTAAATCACAGCCGCAGTCTGTTCCTGCAACAAATGGCTGCTCATCCAAAGAAAGGGAGAGAGATTGTGAATGCTCTGATAATTCTGCTGTGAACTTCATGGTACCGTCGGCTGTAGGTGCAGCATCATTTACTTTGATTGGCTTCAGTAAAGGTTGTGTGGTTTTGAACCAGCTGCTTTACGAGCTGAAGGAAGCCAAGAAAGACAAGAATACAGATATCTTCTTAAAAAACATAAAAGCAATTTACTGGCTGGATGGTGGTCACTCGGGAGGAAGCAATACTTGGGTTACTTACCCTGAAGTGCTGAAAGAACTTGCAGAGACAGGAATTGAAGTTCATGCTCATGTTACACCATACCAGGTGTTTGACACAATGAGGTCATGGATTGGGAGAGAGCATGAGAAATTTGTACAAATACTTGAAGGATTTGGTGTGGAAATAAATGATCAACTGCATTTTGCTGATGAAGTTCCCTCCTTAGACAACCATTTCAGAGTTCATGAAGTATTTTGAGACTGTATGTATATGAACAGTATATTCTTTGTAGAAACTTTTAACACTGTAAGTGTTGTCAACTTGATTTTCAGCTTTGAGTAGATGCTTTCTAAACAGAATACTAAGTCAGTTCTGTCTTGCTAATAGATACAATATATAAATTTCTGTCGCTTAAAAAAGGCATATTGGGACCCCATAACTATAACAGATGTTGTTTTTTGATTCCTGGAAAAAAAGTGTTATGAAGAACAATCCTATACTCTTTTTTTTTTTTTTTTTTTTGTTAAATGTAAATGTTTATTCTTAAACTGTTGGCAGAATTTTTAGTCCTGGATGTCTAATATCACAGACTGCACTTAATGGGACTTTAAAGTACTTGATAATTTTACATATGTGGATACTTCAACTGAGTGGCTTCCAGGGCTAGAAGTATTGCTCTTTGTCAATAACAGATTGAAGGTTAGTTTTTTGGCTTAAGGAAATTGATTGTAAGAAGAATCATAGTTACATATTTTGCTGAGACCTGTTTTATATGGTAATTAAATATTCCAGTTTTGTAACATTTTTCCTGTTTGACACAAAGTCACAAATACCCACCTTTGGAATAATAGTGCCAATGTATTTCTCTTCCTTACGTGCTCCTTGCCATTTCTGTCACTCTAAAGTTTGATTAATTAATTGTGTAGTATCTGCTAGAGAACAGCCATTTTACCTGGGGGCTTGAAAATTTGATGTACCTACGTTAAGCAACCAAGAATGTTGAACAGGGTGTAGCTTGTTCCTTTTTCAACATTCCTTGCTGTTGCTTTGCTAACTTTTGTAAGGACCAACAGTAATACCTTTATTATCACATCCAGCGGTGACGTCCCTACCTTGGGGTTTTTCTTGGTAATTGCTGCATTGATGTTGCTCTAAACTGAGCCATAAGCACAAAATCTATTACAAGTTGCATAAAAAAAGATTCAGACTGTGTTGACTGTAGCTCTTTCAAAATGCCTCAGTTTTAAGATCTATTATCTCCTTTAAATGTATTGCAGTAGTTGCTTCTAGAGACGTCCAGAAATCTTATTTTTGGAGCCTAATTTTTCCTACAGAAAAAAAACAATCTCTAATTGAATAGAAGGACAGCCAGATTTGATACAAAAGATGTAATCTGGTTCAGACACCAAACCTGAGTGTTCTTTAGAAAGAAATACTGAAAGATGGACAATGATGGTATTAATGGAACTTTCCTACTGTTGCAAGTAACTTCCCATTTATCTACAAAGCTTAGAATCATTCTTAAAGGCAACTGCAGCTTTTAACAATGAACCAGTAACTCCAAATGGTTTTGGATTTCCTGAAGTATAGGAATACAAAAGCAAGTAAAGGAATACAGAACACCATGAAGATTACACAATTGTGGCTAAGTTTTGAAAAAAGATGTTTTATTCAACTTTGGTTCTATGTTTGATGGCTTAGTGACATCTCTGCCCTGCTGCTTGTTTCCTGTGACCCTTAACACTGTGGAAGGGAAGTCCTGGGTGATCTTTCTTTTGTTGTCATCATTAAAATTTAAAAGGTTCCCTGTAGGCAACTTTTGGCAGAAATTGTGCATATCAGTGATCACTGAACAATGAGAAAAGTGTGTTGTACTCCTAAGAAAATTCTCTTAACACTCAAAATATTAAGGGTGATAGAAAGAATTATGCATACAGCATGCACCTTACAATTTGAAAGAGAACTCTATCACTAATAATTAGATTAATATACCTAATTCATCGATATGTTCATCAAAATAAATCTATTTTAATTGATAAAGAAAAGTGCAACATGCAAACAAACTCAAAAAAACCTGAAATTTAGTTCCATCTGCTTTTTTCTTTTAGTTTCTTGGAGATTTCGTTCACTCCTATTTCTTGATTACCATCTTAATAGGCTTATAACAACTTTTTAATGTGTTTCATGGAACATTTTTCCCCCTTTTTGGTCCTTTTGTTAACGTTTGCAGCATATGTGAGGACTTTTTTCTGTAAAAGAAGTATGAGTCACCTAAAGAAGTGGTTTTAATAGAAAGCCTGCAAATGGCTTGAAATACATTTAACCATCCACTTACAAAATAAAATTTCAAAAAGTAATCCAACAAAAGCCCCAGAACATTCTATTGCTTTTGCTCCCACAGTTTCAGACTGACTTGGCTAAGCTGGGTGTGCTAACACTTGCCCAACCCAATAACTCTGCAGATCAGAGACCAATTTCTAAACAAATCTGTGCCTGCCAAAACAACAGGACTACGTTGTTGCAAGCTTTTGGAAATAGCTGTTAAAATATTGACATTGTCTTCAAAAGTTTCTGGATGGCTGTCCTACGAAAATAATACTAACCTGTTTGATGAAAGCTGCCTACAATAACTGTTAAATAGGCTCAAGTGTTGCTGCATTACTTTGAAGAATAGGCACTTTGTTGTAAAACTAATCTTGTTATGAGACCTCGTGTTGTGGGGGGAAAACTGACTGATTGTTTTTCATTCTTTAAACAGCTGTAGTACTCTGTTGGAATGTGCCTCTGTCATTCACTACAATGCATGCTAAAAATAAATTTTGCAAACTATGTAGAAAATAAACTTTCTAATGGGTGAAACCACTTTGATGTGAGTATAAAACCATTAAACAAGGAATGTGCAGTTTTGTGGATTAAGCTTTTTCAGGTGTTTGTGGAGACCTAGTTTAAAAAATCCGATTTATTTGGTAACTTTTCTTCAAGGAGGCTTTGTATTTGTGCAGTCAGCATCCATAGTTTTAAAACAGCTTACTGGCATCTCACAAACACAGGAAAGCTGGCATGAAGCAGCCAAGGGTGGGACATTTCTATGTTAGGATGAAATGCATCATAGTTTGCATATGCCCATTTTTCAACATTAACTGTAAAGGCAGTTCTTAATAAGCTTAGATGTAAATGCCTAAAGTTAGGTGGCTTTCCTACTTATAGTGGTGTAATTCAAGACACTTCTGGTTTTTAATGGAGTGAGCAACATTACACAGTCCTTAGTACAACCTAGTAATGGCTGGTGTCCTTTGTATTACATGCTTGTTTCTGGTACAATAGACAAGACATTATTCAGATTTTAAGACATGCTAACATGTTCTAAACTGTGACTTCTAAATTCTTTTAAAGCAAGGCTTGATTCTGTGAAATTGTCCAGATGACGTAAATGATTTTTATTTTGTGTGAATCTAAAATGCTAGAAAGTTTGGTAAACTTCTTCCTATCTGGGGCCGATTTAATCACATCTCTGCAAATGCCGATGTCAGTAGTGGCCCCTAATTTTGGATGATTAAGGGTCCCATCCTTAACATGTGGCTGAAATGAGCAATTTTCTCTGTCCCCTGCACTTTTATGATACGTTGTTCTATCTTTCTAAACAAACATCATTGGTGATAGAGATAAGTAATAGCAGTGCTATGTATTTAAATAGTCAGAGAGATTATTTTAAATAAGACTGCTAAGTCAGTTCAGGAGTTAGACTGTTACAACTGTGGATATGCACAGATAAAAATTATAATGAATGAGCATGCACTCAAGATTTTTCCCCAGCGGTTCTTTTTGAGCTGTAACAGTTCATCTCTGCACATAACCAGTATTTGTTGTCTTGTGCAGAATGAAATTCGAAGCACTGAGGTTAATTGTTTACCCATTAATTTACCTTGAATGCTTATTTTAAATTACATGGGGTCTTATCTGTTAATACAAGAAAGAATTATTAACAATGAAAATTTTGCTATGTGTGTGCTCTGTTGTGACACCTTTTGGTACATTGCAGCCTAGCAGAATCCACAAACACAAATATATGTCTGGTGCCCTTGTGCAATACAAAGGCAAAGGCAGGTGACTCAAGACTGCAGTCCATAAGAGACAGCGTCCTTAAATCACCTTCAAAGTTAATTTGCAATCTTTTTAAATCTTATATTGAAATCTCATTTCATTTTTGTAAGGATGGTAGATTAAATAAAAAAGGTTTAACTTCTAATGGTCATAACCTGATGAAAATTTAGACACATTTAAATATTGCAGATGGAGAAGCTAAGACCAAAGCTGGCTTTCTGTTGGTGTTGTTGATCTCTTAACTCAGTTCAGATGTAGGGTGACTGGTTTTAAGTGGAATAAAGTAACATGAAGTCATGAAGCCAGTAATGCAAGATCATATAACACCCCTATGTATCAGACAGGCACTGCCTGTTCCAGTGCCAGACATACTGTTCCTGACTAACTTCATTCTGTAGGTATTAACAGTGTAATTCACTCCTGCTGACAAAACCCACTTGCACCAGATTAGCTGTTCTACATCACCGTGGAAACCATGGAAGACTGATTCAGGCAGTCTTTTTGAATAGTGGAGTGTGGGTTATAAGGTAGTGATGGCTTTGTCGTTTTCTGTCATTAGGACTTGATTACCTGTTTCCAAGTGACCCAAGAAGTGACAAATTCTACTTAGCAAATAACCAGAAAAGCACCTGGGAATAAAAAATGGAAAAATAAAGTACCTGGTTTTAATTCATGTGTATAAACACCTTATGTACTTGAAAAGGAACAGAGTGCCATTACTTCAAGGTTCAGAATAAATTTTCTTTCTTTCAGTAGGCTCTCAAAAGAGCACTTTCAGTCATGATTGCTAGTTTCTTTTGTTAAACTTGGCATTTCAGAGCTGACTTGTTTCTAAAGAAAGCACTGCTGCAAGACCTAAGAAATAGTCAGGAGACAGACCAGTGCTGAAGGGCAAGACAAGGCTCTTCTCCCACAGCAGAGTTTATGCTCTGAGCAAAACTCCCAAGCCTGGGTGTCAGACAAAGCTGTTTTATCTCTTACAGACTGTGCTTAGCTCTTCTTTCCCATTCCCCATTATGAGAAATACATTAGGGTTTTGTGGTGGAAGTTTAAAGCAATTCATGTCCTGCTTGACAGCTGAAATATAAATGTTTTCACAGCAGAAATTGTCCATTGCTAGGATCTGTGTTATTACTGCAAGCAAGAGCTTCTGAGCATTTTTGCATGAATGCAGCACCGCACGTGGAGCTGTGTGTGTGACATGGTTGAGCAGTTCTTTTAATGGCTTCAATCTGTGTCAAGGAACAGACCTGAACAGTTGGAAACAAAGTCATCTGCTCTTGTTGCTCTCAGGAATTGCCACTTAAGAGAGATTCTTGCTCCCAGAAATTCCTACATACGGAGCTCAAAATCTATCCCCACTGTAGAGTCTGATCCAAAGTAAAACAGGAAATCTTAATGTACAGTTCTACTGCACATTAACTGTAAACTTGGGTAACTCAGAAGATGTAAAACTTCATCTGTCCTTCAAATAACACCAGACTCTTTGGTTATTGAGTGATACCAACACTTAGAGAATCCCTTGCAAAAGCTACTGTCTCAGAATGTGTATCTTCAACACCTGTATCATTAGCAGGAAGATACCAAGTTTGGGAAGATACATTTTGGTGAGAGATAAAAATCGAGGCATACAAGAATTTCTATGAAGCTGTGAAGGAAGGCATATTGGGATCACATCATCTGTAATTCACCTCTACTGTGGTAAAATCATTCTCATCTTAGTCAAGTCAGTCTTGTGAAAGCAACAGTATGAATGAGACAAGTAGTTTCATCCTGCATATTTTAAAAACAATTACAAATGTATTTCTGATCCTTTGTGATCCAAGTCAAACCCTTTCTCAGTAGTCATTTAACTTGACACTTAACCTAGACCCTGTGTAGCTAATGGAGAGGAAGATGTTCTAAGTACATCAAATTGTCAGCACAAACATGACAGGCAGATTTTTAATTATACGTTTAATTGTTTGACAAGAAAAATATTTTTACATCAATTTCTTTCATTTGAATGTTTCCACAGCAAGCACATTTAAAAAAAAAAGAAATCTGAAATAATTTGTCATCCTTTATATTTCATATGGCTAAGAGTAAATAGTACTTTCCATGTGTTGACTTGCAATGAATTTCTATTTTAAATGCCTCAGTCACCAAATTTTTAGAGTAATTCAAGGTTTGGGGTAGGCCAAGTTTAAACTTCAGATTTCAGACATTGTCGTTATGTAAATGTCAACTCATCTTTCAGTCCTGGACAGTCTGCATCACCCAGCTCCTACAAATACACTGTTTGAAGTGGCTTTGTATGCTTTGGCTTCTTTGAATGCTCAAGATGGTCAGTGTTTATTTTTCAAATACCTGTTAACATAACTTCACCTGTTTTATTGTGGCAGGATCTCTAACAGACAATGTCCACAAAATGTCAGTGGCTCTAATTTTTTGTGTGATTTCAGTAATGGATTTCTAAGTGTGCCTACTTGTAATCTTTTACTATGTTATCTGAAAGTTATTCCTTTAATGCTTTCACCATTCATTCATCACTTTATTGCCTGCTTCACACCATGTTGCACAGTTGCTACAAAGCACTAAGTAACTTAATTTTTTTAACACAGTAACTTCCAGATTTTTATCACTTGTCCAATTACACTCAAATTAAGAAAATACATTTTTAAATGCTTGTATTATTGTTTTGTAGCATTTCAGAAACTGTTTTAGAGAAGTTACTAAATAAAAAATTGAAGAAACTCTTTCAAAGGGAAATAAAGGCTTCATTTGAAAGCTGGCAGCATGAAGATAAAATTTACACTTGAGTGTTGAGGGGGCCTGAGGATACCAAGCTAACACCACCCTTTTATGAATGGAGACCCAAGGAATGGCAGAAGGAGGCATCAGCAGAGTGCTTCTCTGTACCAGGATCTTGAGAAGCTGCTGGCAGTTATAGTGATGGCTGTGCAGGCACAATGCTGGACACACAGCTTTGGTGAGCCCTGCAGGCTCTCTGAACCTCTCCATTCAGTCCTAACACACAAAGAATATGCTCTGTTCACCTCTCCAATTCAGACTGGGCCCTTGACATTACCAGTCCAACAAAGCCAAGAGGTTACCCCAGCCTAATGGGCAAAGACATTCTGTCTCAGCAGTATGCACAAACAATCCTTCTTCCTTTCTGAACAAAAATTTTGGGAGACCTATTTGTGATCCCAAATTTAAATTCTACCCTCAGAACGTACAATGATGCCCGGCAGAATCGCTTGGCTGGTTCCATTCATGCTTATTCATTGAGGTGGCTGGGTGCCCATTCACATGGTACCCAACTATTTTCACTGTGTTGAACTGCCAAGAAGAACAGGTTTAGAAGAATAATCTGCACAGTGTTCAAGTTCCTGCTCTTCTGAGGAAAGCTTTTTTCCAGCACTTTTTTAACACTACACATTTATTTAGTCTAAGAGCTTTTGACAAGTTACAATTCTCAAAAAACATTGCTAGAAGTAACAGACTGACCTAAGTCAGATAAACGCTGCATTCCCCAAACAGCACAAGTAATAACAGCAGAGGCATTTCAAAGAGACAATGACTAGCTTATCCTTTTTGTTAGATCCACACCTTTATTTCACAGGGCTTTTGTAAACACCACAATCTGCTGAAAAAGTAACCTACAATGCCTAAACAACAGGCTCCATCCCAAAAGGTGCTATGCAAACCTCCTTTCATATGGAAACAAAGAGCACATCAAATACAGCTCCCAACAGATTCCGTGTCTACTCCACAACTATGAACTCCATTGCAGATACCAGGACTGTATCTGAATGGATTTGTGAGCACATTAGTGGCAAGTGTTCCACAGCTGCAGGAACAGCAATGCTGTCTGACTGCACTGGGGCAGTAACAAAAGAGATTTCTCCCCCCAGTAAAACATTATGAGCTAGGGAAAGGGTAAATCACTTACCTTGCAGTCAAGCTGCTGCACAATTCTAAGTGTAACCTGGCATGGCAAGTTTTTGCTTTTTTTCCTATTCCCAGTCTGTCTCACTACAAGGGGGAGAAGAAACTCTCTACACTAATTGCCAGGTCATTACTTAAAAAGAAACCATGATCATTACAGCTACCACCAATGGCTTACTTTGACCTCCTCAGAAACCACTATGGCTTTCCAAAAATTTAATGAGATTGCATTCACAAAGATGTGCAGTTACTTCTAAGCATACATGCTGTCAGCTCACATACCAAAACTTTTGTTCAGAAAAATTTAAGTAGAACATTGCAAAAAAATAGTTTTAAGTGGAGGCACTGCAAATGTCAGTCTCATTATAGAAAAAAGACCATCTCCAGATCAAGCAGACTCCAGGCCTCACTAAAAACTAGAAAGAAAATCTCCATGATCAACTTTGTTATAGACAAATGTTTATTGACAGTTTTTATTGGTCTCACAGAAAATGTATGTGCCAATGGACAGTTTCCATACCAACATACAATTTTCTACTTGCAAGGGACCTTGCTGAATTGCAATGTGTTACTTTATCCATAATCATTCCTATAAGCTTTTTCTTGGATACGTAACACCATTCTCCGAGCATAAAAATCTCTATATTCCTCAGGTAGTTCTTCAAGTGTTTTCAGAGCTCTGTCCAAGATCTGTATAGCTCTGGAGGCTGCCATAGGATCTTTATTTCCATAAGTGTCAGTCTTATCATAGCTCTCAGCAGGAAGGTGCTTCCAAAAGACATTCAGTGCCACTCCAAATTCCTCAGAAATTACATTATGGAACCACAAAGCTGTAGAAAGAACAGTGTCTAAAATAAAAATTACTGTCCAAAACTTCCATGTGACTTAAGCAAGTGTCAGAATTGCCCAAACCAAATCTAATTGAGGAAAAGCCTCAACTACTGTATTTTTGTTTATTTATAAATATCCATATGAATATACTGCATTGTACCAAAATTTGAAAAACCAAAGTTTTTCAAGACATTTATGCTGATCCATAACTTCTCATAAAAGTAAAAGTTGCTGAAGTGTAGAGGTACTCAAATGTAAGCAAAGGATAAGCATGTGTAGGATGAAAGAAAGACACTTTCCCTTGCTCACCTCCACTCTAAATGCAGATATCTATTTTCAATTAGTCCCTAACCTTGCACACACTGTCCAGGCATTAAATGTAAACCATCAGCCATCAGCCAGGTCACTCAGGCAAGTTGCTAATCTCGTCATGATGAAGGCATGAGGTTTTTCAGCTGAATCATCATGACTGTGGTAAGGAAGCCAAGACATCTTTGTTTCATTGAGTGCATTTAAAGAATCAGTTTAACATGGTATATTTAGGATATTTGAATTTTAAGCTAAAAGTCTGAATGTTATTTTTATTGCATCTTATTTGCCTGTAGGTGCTGAAGACATAGAAAAGTTTATTCTGAGAAATCAACATGAAGTTTCTTTTAGGTTAGGAAGAGGGGCTGCTTCTACCTTCTTCATAATAACCACACACATTCCTCAAAAAACATCTTTTTTTTCAGTGATATGCACTGTAGGATGCTGACAAAGCACAATTCTCTGGACTCTGCACTCCCCAGTAAGTCTTAAGAGAGCTGAGCGTGTCTCAAGTTTGACTCTGCTCACCCACTGGCAAACACAAAAATTTATCTGGACTTCATAAACAGAAAACAGGGATGCTGACATCAGCAGCACTGTGACATACAACTGTTTAACTGCAACCAAAAGTTTATTTAGGAAGAAACATAACGGTAAATTCAAAATTAAGTAACAAGTCCAAGGCTAAGAAACTATTATAGAATATCTTCCTAAAAAACCTGTTTACTGACCTGTTTATATTGCCCAGATAATGGAGAAGTGACAGGATATCAGACAGTCCTATCTGCTGCAAGCTCACAATGAGTTAAAATAAAATCAGTCACAAGGAGGGGTAGTTCAATAGGAGTAATTCAAATGCCTTGCCCTGACTACCAGAATTTGTCATGTCAGCTCAGGAAGCAGCTTTCTGCTTGTTCAGAAAAATTATTAGGACTTGTCTTTCCATTCCCCAAAGATGATTATAAATCTTTAGAAGGTCCAATAACTCTACCATCCATAATTCTCATCAGACCACGTGCCTCACAGCGCTTAAGTGCCAGACTACAGAAAAATAGAAATGGTATTTCACTTAAAGTCTGTCATTAAAAAACTCAGGTCACTGAAGTAATTTCAGATTTCAGAAGGTAAGTTTATAGTATTAATCTATTAAGACAGAAATTCAGGAGCATACAGTGTCCACTTGAGGGAAAGTAGGATTTGTTGTAGATAAAATAATACTGTTTTTCAGGTTAATTGTACAGTTGGAAAAAATGAAAGTTTTGCCAGCATCTTTGAATGCTCCTGCTTACAACACAGAAATGCTTTAGTAACCTCTAACCATCTCCAGAAATCATAAAATAGAAACAAGACTGTTTAATACCATCCCATGGTCAGAAACCATTTACTACTTACCTGGAATAAATAACACATCTCCTGCTTCCAAAACACATTGATAGCGCTTGGCTTTCACAAAAAGGGGATATTTCTCCAAGTCTGGGTTATCCACATCCAGCACCTCTGATTTAGTACCTAGGAAAACTTCAGTGAATAAATACTCCCATTCTTCCAATAGTAACAAAGCTTTATCATATTGCTGGAAATGGCAGTTCTTGAATCAAATTTAGTACTGGTTTATTTCTCAAAACCAGGGAAACCTGATGGCACACTTCATTTACTGAAGAGATGTTCTCCTGTTGTATTTGTTCTGTAACTGCAACCTTATTAACACTAAAAAACACTTTTCCTGACATTTGAAAAACCATTTTGAACCCAGACAGAACATTTTACTCCTTCAGTTAACTGTAATCAGGCAAATAATCAGGCAAAGCTGCTGTTCTCCTTACTTTGACTAAAACACACAGAATCAAAGGAATAAATGACTTCTCTTATACCAAGTCATCTGTTAGTGATTATTTTCTACAGGGCAGCACTTGTGAGCTGAAAAGCCAAGATCACCAGACTCAGAACTAGACACCTATGACATGCATACCTGATAAATATAAATATGGTGCATCTCGAGGACTGTACAAAACAACTCGTTTTTTCCCTGTGACTTGGATTAAGAAGTTGTCCATTACCTGTGATAAGTGTAATAATAGAAATGTCAGCCAAAAGTTGAGTGAATAAACATAGACTTCAACCAATCTAATTATAGCTTAAAAAAGAGAATTAATAAAACCCTCATATGTTAAGAATTATCTTAAAAATAAATTTGTTCAGAGCTCACTGCACAACGTTAGAAGACAACCTTATTTGAAATCTATTGCATTGCAGCCAGAAACCACTACAGTCATTGCACAGCTGGCAGTGTATTGCACAAATAGAATTTATCCAAATCTGGCCATTAGAAAGAAAAAAAAAAAAATTGAAGACAAAAATATTGAAAGTTACTGTGTTTCAGATTTTCAACTGAAACTCTAAACAGTTAAAAAAAGGGAAACAAAATAAAACCTCCTTCAAGCTTACAAATATGCAATTAGACATAAACTCAGTTAAGATATTATGCCCAAGCAATGTAACATTTAAAAATCACTGTAGCACTGAATGTGCTTCATTTCACTATTAAAAAATATGTGAAGTTTGTTATTATTCTCTACTCTTTGACAGAGATTTGCACCTTATTATCTCAACACTGTAATGCAATCTGCAACATTTTAAACCCACATATTACTTACATCATAATGTGTCCATAACTGTAATCCAGCTGAGCTGATGCGGAAGACACTAGAGAAAAACTGTTCCTTCTCAAAATACTCTGGAATATGAACATCTTCTGCTAAAACAGGAAACTGCTTCCTGATATCTGCAATATCCTGAAACGGAAAGGGCAAAACTCTTAGAGAACCATCTATGCACATTTAAAATGGGGGAGCGCTTCACAGTCATTTCCAATTATGTGAAACAGGGTTACAACTTCAGCATTGGCAAACAGCTGAAATCAGCAATGCTTTTCAGCATTTACTTGTTCAATAAGAACAGCCAGAGAGCTGTTCTTAACCATGGCTGCTAGGAATCACACTGAAGGAGCAAAAGATCAACATAAATCTTTTTAGATTAGTTTACAACAGAAGTTAAAGAATGGGAGTTTAGCAATGTACTCTCCAGTGATCAGCTAAGCTCCCATGCAACATCAACTATTTTAGACACATTGAAGTACTCTGACCTAAATTCAGTCAGATTCACAAGCCATGTGACCCTAAGCAAGTTGCATGACAACAGGCTTTAAAAACACTTCTAAACTGCAACTTTACAGTCTTAGAACTGTAATCTCCAGTAACTTACCTTCCTAACATCTTCACCCACTGATCGCAAATAGTACTTTTCATCCTGAAGAGAACACAAAAAGAGAATTGTTTGGGGTTTTTAAATAAGAATTACCAAAACACTTAAACAAAGAGCTTATATTTTCTCATTTATCTAATGCAGTTTCATTAAAATATGGTACAAATAAAGGGCATCTACAAATTCAGCTACTTTGTTATACTGCCCTTTACTGATCCCTGCAGCTCATCTTGAGAAATGGGAAAAATAAGTTAACTGAATGGAGAAGAGTAAAGTGTGAGGAGACTGGTCAACTACTTCAGCATTGCTGTTACTGAACAGACTCAAAGTAAATGCAGATTATAATTTAAGTTCTTCAGTATACTGATGCAGAAAACTATTTTGATTGGTTTGAAAACTTACAGCATTCTATGCAGCATAAAAGGAAAAAAGCATGTCTACATTCAAAATTATTTGTTTGCCAATCACAGTTATCTGAAAAATCCCTAGCCTGAACACTGATACGTGAAGATAACCACACATTTGCTACTCACAAATTATGTTACCATATATTTGGATTTGTATTTTGATAGTCATGAAATGCTAAAATATCTTCGTGACTTTTTCTTGCAAAACACACAAGTGATAAGGTTGTTATTCTAAAGCAAGGTTTGATTTCTAAATTTTATATTGGAATTTTTGCTCATGTAAGCAGTTTTTGTTAAGAGAAACAGGACAACTGAAGTTAACCACACTGTACATATACAAAAAAACTTCTGAAAATAATTACTTCTCACATTTTTTCCTCTGGCATCAAGCCACAGGAAGGTTAAATTAAAGATCAAGTCTTTTACTTAAGTAAGACTTTAAATTACAATTCATCACTTTCCTCTCCATATACCACCAAAATAACCAACAGAAGAAACTGTGACACTAAGGAAATTACCTCAGTAAGAAAGTACTCCTTGTGCTTGACTTCAGCTGCTCTTCGCACAAACACATCAAAAGGCAGAGTTCTGAAATACAAATATTTGAATTTCTACTATGAATCAGTGTAACAACACACAGTCTAAACTCTAGATTTATAATAAGCTCCCTTAATGTATCAAGTATAATGGAAGATGGAACAGGCTGCTCTCTTGTTTTTTTAACTTAACATGGTGACTAATCAGGCTTTGCAGCAGATGTTTGAGGAGTTCTCCCAAGACAGAAATCCTACACTTAGAAACTTCTCTACTTTAGTGAATTGTTCCAATATATATCCAAACAGAAACCTGTAGTAGCTGAGGCTGGAAGCACCTCTGGAGATCCAAGCCCCATGCCAAGGGCAGGGCTCACTACCGCAGCTTGCACAGGACAGAATCCAGTTCAGTTCATCCTCTCCAAGGATGGAGACCCCGTAATCTCCCTAGGCAACCTGTTCCATTTGTTCCACTGTTTGACTATACTCACTGTCAAAGAGTGTGTGTCTGTGTGTCTTAATGGGGTTAGCAGAATTTCCTGTATTCCAGCTTGTGCCCATTGCCTCTTGTCCTGTCACCATGAACCACTGAGAATCCAGCTCATCAACTGTTAACACTTTGTTAAGATCCCCCTCTTAAGCTCAGGAGTTCTGAATAGTCTGAGTCACAGAACAAAACATTTTTCCCACTCAAATTAAGAGTCAAACTGTGGTGATACTTGCTTGACTGTTTATGATACAAGACATGTATTCATTATGATGAATTCAATGTTCCATTCATGCAGCTCACCATCTCACACTAAGTGTCACTGGATAATGAATTAATGAATTAAACACAATTAAGCATGTAAACATCACATTTCAGAGCAACCACCAAGTACCCAGGGTTAAGGTGAAACCTCTCAAGCAAACCTGTTATCTTTTTTACTAGAACGTGAATCTGCATCTGGCAGTACTTCAACCAATTCTCTAAACATTTTATGCTTGTTTGGAATAGGCATATACAAAACCCACTGAAGTCAATGGAAAACCAAACAAAGCCCAATGCTCTGACTTCAGCCAAACTGTTCTATCATTTCCACTTGCATTTGCTGCTGAAGAAAGTGAGAGCACAGCTCTACTACAGCTTAAACAGATGCATTCTGGTGCTACCACAGCTCTGCCCATGATATCTGCCCTAATCACCCTATCTCCCCCCTTACAGTGGCACTGGCACTCATCTGACCTCTCTTTGAACCTGCTTACAAAGCTAAAACAGCAGAAAAACATTCAGATTTCTGCAGCACGTCACAACCTGGCTGAATGAGTTCCAGAACCAGCACAAAAAAAGGGGTAGGAGCATGCAACTTAAAACAGAACTGCAGTACTACTAATGTTCACCAGTTTAAACTAATGGAATTGCATGTGAAGTCCTCAGAGTTTCTATCCTTTTGTTTCTACTTATAGTCCCCTCAGATTAGAATGAGGTGCTTGCTCTGAAAAAGGTCAAAGCTTCCTGAATTTCAAGTGAAGTACGTCAAAGTCCTGACACCTGCTATAATGAAACACCATCAGAGCATCACAGAGTCCGTATGGCTACAAACCTGCTAAAACTAAGACTCCAGAACAACTGCATGTGAACTCACAGCAAGAGATACTAAAAAAAAACCAAAACAGAGCAGGGAAAATGAAGTATGGATAAGACAAAGTTAGTCAAGTACAACCTAATTTCAGAGACTCAAAAATTCACTATGCAGTGAGCAGAGTGCATCATGATTGTAACTTGTGCTTATCCCCTGAACAACAGGCTCCACTCAGAGACCTGTAGCTTGTTTACACCTACAGCATAGACTCCCACCTGCTTATAAGTTTAACAGACTGAGCACATCCTGTTCCCACTCGAGGAAAACAAAGGACTGCTGAAATAAAGGCATTTACCCTTGAAGGACAACACGATGACTGAGATTAGATGAACTCTGAAGAAATGTTTTGGCAGTTACATAAGAGAAGCTCCAGAGGAGATCAAGGGTTTTTGTGGCCCACATCAAGATTAAAGAGCTGGTGAAATGTGTGGTATCCAGTGGTTTGAACATTCTGAAAGCTGCACATTCTAACTTTGATAAGAGCTTGGTTTTAATTAGTTACACCCTTTCTGGAGTGGAATGCCATGGCTGGCACACACACACACCAGCATTCAAAGGGGATCAGACACACAGTGAGTCAGAAATTATCACTACTCAGTAACACTGAAAATGCACCATATAACTAGAATAAAATAGCAGGTCATCGACTGTAGATATCAAGGGTGTTTTGGTTTGTTTTTAACTAACAGCTGCAAGTGCCAGGCTCAAATTTCCTACAAGAATGCTCTGACAAAATACCTTCACAACACTTCTTCATGATATCACTTTTAAGGTGGTGTTTGGCCCTTCATTTCACTCTTATTGTATTAATTCAGTGTGTACAATTAATAGAAGAGGGAGAAATCTAGGAAAACCCTTTGATACATAATGTACTGTTTTCACAAACATCTTCCTATTCCCACCCTCAGCTTCAAACAGATGCACTGTATGTCTGTAAGTTACAAGCACATGCCTTTAAAATACAAGAGGCCTTGGAGTGAAGTACCTATACACAAAGTTCTTACTGAGGAAATCCATCTGTGGCACTGCAGAAACATGAATTTTTACTTCTTTGGGTCCTTCAGCTTGGCTCAGGTAATCTATTGTCCATTTGGTCGTGCAAGTGCCCAGTTCCAGTCCTGTCAGCACTACTGGCTTTCTCTAAGGAACAACAAAAAAAAAAATTCAGTGGTGAATGATCACAGCATCCAATGGAAAACAAAACAGAATGAATTTTCAAATTACATAAAAGCAAACAAGTCAGTTGAATGCCAGGACCCACTGCACAAGGTCACAACTGATCTGTTCACAAGCAATGTGAAACAAATGCTGAATGCTGAAACGAAATGCAGTAAATTATGGAACTATTTCTCTATTAACTATGTGTTCTTGCCTAGTTGGGTAAGGAAGGATATGGAGAGACAAAGACAATTATAGCCCACACCTTGTGCTGGGGCCGTTGAGGAATCCAGCCAGATGAATGAATAGATTTAATCTTTCTAGCCAAGGCTTAGCACAAAACATGTAAAAGCCCACACAGTTAAGGTGCAGACTGTGAGCTGTGGTGATGCTGTTATTTTCTCACAAGAGAAGCTCTTTCCACCTATATCAAGGCTCCTTGCTCACAACTACAAACAGGTTTGATCCAGGCCGCACACAAAAAGTAGAAGAACACTTTTGCTTTTAACTGGGACCTCGGAGGGTGGGGGGGTAAGGAGCGGGGGAATAAAACAAAAGATGACAAAGCAACAAAATTAACTGTCACACTTCTTAGCCACTGCCGAAGGAAATGGACTCTTACGGAGATCGCCTGTCGGAACTTGCCAGCAGCTCAGACAGGATTTGCCTACAGAAGCTCCTAAACTTCCATGCCCCTCAATGGATCAGGGCACCTTTCCGGGAACACACGAACCCAAACCTGAGGTTTGCCTGCCCCAGCTGTGCCCGCTGAGGGGTCCCCGGACACCTCCTGCCTTGTCCCGTGTCCCCGCGGAGCCCCACCCGCTCCGGCGGGTCCTGCTCCGAGCGCGCCGTACCCGCGGGTAGATGTCCCGCAGGAAGCGCTCCCGCGTCACCCGCTCCAGCCGCTCCACGGCCACCGCCGGCCGCTCCCGCCGCTCCATGGCCGCGTCCGCCGCGTCCGCCCCGCCGCTTCCCCCGGAAAGAAGAGTCCGCGCAGAAGCGTTCCTGCCTTTCCCTCTGGGAAGGGTCCTGGAGCCCGCGGATCACAGAATTGTTAGTGTTGGAAGAGATCTCTGGAGACCATCGAGTCCGACCCCTGGCACATCAGGGTCAGCTGGAGCAGGTGCCACAGGAACACGTCCAGGTGGAGTTTGATTGTCTCCAGAGACTCCGTGACTTTCTGGGCAGCCTGTTCCAGTGCTCGGCCACCCTCAACGTAAAGCAGTTCTTTCTCAAGCTGAGCTGGAACTTACTATGTTTTAGTTTATGGCCATCACTCCTCCTCTCACCGAGCACCACTGAGAAATGTCTGGCACCATCCTCTTGGCACCGCCTTTGAGGTATTTATATGCACTCATGAGATCCCCTCGCAATCTCCTCCAGACTGAACAGGCCCAGCTCCCGCAGTCTCTCCTCATGACGAGAGATGCTCCAGGCCCTTAATCAATCACCTCTGTGGCCTCCAGTGCTCCCTCTCCAGCAGCTCCTTATCTCTCTTGCACTGAGAAGCCCAGAACTGGACACCGTACCCCAGACGCGGCGTCCCCAAGCCCAGCAGAGGAGACACCGCCCCGCTCCGGGGCTGACCGGGGCTCGCCTCCCCTGACCCGCTCGCGTCTGCGCCGGAACCAGCGGCGGCCGCGGCCGTGTTTCCGGGGAGCGGGAGTTGCGGGCGGACCGGGCGGGGCCGGGCTGTCATGGCGCTGCGCTGCGCGGCTCCGGGCCGTGTCCGCTGGCTGGCGCGGGCGCTGGCGGGCTCCGCCCGGCTCCTGCCGCCGGCCGCGGCCGCAGCGGGCCCTCTGGGCCCCGCCCGGACCCGCCCGCCCCAGCTCGGCTCTCGGTTCGCCAGCAGCGCCGGATCTGGGACCGAGGGCCCTCAGCGACGTGTAGTAGTAGTGAGGATCACTAGCCCCTTCGCCTGGCTCCGCACCCGCTTCTACTACCTGCTCATCCGCCTCTACTTCGACCAGGAATTCAGCATCGAGGAGTTCACACGGGGGGCCAAGCAGGTGAGCGGGCCTGGGACCTCGGGGCGAGGAGAGCGGCCGGCCTGAGGGGAAAGGTCCTGCTGACCCTCCCCCGGGGCTGCCGGTGCTCGCGGTTATTGCCGTGGAATTATAGAGCCAGTTAGGCTAGGAGAAGACTTCGTAGATAATCACATTGATTATTATTATAATTGACGGAACAGGTGAGGTAGGAATGGATCACAGTGGGTCATCTGCTCCATCCTCCCTTCTCCAGCAGGGCCGTCCTAGAGCACATGGCACTGGATTGTGTCCAGACGGGTCTGGAATACCCGCAGTGAGGGAGACTCCACAACCTCTGGCATTCTGTTCCACTGCTTGGTCATGCTCACAATAAAGAAATCCTTCCTTGTGTTCATGTGGAACTTCCTATACATAAGTTTCTGACTGTTACCTCTTGTCCTGTTGCTTGGCGCCACCAAGCAGAACCTGGTCCATACTCTTGGCACTCCCCCACTTTAAATATTTATACGCATTGGTGAAACCACTCTCAGCCATCTCTTTTTGAGGCTGAACAACTCCGGTCCCATAAGCTTTTCCTGTAGGAGAGATGCTCCGGTCCCCCAATCCTTGCTGCTGGACCCACTTCAGGAGCTCTGTGTCTGTGTTGTACGTTCAGTCCAACCTATGACCAAACACCACTTTGTTGACCAATTCCTGGCATCAATGCCATGTCCAGTCATTCCTTAAACACCTTCAGGGATGATGACTCCAGCACCTCCCTGGGCAGCTCGTTTCAATGTTTGACAACCCTTTCCATGAAGGAATTCCTCCTGATGTCCAGCCTGATGTTATTACATGTGGGCATTGTGTAAAACACAGGGAGTTCCCCACTGCTGGCTCCAAGCACCACACTTTGAGGCAAATGATGTAAGCAGAGCTGTACTTTTCTTCAGGAAATTCTTGTTTTCCTTGATTCCACAATTAAAATGAACTTGTTAAGCCATTCCCCATAGTAGCGTGAAGGAAGGTGCTTCCAAATGTTACAGAGAGTTTAAGGACAGGTGTGTCTCCTCTCAGCAGGTTTTTCTGGAATGATAAAGTTTAGTCAGGCATAGAGCTGGTGTATATATTTATTTCTCCAAATTTATGAGGCCAGTAAGCTTTGTCAACAGAATGTGTCAAAGAGGTAAGTATCTCAGAGTTAGTCATATAAAAATTACAGTCTGTTATCTGTTGGGAAACTTCTTCTTATTATGTTTACTTTTAACAAAAAAAAAAAACAGCTCAAGACAATACATCAGAGGACAGAATGTTGAAATTGTCAGTTCAAGAGAGGAAAAAACTCACAACCTACAACAAATAATTTGATGCATGTGCAGAACCACCTGTTTTACCTTGTCCTGTTTTTTGTGGGTTTTGTTTTGGTGTTTGTTTGTTTTTACTTGGTGTAGAATCTTAAATACACTGCCCTTCACAACTGCACAAATTGAATATATAGAGGCATAATTGTATATAAATATACATGTAATTATATATATTAATATATACAATTATGTATATTTACATAAAGGGAGAAAGGAGAGTTGAGCTTCCTGAAGTCTAGAGACTAAACCAGATTTCTAAAGAAACATTTTAAATTGCAGCATCAATTTTGACTGAAACCAGAAGATAAGTTGCAAAAGAGGTCAGGGGAACAAAATACTTACAGGGAAAGACACAGACTGTTTGAATTATCAAAAAGAGTAAAAGCAACATACAAAATACTGCAAAGCTTTTTTTTTTTTCTTTTCCAAACTATGAATTCATTTACCTATTGGAAGTTTTTATGTTTTAAACAAGAGATTGAAAAGAAGTCATATGTTTTCATCAGTTTATGAAATCACTCATGTAATGCTGGAAGGATTACATTTCAATGGTGAAACCCTCTGCAAGTATTGAAATCTTAAATCATGGAGTATTTGGGTAACTTGTCATATACTTATGGATTTGTGTGAAAAATAAGCCAACCTCGAGTTACTTGTTCATGTTTGGTTTTTGTTTCTGTTTTAATTTGGTAGGCCTTTTCTGTTGTTTCAAAGCTGCTGTCTCAGCGTAAACTTGACCTGCTGGAAGAACTTGTATCAGCAGAGGTAAATGCTTTCCATCTCCTACTCTAACAATTGATTGTCTGTAATAAAGTAACGTGGATGCATTCAGCCTGACGTTATCTGCAAGTTGCCAGTTTGGTTTAATTTGGGAAAAACAGCGTAATGCAACATAGGGTGGGCAATTTTTTGTCCTGTAGCTTTTATTTCTGTTTATTTTCAAAGCACGAAATTTAATTCAAAGTTATTGTATTGTATTTAAAGCAAAGTAAAATATATTCTAGCTGTTGAGCATAAGGACCAAATGCCAGAAAGATTGCTGGTGTACCAGGAAGGATGGAAAGGCAGAGAGCAGGTGGAATTGTGTGTCTTAAGGTGTAGGCAGGTGGCTGAAGTTGAGTCAGGCTGACCCTGTGCACCAGAATTCCTTTGAAGAAATAAACTAGTTTGTGTTTGTCCCTGCTGCACTAATACATTCCCACCCCCATCAGATCATACAGCTGATTACTGATTTTGGCTGGAAGGCCTCAGTCTTGTGTCATGGTCTCAGGGATATGACTGACCTGGTTAAACATCAGTGCTGTGTTTTCTGTGTTTTTATGAATTTTTAATTGCTGAAGTTGTCTTGGCCTTCCCAGGGAATGGAGGTAGCAGATGCATCAGAGTCAAGTGGAGGAGACACTCCAGGTCTATGTCTGCCTTGTTACAGGATGTCAGCGTGGCCTGTCCTATTGCCACCCATGCCTTTGCAGCAAAAACTCTGGTGCTGTTCTAGTGCATCCCCTCTGAACAGTCTTGCCTCCTCTCTCTGAACAGAGATAGCAATAAAACGTGAGTTTGTTTCTTGCAGTTGTTTTGAAAGGGCATCTTCTCTGCTTCCTCTTGAAAGAACTTGCTGTAAATCTTTTAGGTTTACATTGATGCAGAGACTTTATGTAAGTCAAGGATGTAGTAGATGAGTCTGTGATCCCACACTACTTTTTCATTTCTTTGGTCAGTGAATTTTGTACCTGCAACATGTATTAGAAACCAATGTCTCCTTGTGAAGATTGGTTCTTGCTTCCATGTAACCTCTGCATTTGTTCATTATTCAAAAATGATAGATCAAGTTAGGGTAAAAAGAGTATTAGTTAGAAACAAGTTCTGCAGTTTCATCCTTCCTCGTGGCTTGACTTTCTCATGTGGTGTTTGAGGTGCTACCTCTGTGCAGTTTTTGCACCCCACCATTTTCTATTTAACACAGCTGTGTGGATTATAGATAATGTGAGTATTATGTGAGTGTCATAAGGACATTAAGTACCAGGGGAACAATTTTTCAGTCTGTTCTGATTTGCAAGGGTTTAAACTTTTTCTAAATAGAGCGTGGATCACAAAATGGCAAAGATAAGCTCATTGGTAATGAAACTGATTTTCAAAGAAATTTGTGAAAGATAGCTAAAAGATGCTGAATCAACAGCTTAGGAACCTGCACATAGTGAGAATTCAGTGGTGAGGAGGCAGGGAGTGATTGTGGGAGCAAGCTTCTCTGGGCTGTTCTGGGCTGACATGGCTTGTGTTGCTGCTGCTGACAGTACCTTTTCTAAACATTGTTTAAGATGCTTGGTTTTTATTTGTTTTGAGCAGTAAATGGACCTTCTTCAATACTGCTGAATTAGGGTTTAAGAATGCCCAAGCTTCCTAGTGCTTGTTCACTTCAGCTGTTACATGTCTTAGATGAATGTTTTAGCAGTAGTGCTCATTTTGTTAACTGCAGGAGAAATAGATTGTTACATAAATTTCTTAATAAAAAAACTAAGTGACAGTTTTTCTGAATTTAGGTACTTCAGGTGCTGAAGGAAAAGATTTCTTTGCTCCCTGACAGCCACAGGGATGCTTTAGCAGCTGACATTGATGCAATCATGTACACAACAGAAGGAGATGTTCGCATTTACTATGATGATGATGGTATGTTTAGAATCCTGAAACATTTCAGCAATGAGCAGTCTTATTTCCTGGTTTTGCTACTAAACAGACATTTTCCATGCAGATGTGGTTTTGGGTCCTGTTTCTCATTCCTTGTTTCTCTGTTTGTCATTCACCCATATAAAATTTCTTGATTTCCTTTTAAACCAGAGACAGAGATTATTGTTTATACATCATGGTACTGTTTTGACTTCTGTTTGGGTTTTGCTTACTCCTCTTCTTTTTTACAGACTTTTGTATTATTAGTCCTCAGCAATGTGAAACCACTCAAAAACAATTATTCTAATATATGCTGAAAGCTGTTTGCTTCAACAATGAAAATGTATCCTGCAAGAAGAATAGTGAAGGCTGGATAATGAAATAAATGTTGCTGGTTTAGTCTTTCTATCATGAAATACACTTTGTTCTAGGACTCCTTGATTGATTTGGGTTTTTTTAAAGCTAGTGATGAGCTCAAGCAAGTTTTTCTTTTGGTTGGATACCAGCACTGTGTGCTCTATTCACTGTCAGACGCAGTGGAGATGATATGTGGGCCTAACCCTGGGTCTTCAGTTGAGCACTTCAAGTTGTCAGACCCAGTAAGCATTTTTCCTGGTTTGGGAAATAGGAATTTCTTTTTCCCCTCTTAGATTGCTCCCATGTTTGGACTACTCCACATGTATTTGTTGTATGAGTAGTTAGCTTTGGAATTTATGGGAACTAACTTTTTATACAATTTCATTATATACACTGTCACACCACACTCACAGTAAAATACATATTTTTTTACAGAGTGCATTTTTATTGCTAAACAGCACGAGTATGGCATAAAATATCTTTATCACTCATTGTTCTATACTGTATTCTTTATGGCCAAAATCATCTTACCTTCCAGGCTCTCACTAGAATGCTAGGTAGCAAATAGGATTATTTGACCAATGAGAAACATGAGATCTAATTTAAGTTTTGATTTATTTCCAACAGGAAGAAAGTTTGTTAGTATCCTGATGTGCTTCTGGTATCTGAATGGTGCTAATTTACCTGATGAAGTACCAGGTGAAGCCAAAGTCTTCCAGATTGTGTTTGGAGATGAAAACACAAAAGAAAAGAAACATCTTTTAACAGCAAACTATGAGTAAGCTTGCTTGTCCCTTTCTTTTCCCGTGCCCATGAGGTTCCTGTGGGGTAGGCAGTTCTGCAAGCACTCCACCAAAGTGCCACTGCAGAACCCAGTGGTTTTAATTTACCTTGATTCTAATCTAAGTTAATTCTCATTCAGCTTTCCAGTTTTGATTTTAGGACCAAATTTTTTAAATACCCCTAAGATCATTATGTTATTTCCTTGGTTCTGAGTTGACATTAATGGGAACTCTTTTTCTATAAGGAAGAGCAGTATTTGGAGCGCTGAATGAGGTTCCTGATCCTCAAAGCACACATTAGGAAGATGGATTTTCATAGGAATGCTTATAAATAATGTCTGTGTTGGTGTAGTGATGTCAGAGCAGTGCAGAAAATATCTACACAGTTGGCAAAAAGTATTGAAAATAAGATTCTCAGAAGCTGGGAGAAGTGAGGATTTTTGTGTGATAAATGCAGTATGATCAAGGATTTCTACACCCACATTTGAAATTGAAAATATGGAGTCTAGGTGATGAGGAGCTCTGAAACAAAGGTAACAGTCATGAGGAGACCAGTACTTTTTTTCCTGGATAGATTGTTGTGTGTCCATCTCTTAGCTGAATTCAGCATCTTCCTTAGAGGCTTCTGAGGTTCCATTAACCTTGAGAGCCTTCCCTTAAAGCTTAAATATCTTCCCAATCCCACTTTGCAGGAGTGGATTTGCACATGATTGCAAAGCAATGATACACTGCTCTTGTCCATGACATGCAGGTTATTTGATAACATGAGAATTCAGCTTGAAGCTCAGACTTATCTTTAGATAAAGGGAGACTCAGTACTGCTGTTAACTTCATCTTTGTTATAGTTCTGAAAATATATTACCTTTTAAACTACACTTCAGGAAAGATGAAAATTTTCAGGTAAAATATGAAGCACATGATTTCCCTTCACTTACCATTAAATGCAACCCTTTATTTACAGATCAAGATCTTCCATAAAGCTTTATTCATATTCCTGCTGTGAAAAGTTCTCTTGATATCAGGGTCTTTACTGTTGCTGCTTGATCCTGTCTGTGGGATCTGAACCAAAACACTGAAGTCAGTGCATTTTGGTTCTTACTGTAGAAATATTATTTATCTTCAATTTTGGGGTATAAGCATTAAATTTTAAGTAGCTTTTACATCAGTAAGTTTGAAGTAAAATATTTCTTCATGATTTCTTGTTGTATTAGTGGCTTCTTAAGGTCAAGTAAATTTTAACAACTCTTCACGTATTATCTTTCCTTTTTCAGGTTCCAAAGGGAGTTTACAGAAGGAGCAAAACCAGACTGGACTATTACACGGATTGAACATCCAAGGCTCTTAGACTAAATGCCTTCTACAGCCTTTTATGTACCACTGTAATTGTTTTGATGTAACAAATACTAGGCTTTATTTGGTCTTTTTTTCCCTTCCTGCCCTTTCCTCCAAAAGAGAAAATTTGAAAATGAATTTTCTACGTATGATTTCCAAAAATTCTTTCTGAAGCTTGCACTGTGCTGCAGTGTTAAAGCAAAGCCTTTTCCCTGGAACAGACTGGTAGAAATTTTATTGGTTCCAGTGCTCATCCAAGGCATTTAGACAGCACAGTTTCATTCAGACAGGTGTAATGGATATGTCATTTTCTTATATTCTGAGAAGAAATTATACTGTTTGAAAATAAACAACACTTAAATGACTGTTGGCCCTTCTGAGTTACTTTACTGTGTTTCTTTTTTTCCCTAGAGACTGTACAATATATAACTGAATAATATGCAAGATGAAATAGAGGTAGATGGACTTCTTAGCTTGTCTAGCCTCAGCAGTTCATTTTGAGGTAATATTGCTTTTTGGATATATTTGAGGTTAAGAAAGTTGGAGCTGCTATTAGTATTTGCTACAGGATTGGAGAAAGAAAAAGCTTTTAGCATTGCACTGGGAAAATGGATCAAACAGATATGTATGTTCTGGAAAATTAAAAAAAAAATACAACAAGTCATTCCTTTCAATTCAGTAATATATAGGCAATTCCAAGTTTAGAGAATTATGGAAGAAAAATCAGTTGAAAACATGAATTTAAAAGAGGATCTGACAGTGAAGTTAAAGGAAATCCTCTGTTTGAAATGTGTGTTAATTAAATGACCAAATCCTTACAATTAGATGTTGCAACTGAACAATTTCCTAGTCTATCTACTAGGAAACTACTAGGATAAATCCTAGTTTATCCACTTTATCTCTGGTTTCTGGAACATGAGAATCCTGGTGTAAGTAGCTGGAGGCTTTTCTATGCAAATCAACAGGAGATCATAACAAGTTCCTTCATCCTCTATATTAGCTTCAAATATAAAGCTAACTTTCTACCAAGGCATGTTGTAAACATTAGTGCAGTGTTTTGAAAGTGTAAAGTGTAATTACTGTGATTCACAGTAATTGTAATTGAAGGTATAAATTAAATTTTGCATAGTTCAGCTCTTTTGATCCAATGATTAAATGAGAGGAACATCTAAAGCTTATCAACTAGTTGATAACACTTTAGCTGCAAAAGATGTGATTGGAAATTTACATACACTGTTTTATTCTTTTGAAGTTGTTTATGTCTTGTGAGTTAGAGCTAAAGGGGGCAGCAGTTTGATGTTTGGGGTTTTTTCCCTGCTTCTGATCTTCAATTAAAAAATTATACTGGAGACTGCAAATCTCCAACAGACACAGAACTGCCCATGGATTTATTGCACCATAAATAAATCAGAAAGGCATATAAATTACTAACCTTGCTGTACTGGAAGATTGCAATCTCCTGCACTGAATAAAACCGGTGTAATTGAACTGGATTTATAGTTCAGAGGAAAAAACACTACCCCACCCCAGAAAAACCCTCACAAACCAGCCCCAAACCCAACTTGTAATGGAAAAATGTGGAAGGTTTGACTCCTTTTACCTGCCATCCATAAATTCCCTGTCATGAATCTGATTGTCATAGCAATTAATCAGACTGAAGTGATGGCCACTGAAGGGCATTTGTCATTCTATGGCATCCACATTTTCTCTTGTGAAAATACTTTTCTTCTGTGTCATTTGTTCAAGCAAAACAAGAAGTTCTGGTTTCTGTGTTGCCATCCAAAAGTAGCAAGAAGAAATTATTTTACTTCCTTCAAGCTTGTTTCTAGAGAATATATTTCTCTATGCTGTCAAGATTGCCTGAAATTCTTACGGGAAAAAGGATGAGTAAGGGTTAACTTTACTTCATCTCAAAGATGGAGAAAATACTGTCTTGTAATTTGGGGATTTTCAAATACATTGCTCTAAAAATCATAATGCTAACTTAAGTGTTACAGAATTTGAAAAAAGAGCTAAAGGAAGTGTCTTATTAAAAACATCTTCCTGATTTGGGAATAATGATGCTCAGCAGGTAACAGTAGAACAGTGTGGGGATCTCTGTGTCATAGCATCCTATTGCTCCCAGTTTCCCTTGTTGATTAGTCTCAGATATCACCTTGGAAATGGCAGTGTGTAAGGATGTGGGTGTGCTTAATTTCCCTTCCATTTCCTTGCCTGGTGTCCATTTCTGTTACCATTAGGGACAAGTACAATTGTAACTATGGTGTGCAGCCAATAAATCCCCATCAAAAATCCCCATTTAAAATGTTTGCAGTTTTAGCCTGCAAATGTTTCCATTCATACTCCATTAATTCTTGAAAACTATGTTAGCAGTTTTGTAGTGGTTTTGGGGGTAAAATTCATATCTCTATTAGTGACACTGACATGTTTGATTCATTTTACACAGAGCAGTGAGGTGACATGGTGTCTGGTCTACAACAGGATGCAGATTCCAAGTACCACACTCTTCTCCCCTTGGCAACATCAAGGCTCTTTAGGTCCATGTGGAGTTGGGAAACCTTAATTTTTTATTTGTTCATCCAAAACTGTGATCATATTTAGTAATTCCTGACAGCTACTTGGCAGGATTTCAACACATGTGCCTAAATCTCTACAAGCTCTAATTAAATCCGGTCAACAAACCTCCCATTAATTCACACATCCCACTCACCAGTAGATGGCCTTGGCCACAAAGCTATTGTGTCTGGGAAGTAACTGATATTAATGAGAATGTAAGTGGGGTAAAGGATAAAATGGTAGAAGCATTAAGTGCTATTTAAATAATATAGATTTGTCTTATTAAAAAGTCTGTATTTTTCCTGGCTTTCATTGTGAGTCAATGATAGTGTCTTGTGTTCTCTCTGCAGTGCCTGCCCATTTTGAAGTTGCAATTTATCTGCATTCTTAATGTGGGAAAGATGTGCTGTACATGTGAATTCACACAGGCACCTCTGTGTCTGACAGTAGCAAAGCTAATTTTTAATATTCACATTTTAAAATACATTTATCATGTTGACTGTGGTTCCTTTCCTTCCTGTCCCAGCATTGTCTGGCTACTTCAAGGGACACATTCAACTTTCTGTTGTTTTTAAGGTGTGTTCAAACTTGACCTTATCATCACTTCAGGTTATATTTAGTTAATTATTTTGAGGTCCTAGGGCTGGAAATCTGTTTAGTAGTAAAAGTCATATTGTTTATCACAGTAGTGATCATACTCCTTCAAAACTTCATGGCTCCCCTGCTTTTTTTGTTTGTTGGGTGGTTAAACTTGATTTCTGCCCCATGTGCCCTACTGGGTGCAGGTGGGGGTTTTGAGATTCCTCACAGGCTGTAGTCACATGATGGCTCACAGCTTTTAAGAGATGGGATACAAGAGTGTGTAGTGCTTTCAGTTTCATTTCTCCCTCTTATGTGTCATAGCTGATCTCTAGGCACTGGATCACACGTAGACACAGGAAGAGGTATTTAGCTGTTAAAGAAGCTAGCATTGCCTATACAGCTGTGCTTTTGTTCTTCTAAGGGAAAAGCTGTTGCACAGTGAGTACTGACCACCCTAAGTCATAGGAATTCCCCTCCTTGTATTTTACCTTTTCCATTGCTGGTGTGCCAGCAGTGGATTTTTATAGAATTATCATAGTATAGAGGTTGGGTAAGTCACTGTGAACTTGTGCAGCACTGTTGGAAACACTCCATGACAATGCTTCTCTTACGTGTATTTTGTCTGATTTCAGTGGTATGTGCTTTTCCTAATATAAAGTTCTCCTATTGAAGTTGTTCAGGGGAATCTGTTCTGCATTTTAATGGGAGCAGACTGCAACTTCTTTGCTGCCTTTGAAGTTACTTCATCAGAAATAGAGGGAGGCTAAAGTTAGACATGCTGTATTTTCTTGTGTGCCATTTCATCCCTCCTCTGCTGTCACAGAACAAGGCTTTTCATAGTGAGCTTGGCACTGTAGTGCCAAGAGGCACTATGAGGCAAAGAAGCAGGACAGCAAAGAGAAGTGCAGAGGAGGTAGCATTTCACCAAGGATGCAGCCCTTTCCCTTGGGACATGGGGTGTTTGGAAAAAAGTGGTGGCTTGAATATTCCTCTAAATTATATTTTGCTGTTGACACTAACCTTTTGTATAAAAAGCTCTGCTTGTGTATGGAGAAGGAGTCTGACTTTTCAAGGTTAGAGCTAAATTCCTGCCTTAAGTCTGCAGAGATTTCCTAGTCTGACTGGGGAGCTGTGAGAGAAGCTACCAGGTAAGGGTGGGGTACATCAGAGCAACTAAAGGCTATTTCTGCCTTATGCTAATTAGGAGCTGGCACATCCCTAGAAATGAAAGAAAACATTTTTCTAGAGTGAAAAAGGAGAGGCACAGGGAAAATGCCTTGGTAACTCCTCTCTTCTGAACTCTCTGGAACTAGTTGGCAAGTGCCATTAAGGTCAGTGCCATTTGCCAAGTCTGGAAGTGGAAGTTTCAGTGGTGCAATTGGATTAAGTGGGTAGCTTGTTCCAGCCTGTGGGGCTGGAACCCAGTGTTGGGTTCTGTGCTCACTTAAGGTGTTAATGCTGTTTGAGGAACTTCACATAGCTCATCTGCACTACAGCCAGACAGGGTCATTACTTGTAATGTTATTTTTTGTAATGTGTATTTCATTTCATAAACTGAGAAGAGATGAATATAAATAATTCTTTGAGGAATATTTTTAAAGATACTTTCAAGTGGAACAGGATTGAGAGATTGCAATATAAAGTGACAAACAAGCTAGTGAAAATGAATTTTTGTAGTCCAGAACTCATGTCATGCAAGGCAGTGACCATTAGTTAGGTGAACGTCTAATCGCTACTGTTGTGATTGGGATAGAAATTGTCATGAAAAGGCCATTGGAAGCTGCCTGAAATCTCTTACTCTCTGTTTTCAAAGTACATACATTATTAAAGATTGTAATCAGCTTAGTCAAGTACTTTGTCCTTTTTAATTATCAGTGGGGCCACTGTCCCTTAGGCCTACCTCAGGCTCAGCTCCCTATAGCAGAACCTTCTGAGCTGTTACCCTGTTTCCTACATTTTTGTCATTAGTGTCATTAAGTTGGTTTTTTTTTTTTCTTAGATAAGATATTTTTCATAAGGTAGAACAATAAAGAAATTGGTAATCCTCTGGGTGCAGTGTGCCTTGCTTGTTGGTGTAGGAATCTTGCCTGGACTTCTGCTGGGATGTGCTCTTGGAAGGCATCATTCCTGCTGTTGTGAAGCAGTCTCTGCCTGTGAAAGCACTGTGCAAACCCAGTGGTGTGGGAATTAAACTGTGTGATTTCCATCTGCCATGAGGTCCCAGCCCTCCATTTGAAAAGGCAGTAAAGGGTTTGTACCAGTACTTGTAAAGATGGTAGGGGTACTGTGGCTTGAATTGTAAACTTACTGTGTATATACTTAAAAGTTTCAGAAGCAAATATATTGATCAGATGTTAAGTCTGAATTTGTATCAGCTGCATTAAGACAGTAATTACAATAAAATTTTAGCATAATTTCTGCTGTGAGTAAGGGAGGGCTTTTTCCTTTTTTCACATTGTTCTGGTTTTTGTTGTGGTTTTTGTTTGTGTTTTGTTTTTTATTCTGTCCTAAACACCAGCAGTTAGTCAAGGCTAGAGAAAGTGTTCATTGCATAAGACATAGCACAGACATCTAAGGGAAAATTAGATTATCATTCATTTGTATGTTTAAGTAGAACATATTTCATGTTCTACTTTTAGATTCTGTGTTGGAAAGAACTGGGATTTTAATGCCAAGTTGGTAACATTCACTGGCTTTCTCTGCAGTGGAGGCTGTTGTTTCCTGACGGAATCATTTGCATGTGTTTTTGCCCAGTTTTCTGCCAGTGCAGCTCATGCTGCAGGGTCTCCTTCAGTGTACAATTTAATCTCTTGCTTTCATTTCACTGAAGTGTTTGGGTTTCAGCAGGGGTAGCTGGGTGAAAGTTAGTGCCTGCATTATACTGGAGATCTGCTTAAGTGATCTAATGGTTCCTCCTGGCAAAATCTGTGAAATTATAATAGCGGAAGTAGAGAGAGGAAGGGGATCAAAGGTGGGTGGTAATGCAGGATTCATATAAAGTATGTATTCTGTCTCTAGAGCAGAAGCTGAAGCAGCCATGAAATAAAAGTAAATTTAGAAAACTTGAGAAAAATAAATGGTGAGAAGGTTGATGTTCTGACTGGGGGATGTTTTCTGAGATAAAAGGCTGGAGAACTCCCTCTCTCCTGAGGCAAGGAGAATTTCTTGTAGTATTCTGGAGTGGTATCCTGGAAGTCAGGAAGAAGCAAATTCTAGCGGATTTAAGTGACTTGCCTCTGTTGTGAGAAAGGTCTGTGGAACACTTTATAAAGTGAAGACACATGTGCTGAAACCTTCACTTGCAAGAGCTAGGGATTGCTTCTCTCCAGCAGTAGTCAGTGCGTTCTCATGAGACTGTCTGATACATTCAGTCTGCAGTCAAATGGCCTTTGTGACTTTATTTACTGTCACACAACCCTCTTCTTTTCTAACCTTGCAGATCTAGCAGTGGGTATTTGAGAAGATGAGCTGGTGACATTCACAGATGCATTAATCCCATTGTAGTCTCAGAATCAGTTGATTGTCTTTTCTCAAACATCTCAGTGTCTCTAACAGCCTAACCAGAGCTGAGCATGCTGCTGTAGATGAACCTGCTGTGTTTATCCAGTGTTTTAGAATAATTTATTGTAATTTCATATTTAAGAATTCTCAGGCTTTGTTTGCAGGATCTCATTTCTTCTGTTAAGCATGGTAACAGAGTACTTGAGATTTCTCCCCAGCATTATTTCTGCCCTTGTGTGTGACCAGTAGGGATTTCTTTCCTTGTTTAACTGGAGTTCTTTTGTCCAATCACACATTACCACCATAGGGTTTTTTCTCCCCTTGTTTTTAACCTTGCACATTCCTACTCTTTTTACTATATTCAGTATGCTCTCCCTTCTTTCTTGTTCCTTTTGCTTTCTTTATGGTGCATTAAGTGATTATTTCTTTCATCCTGTGCCCAGAAAAAAAGATAAAATCTGTGTTTCAAAGATTATGCCCAAAGCTACTTATAAAAAGATTTGCTGATTCAGACATTCAAAAAATGCCAGAGAAAGGCCAGCTTTAGTTTCCTGTACTCAGATTTTCATGAGCTCTTATCTTGCTGCCTGTCTGCATGCATGTCTCTGCTGGGACAGGCAGAGCTGTGTCACTTGAAGTCAAGGCCTGTCTAGATGCCAGTGATTCTGAGAATTGGCCAGTGTACCATGTCACAGTTGTGTACCCCCTCCTGCACTGATCTCTAGTCATATTCTTCGTATGTAAGTTGATACTCCAACTCTCAGTACAGTTTATTTGATACATAAAATTTCTGTGTCCATTCAAGCACTAATCCAGCCAATTGTTTGAGCACAAAAGACCTAATTGTTTGCTTTAGCTTCCCTGCTGCTTTGCTAAAACAGTGACCCTTTAACTTATATTTACACGATCTTTCCTTTTTGCTTAAATTTTTCTTGAACTTTCACTAGACATTTACTTAAAAAACCCTTCCCATACCGTTTGGGTGTAGAATGAGCTACAAAGCAAAGAGGATTTTAAAAGGATTCATTTAGATACATAGTGTTGCCTGCTTGCTTCTTAGCTGGTTTGCTGGGTTTTGTGGCTTGTAAGAGCTGTTGTGGGAGAGTTTCGAATCACTTTCTCTTCTAATTTCATGTTTGCGTTCACAACAGGCTGCCTGTTTTAGTAGTCTTCTGTATTTCTCCCCAGTGGACTATATTTCCTGTTTTCTTTGTGAACATCACCATATGTAATTGTTTTACCATTCTTGCTTTCTTCCTGAATGATTTGGGAACTATTTTGGAGCCATTATCTAGATCTACATCCCTCTCCCAAGTGTATGAGCTCTCTTATGTTCCCAGGTTAGTCCTGAACAAGTCTGTTTTGAAATCCACATATGCACTTTCATGTATTTTGTTTTTTCTTGCCTGCCTTTCTGTTACATTTACTTGTGGAGCCTTGACAGCACTATTGCAGTGTCTGTGCTGAAGCCACAGCTGTTTGGAACACACAGGTATCTGAGGAAAGTGGCTTTATGCTGTCACTTCAGTCATTCTTAAACTGGTAGTCCTGCTTATTGATGAAGACCACATCTAAATTTATGATCTTTGTGGGTTTGCTTGTGTATTGGTTTTTATGTTTGGGTTTGGGTTTGCTGGTTATGATTTTTTTTTCTTTTTTTTTCCCCAAATGCTGTATCCAACTTAATGTTTTATAAAGTAAATCACTGAATAAATTTGTAACTTCTGTCATCAGAGCCTTAAATGCCTGAGGTACTTCCTGTTTCATATTTACAAGGCTGAAGTTGCACATAATTAAAATCCTGTCATTTCAGCATGAATTATTTTATTGAATCATATTTTATTCACATGCTTTTTGTCTTTCAAGGTTCTCTGGTATGCATCAAACACTTGCATGTTAGTCCTACAGTCTGCTGTAGCAGCTTAACTTGGATTAATTTCTTATGCTTGTTAGTTTGTGAAACAGCTCTGGTTTTGAGTTTTAGCTTCTGTGTGTTCCATACTTCACTTCCTACTCTTCTGTTTTTGTTTTTCCCCCTAGAAATTGTCTAGAAAGATTGTCTATTCAGTAGATATTTGTATGTCTGGCCCTAAATATAGATCAAAATTCCTGAAAAGAATACACTGTATGTGTTAGGGGATTAAATGTAGCATGGTTATTATAATTTACTTGAGTAGCTTTCTGTTGTTCACATCCTGTTATTCTCAATGCCATATTCCATCCTAATATACTTAAAGGTGACTTCTACCAATGCAAACAAGCAAAACCAAATAAACGTGGAAGAAGAGTCACTTTGGAAGTGTAGAAACACTGTCCTTGGTCAGAGAGCACTGATGAGAGATAGGGATTTGTTTTGTTTTGTCTTCCCAGGAAGGAGCAGGCTGTGCTGCATGGAGTTTCTTCAGGAACTGTGCAAGCTACTGCACAGTTAAGATTATCATGGGATGGGTCTGCCTGAATTCTTAAACTATGGACTGTAGAGCTGTGAGTGGGCATCCTTAGGCAGTTTTTAAAATCAAAGGTACCAAAGTAAGTCCCCATGTGGCATAAGGCATAAACACTTCAGAGGGGTCAGAAAGCACATGTAAATATATGACATGGTGGCACAATAATCTTGGTGTTTAAAGTATTGTTTCAATTTTGCTCATCTTCCTCATGCTTAGCTCTTGGATGTAATGAGAACAATTGTCCATTTTTCTTGCTACACAGCTTGATGTTTTCCTGGTTATAGCTGTTTAACCAGATCACAGAGAGTGGTGCATCTCATACACTAATTCTTTAGTGCATTTGCAGTGAGGATAAGGTGCAGACACCAAACATACATCACCACTGAAAAGGTGTTGCATTCATCCAGAACTGTTTATGTATGTCTGCCCTATATGCCAAACATGGTAACTGGTCATTCTAAACCACTGAGAAATGAAAAACCTGTTTTGCATGCAGCTTTCAGAGCATTTTATTATGCTCATTTACAGATGGAAATGGGGTTGGGTGGAGGAGTTCTTGGCTATATCCAGGTTCACTTGCCAAAGTCAATGGGAGAATACAGTTCTCCAGTCTCAGGCTAATACAGTTTCTGTGGGTCAAAGCCTCCCTGACAGAATTTGTGCTTTTAAAGAGTGCATTTTGCTTGTTTGATGCCTGAGGACTCGGTTTCCAAAAGCCTCAGTACCTAAAGTTTTGCAGTGACTTCAGCAGTGCAGCTGCCTAACACTATTCACTGAAGTCAGCTCACAAAAAACATGATTCAAAACTTCTTATAAATGACTCTTTGATTTTGGTGTGCTTCAGAATATTCACTGGTGCTGCAATTCTTTGGTTTCCTAGGAATTTGTTGTTTGTGTAGGGTTCAGTTTTTTGTTTGTTTGGGTTTTTTGGACCAAAATTATGACCACAGTGCTGTCACATCGCAGATTTTATAATTCCTGTTTTAGATTTCTTTTATAAACCTGAGCCTCAGTTTCCCAGTTTGATAAGTTTTCTTAAGTACTACTAGGAACATGGTTTTGAGCCTTACTGTCCATGTGGCTTTTGTCTCAAAACAGGAGCAATGATTTTCCTCTTTTCTCTGAGTGCAGTCCAGACCTCAGCTTTGCATGAAACTTGGCCTGTTCTACCCCATCATGGTCTTGGAACAGTGAAATAGTCTCTCTGGTGTTCTGTGGGGACAGCCTGGAGCAGAGCTGTATCTACAGCACAGAGCAGCTGTATCCTGCTTTCCTCAGGGCAGCAGAGCTCTCTGAGCCAGCCCTCTCCATGAACTAAGCTGTCCAGTGTTTGTATTTCAAATACTACCCTGACCTATACACTAGACTAAAGCTTCCTGTTCTAATATTGATTTAAGACTTAAGCATCAGTGGCTTATTTTTTTACATTATCATTCTCTTTCTTATTTAACAGTTCTCTGGGATATGCAGAGGGCCACAGTCAGGCCTTCCTAGCAGCCAGGATGAGGGGAAGGGAAAAAGCACATGAAGGACATTTATGAAAAGAGGCAGAGCTTGAATTGCCATGCAACTCACAGAGTATTTTGGTTCAGCAATCAAATTGTGTACTGTACTATTTGCCAAAAGAGAAGAAACACAGCACTCCTCCTCTTGAAAGCTCTCTCCTGCAGGAATTTGTTAGCTTACTTTAAGTTTCATATTATTTATAAGCCCTGACCCAGACTTCTCATTAACTGTTCCCAAAGCACTAGAAAAAGAAAGTACTTCCTGCTTCATGTATCTGGTTAACAGCTGTGCCTCTTAGAGGAAGGAGAAAATAGCCAGTAGTGATAAAAACTCACCCTGCTCGCCCTCATAGGGAGCACTGCTGCAGTGTGAGCTGCCTCTCCCCAGGATCCTCACGTAGCAGCACTCACCACAGCGCTCTCAAGTGCAGCTTGCTGAAAACAGTTCTATTGCGGGCAAAGAAAGCTTTACTCATCCTCCTTGCCCCACCGTTGGCTACCTATTCCCTCTATTACTTCTTTGTTGTTTTTAATTTTTAAAAAATTTCTAGGCTGGGCTTCAAGAGAAGTACAAATGCTCAGAGGTTATTGGGTTCTTAGCTCAGATATTGCCCTGTCTCAGCAGTTGTGAGTGTTGTGAAAGTATGAGAAACCAGCTTTATTGCATCTCTGCATGTGATCAGCCCTGCAGTACCGGATTGCCTTCTTTCAGCAGCGGTTCTCCCTCGTGGAGCCTGATCCCTGCAGTTCAGCCAGTGCTTAGGCAACCTCCTGTCCCCAAATGAGTCTTGTTACATCAGACCATCACCTGTATAGCTGCTGGCATCCTGAAATTACATACTCATCTTCCCCCTTAGTTTTTTTGTGGTTATTCTGAGCCAGTTCCTGAACAAAAACAGTCAAAAATGACAGTAGGCTTAATATTTGTTAAATGAATTAAACTCTGAGATATGACTGCTTTTGGTTTGTTTTATTCTGATTTTCTGAGTTTATATGCTCATTAAAGCCACATTTTGGAAAGCTTTTTTCTGTGGTATTGAAGACAAGTATGGTGTCTTCCAGTGCCACCAAGACTGTCCCCAGTTCATATGCTTGTAGGAAATCAGGATTTAGGCACCATGTGAGGCATGATAAGAATCCCAGGAGCTGAAAGCAAGGTTTACTTGTGTTTGCAGATGGGGACAATACACAAGCATGAACCAGCTGACCAGCCCTGCCTGTGGAAACCAAAAAAACATCATCAGATTTTTTCATCTGTGCATTGGCCTCTGAGATCCTCTTTTCCTGAGTGGCACATACATTCCTTCAAGGACATGGTGACATTCTTGCCCAAACTGTACTTTGTAAGTCAAAAAACCATCTAAATGCAATTCTACAGGTTGCTGTCTCCCGAGGCTTAAACTTTTTCACCTTTTCTGTTTTACAGTATTGAAAGTAGTTTATTCTGTGTGCATTTTTCAGTCTTAGGAAGGCAAAGTGTTTCTAATCTGCCAGCTCAGGAGAATTTTAATGCAATGGGAACAGTGACAGTCTCTCAGTATTCCCTTCAATACGTATTTTATATATATGTATATTAAAAAAAAAACCCTAACTACTAACAAATCTCCCCACTTTTTACTAAAACTGCATCTTCCATAAGGCAGGGCCAGAATTCATAATAGTCCCTTGAGTATAAGTAGTACCCAACCGTTACTTTTTCTGTTAGGAAGAAAGGAGTGTAGAAGGGTATTCCTGTACGGCAGACTGTTCTTCAGAATGTTTGATCTGTGTCCAAATGAAAAAAAGGATGCCTTTGTATTTAACTTAACCCAGTTTGTATTTCCCTGTCTACAGTATAACACTTTTAATGACAATTATGAAATTTACTTCTCACTAGACAAAGAAGTAGCTACACAATGAAACTGGATCACCTCTTTTCAACGAACAGGAAATCCTCTTGACCAGTTTAGTTCCTGCCCTAGAATATAATCTGTGTGCTTTGCCTCTATTCATACATGCTTGCATACGTCTGTGGAAGGCTGGAGGAATTAATAAGTAATCTAGGGAATTTTCAAGAATAAATTCCTAACCCTCAGCCAGGTTATTCCAGTTATTATTCCAGTTACCTGGAATTTGTTAGCACTTCTGGAGTTTTGACTGAGAGAGCCAGGCTCCAAACTGAAAAGCTGTGTATTTTGAGTAGCTTAAGGTAACTGGGATCAAATTGTTAGGAATGTTACTGTTTGTTAGCATGACTGCTAGAAGATCTGGAAAGGGGTTATCTTGATGACCATAATGCTGTGCTCCTAGCTGCCTGAATGAGTAAACATCCCTGTCTGGAGCTCTGTGTGCTTCTCTCTCAGGTGACAAATCTGTTTGGTGTCTCTTTTTGAAAGCTACCCTACTGTCTTTATTTCCTTAAAAAAATAAAGCCTCCTATTTCCTGCAAGGCAGCCACAGGGGGTTTTTATGTACATGAATTACCTGGACATTACACATTTAAAGTGCCTTAAGAAGGATGTTGCAGGGAAACAGTGGATGCAAGTGTTGGTTTGAAGCTATCAGTCAGTTGCAGTCCTAGGTTTTGAGATGTAAAGTTTCAAGTTATGCAATACCCAGACTCTCTTGTGGCCTCTCTACCAGCTGGGGTTGTAATAAAGGGGGGCAGAGCAGCCATGGTGTATCTCTTCTCCCTGAGGTGATTGTACTTCCTTCACATGATGAAGCAGCAGAGGAAAGGAATGGAGCAAAAGGGCTCCAGAGAAACTGGCTTGTGCTAGGGAACCTTTCCTGGAAACATAATGAAGCACAGGATGCGATAAGCATAGCTCACAGAAAAGGAAACTGCTTCAGAAGGCTGCAAGGAACAATGCAGCATCACTTGAGGCAGACAACTCCCTGATTAGAATGCATTGGCTCAGGCTGAAGAAGAAGGACAGTCTTGAAAGACAGTTTTGGAAAGTTTTTATTGTTTGTGTATGGAAAGCATGTGTTCTTCCTTAGCAGTTGCATTTTGTGAGTCTGCATGCACTAGCTAGAATTAACTGTTTTTGAAGAGTGTGAAATGCTCCCTAGTGGTAGCATTTATCCACACCCTGTTTTCTTCTAGGGAGATGAATTGCTTTTCCAGCAAACACCATTCCTGGAGCTGGAAATATCAGGGGAAAGGAGTTGTGGGTGGGTGCCTAGATATTGCCTGGATCTGCAAACTACCTTTGTGCCACAAGGGAAAAGGACAGCTTTACTGAGGGACGAGGAAGAGCTCTGTCATGGTTTAACCAGGACAAGCTCTCACGAGGGTGGGAACAATATCACAATGTTAAATATCTCAAAAATCACTAGACCTGGCAGAGAGACATCAATCTCACAATCCTTCACAATGGCAGGATTAATTGCACAGGATTATGATGTGAAGGTTGCCCTTCTGCCAAGCTTAAAATGTTGCCTAATGCATTTGATGTTCCCAGTACAAGCTATTGCTATGAATACTGTACAGTCATCCATCACTTAAAAGACTGAGGAACATGAATATCTCTAGTTACAAATATGAACAGTGGTGCTGGTATTATGAACTGCCCAATGCCAAGTTGTTTTGTTCACTTTCGTGCATTATGAGGTCAATGAAGTTAATATCCTTAGTAAAATATTTCTTTGAGTCAGACAGAAGGCTCCAATACAGTCTTTGATTTGGAATTTCAAAAATATTGAACTTTGGATGAGTGGATTTGCACATGACACTTTCATTATTTTGCATTAAAATTCAGGTGGTTTAAATTTAGACCAAAATAATTTTTGTTGTACCTTAGAGATAACTTTGGCCTTGTATATTTATGAAATTCCATGGTAGTTAATTCATGCTGCTGCTAGGAAGAAGTATGCAAGCACTGAGGTAGTTTAACCAAAACCAGGCACATGATTTGCTGTTTTGATAACCACCATCTTTTTCCATCACAGTGAAAGTCATCTTATGAACCTCTGACATTTGATGATCGTTATGTCAAAAGCCTTTTGGGGTCAGTAAAGCAGACAACTTTTCTTACTTCTTAGCTTATACTGAACATGGAAAAGTGTAGCTCAGATAATATTTTAAACTTTAACTCTTTGTATTCATAGTTCTGCTTCCATTATACGTAGCTGCAGATACCCAGAAAACAGAAACACTAAGATCTGCATTGTCAAGTGACATATCACAGCTGACAGATAATTGTTAGGACTCTTTTTGCCATGATCAAATGGTTTTGTACATAAATAATGCTGATGATGTATTGATAGAAATATTTAGCTTTAGTATATTAGAGAAATAATAATAGTATATTATAATAATAGTATATATATTATAGTATAATAATGGTATAAGAATATTAGCATTTAGTATAGCATATTTACTTCAGAGAATTCATAAGCAAAAACCTCCTTCTGCATGTTTTTCAGTTTAGTTCCAGGTGACTTGTCATAGCTGTAGACATTACAAAAGCATTTTTAAATTACTATAATCTAGTACTTCTTTTCTTACAAAATTTGATGAGGATAATCTTACTTCATTCTTGGCAAGTTTTGTACTCACTGAAGTTGATAGGGATTATTTCACCCTTCTGTAAATAATATCCTAAATGGTTGCACAAAGCAATGCAACTGTTTAGAAAAGGAAATGCTGTGTAATCATAGAAATCATAGGCAAGATTTAAATTGGCAGACAGCTCTTGATGCAGGTTGAATGTTGCAAGGTCACTATGTCCTTCCTGCCTGTTATTTGCTGAAAGAAGAATTCCTGGAATTCTTGACTGTGGCCAGAAACACAAGCTTCTTATCTGAAAGCCACTCTGTCTGATGCCCTTTACGTTATGTTTTAGGATTAGATCTTGATGAAAAGTGAGAAAGACCTGAAGACTCATCTTAATACAGTTTCATGCAGTTTCATTTCTCAGATAGTTGGGTCAAATAGATTGCAAAATGTCTCTTTAGCCAGAATGTATTTCCTTGTAATAATATACTCTAAATAATTTTTTAAAATGTAAACACTAGGGAGGAAAGTAGACAGCCAAGTGTTCCTTCCTTTTTCTCAGGGTTTATGTGTGGAAGAAATACATCTGTGGCTCTGTATTCATATACCTGAGACCAGTGTATGAACGTTCCTTAGCAATCCCCTCCAGAACAGTGTGTGTTACACACTGGTCCTGCTGTATTCTCAAAGCCTCACAAGCACAGGAGATAAAATGTACTTCCACTGCTCTTAGGATTATGGTTTCCATCACAAGCCAGTGAGCAATTCCAGAGGCAGGCTCTGAGAGCAGGCTTAAATGTTGCCAGCAAGTTTGGAACACGTGGTGCCTCTTTAGAATCCCTTCTTGGAGTAGAAGGATACTTAAAATAGACTCCTTTTCTGTAGCTCCATATGTAAGCTATTATCAATCAAAACTTTTCCAAACTCATTGTTTAACTTTCTATAAAGGAACCTTCTCAAGCAAGAGGGAGCCCCCACCTTATGAAATGCAGAGGAAATGTTCTCTAAACAAAGGAGGAGTCCTCCATTTTAAAACCCAGAGAAAGGTTTAGAGGTAGAAACAGAGAAAGGGTTTTATGTCTGTGTTTATATATTTTATATCTCTAGCAATGTGCATCTTTAAAAGCATAAAATCACACAATGCCATTCTGAAGAAGAGGGTTCTCTTGTTCTGGTTATATATTTTGCTGGGTTCTCTTTTTCTAGTTATATTTTTTGCTGTGTTTTATAAGAAACTAGACAGTGGCTCACTGAAAGCACAGTTAACCCTAGTAACATAATAACACCAAATTTTGTTTCTTTAAGCACAAAGCAAGCTCTTCCTTTGCCTGCTCAGCATGAAAGCAGTTAGTTTATGCAGCACCAGCTCTCTCACACTGTTTGTGTAGTGTGAGCAGTACAGAGCAAGTGGGTTGTGCTGGGCTCTGTGCAGTAGCCCACGGCCCCCACACAGAGCCTGAAGAGCAGCTTGGGCATGGGACAGAGGTTTGGGACCTTCAAAGGGATTTCCAACCCTCTGTAACTAATGCTGCAGCACTTTTTTCTCTTGATGGTTGTGGCAACAGTGTTTATTTTTGTCTTGGTAGCTGGCTGCAGGGGAAGCAATTTTAAAGGCATCAGGTAGATTAGAAGAGTTTCTCGCACTGTTGCGTAACCATCACTTATCTCTTCTTGACAACACTTGCAGTGCAAACATGATATTACCTCCTCAGAGAAATTGTAGCTGAGTTGCAGGTTTAGGCTTTGGAAAAAAACACAAGTGTTTTGGACCATCGTTTCTTCTTTCTGCTTTTAGTCCTGGCTCTTTTGGAGGTACATAAATCCCCAATACATTAACTTAGTGTCTTTTAAAGCTGTGTTGCTATAAACACAAAGCATGTCCTTATGTGAGCTGCTGTACCAGAACAGGGAAGAGCTCCCACAAGTTAAGTCTTCTGAAGTTACCAGGGGCAATCCAATGAGGCCATTTCCTAAAGAGATTTCCAGGGTAAATTCTAGGATTTGAGTCCATATTGCTTCTGACATACAATTGTTCTTCAATATGATCTCTGTCCATATTACATACAGTGAAAATCAATAAAAAAAATAATAGACTTTCTCTGCACCAAATAGGTGCTCAGACCCTCAAACTCTACATGGCTGGCCCATGCTGGAAAATGAAGTGTGGTTGTCTGTCACCTGTTTTGGACAGAAACATTTATCAGTACTCAAATCAGCTTTTAGCTGTGAGACCAGAAATTGGTCATACACAGTACAGGTCACTGAAGCTGATAATTGCTAGCAAATATGTCAGATGTGCTCAAACAAGGTGGCATCTTAAAATTAGGTTGTTTTTTTTACCTAAGTACAAAACTGGGCTAGATGCTCTTGGAAGTCTCAGAAGACATCTGAATAACTTTGCATGTCCAAGCCCCTGATCTTTGGGTAGGGCAGAAGGGTCTTGTGCTTCTGTACTCTGTGATCCTGCGCTTCACCTTCAAGAGATGTCATGATGTCATCTGGGATTTCAGAGTTTAGCCTCTGTGAAGTGGCTTTTTTTTTTTTTTCTAAAGCTTTTATTTTGAGAATTGATGTGCCAGTTTTCAACATTTTGATGCACAAAGTGAAGCTGATAGTCTTATTAATTCAGTTTTGTAAATACTGCATTAGCTTCCAAAAGCCATTCAGGATGTATTTTCTAAAACTGCTCAGCAAGCAATGCCTTTGAGACTGGTATGATTTATGAAGTAATCTATGCATATCAGCTAGCTCAGTTCTTTCAGTTCTTGATAGATAGTCACTGAGATTAGTTATATGTGCCTACTGATCCTCCAGGAAAACTGCCTAGTCCAGGAAAAGGGCAAGAGGTGTGAGAGGCTCTGTGCCAAAAAGCTTCTGACAAAATTTTGCCATACTTCCAATGCAATGTCCTGTTACACACTAAAAACTGCATACACTGCAGTTGGGAACAGCATTTTAAAAATAAAATTGAGGTTTTCAAGTTCACATCAATGATTGACTGATTTAACCATGACTGCATAATAGTGAGTTGAGAACTAAACCCCTTAAATGTATAACATGTCATTACTTTTGGAAACAGTGAATAACCAAAATAACAAATCTGGTCAGTGGACAGCATATACTTCCAGAAAGCTAAAATGGGAAAATAATTTGAAGTGAGGAAGTTCTTGAATACATTACTTTGAACAGCAGCCAGTTAAAAAAATTGGATCAGATTCACAAATCAAAATGTTGCATTTTTCCACAAAGCTGGATCTCTGCAAAGAAAAGCAGTGACAGCTTGAGAGTACCTGTTTTCTCTCAAACTCTGCTCGTCTTCTGAAAACTCCAGGGCTTGCTTCATTTTAGTGCAGATTTTTTTCAGTCCCTGCAGGATCTCACTAAATTAGTAATACTCCCTACAGGGAATTTTCCTTTTCTGATCTCTGCTCTAAGCAGTTAAATGAAACAGGGGTAGTAATGGGAGCTCAAGACTGATGGTAGAGCACATGATGGAGATGAGGTAGCAAGGGGAAAGTACAGATGTCCAGGATGTGGTTCTGGCTATCCTGTTTGTAGTGCCTGTTCTAAAGACCGATGCAGGTTAGCTGGGCTGGCTGCCATGGGTGCCTCGTCATGCAGGAGAGCACTGGAGAGCGCTGTGTGGGCATCTCCCAGCTTCAGTGACAAAGCTGTGCAGAGAGCAGCTGTGGCACAGCCTGTGCTAAGTGAGTTGCCAAATGTGCTCCCAGAATTAATCTTCATCCCAGAGACATTCAGGACACTGAGGGGATGGCTTAGATTATTGACCTGGAGCTGGAAGTTGTCCCCTGAATAATCACTTAGTCTCTGGCACCAGCTAAGCGTAGGTGTTATAACCTTATGGGACTCTCTTATTAAACTACTTGAGAGGGGGGAGTGGGTTTTGGCACTTTTTCCCCCTCCCCCCCCAATAATACTAACAGGAGGTTGTTCCAGGTCTTTAGCAGTTGCCTATGTCAAGCATAAATATTGCTTTGCTAACACTTTCGTGGCATCACCTTTTTTTCACTGCCTACTGCACCTTGGACCCCACAGTACAAGAATGAGTCTGTCTACTTGAGATGTACTTGTGCACCTTTGTGAAAACACAGATGTTTGTGGGTCACAGATGGTATAAGTTTACTATAATTGGGACACTTGCTTGATGTGCACCGGAGAGTAATTAAAAAAATCAAGCTTCTATCTTTGTCTTCCAATCCTATCCTCATTTAAGTTGCCAGACAAAAGAAGGTACTTAGCTGAATCTTGATAGACTGCACAGCACATAAAAGTAGACAAGATGGGTAGCTAAGCTATAGTAGTGGAAATCATCGATTCATATTAACCAGCCCATTTTGGACAAAGCAAATATCCTGGCTTTCAAGTGGTCAAACATGGGAGACTTCCTCCCCTGCCTCGGGCATAGTGTTTTACACTGGACAAATTGATAATTTTGTATATGGCTTATATACTTTTCTTTAAGCTTTTATATATATTTCTAAGATTTTTGAATGCTTATCATTAGTCTATATATTTTTGAGGCCAGAAATACACTTTCAAAAGCAGGAAGTAATTTGCTTGTTGAGCAACTGAAGCCCATGTTTTCCTGCAATGATCTCTATACCAGGTATAGCTGATAATGGTGGTCAGTTTTTTCCATGTCAGTTGCTGTACCTTTTCCCCTTTCTCAACCAAGGTGTTTAGGATTCCTACCAAACCTGCAATTACACAGGAGTAAACAGAGTAAGAAGTATTTTTATAGAGGTGTTGGATCTTAAACCCTACAAAGTTTAAATTGTTATAGATGTGTTTATCTGAGTTCACTAGTGTGTAAGCCCTTTGATTGTTTAGTTTATTGAGCATCTCTAGTTTAGGATTGACTCATCCCTGTATTTAGTCACATGGCCATATGCCCAAAACTTGTTTTGCAGAAGAAGTGGTTTGACAGTACTGGTCCAAGATTGTATGGGCTTGTTCTGCCCACATGTGCCTACAAGTATGTGAAAAGCCAGCTGTTTGCAAACTTCTTTGTGTTATGTGTCCTGTTTTAAGGACAGTGTCTCACTGATACGTCACTTCCACTCAGGGCCACCTGTTTGTCTGCATGGATCGTAGCTCCTCCCTGAGCATCCATGAGTAGTGATCTCAGCTGGTATTTAAGTAGAATAGTTGTTTGATGTGACTTTTGCTGTCTTTAGGACAAATTGCTTGCTGTACTACTTGAAAAAAATTTCATGTTTGCCCCCTTTTATTTTTTACTGCTTCTCTCAAGACTGTTTCCAGACAATTTGCTTTTTTCTATTCCTGCTTATACCTGGAAGAATCACAAGTAGCACCATAGGAAGCAATGATGTCATTTGAGAACATTAGGAAGAATGGGAGTAATGTCTGCACTGCAATGTGTCATCTTGCCAAGGCAACCTGTATGGGCATTGATTTCTCTTTGTATCTTTCCCTCTGATCCTGTGAAGTGCTTTTTCTGCACTGGTTGCAAGTGAGATTCTGTGAATGTGAATTTAGTTTGTGCAAGGCCCCTGCATATCAGAAATGTAAACTAAACTTCTCTGTGCCTAGTCCATCACCAACACTCAACCGAGATTAATCCACCCTTGAAGGCACTTGAGCACAGAGTTGTCATTCTTTTACCATTATGAAATCATACTTTTATAGTTTTTGTCACTGTTTGCTGTTAATTATTGATTAGTTTTTTAATTTGCAGAACAATGAGGAAGACATTAACTCGAGTCGTATCCTTGCTCATCTCTGCAGATTCAACCTTCCTGATTGCAATTAATTTTGCTGTTTGTCTTTTAGCCATAAGATTTAGATCTTCTCTAAGGAGTGAGAAAAATATCCACAGCTGGACATATATTCACACTCACTGTGGAGGTCAAATTATAGGAAAATATGGCCATTAATGACATGTGAGAGAGCAGACAAAACAGAAATGATGTCTTCTTTTCTTCAGTTCCTTGATGAAAGCATGAAGGCAGTACAATCCATCTATCATCATTGTCCTGGGACTTTATAGCCAGGCCTCCAGGCTGTAATTGCTGATTTTGTGGCAAGAAGTCACAGCTATTTTTGCTCACATAATCCTCAGGCCAGTCAGGTTTTTTAACTGTCTTTTCCTCATCCCTACTGCTACCACTGTAAATCAGAGCAGTCTCGAGGCTGGTTTGAGCCATGTATGACTATGGTTGACTGGAACACTTGTCCTCTGGATTTTATGGGAAAAGTTTTGAGCTAAAGAGAGTAGTAAATCCAGATCTAAAAATATGTCGATAACTTTTGACTAAGCAGAAACTGTAGAGAGATCACCTGCCTTTTCTGAAGACGTGTCACCAGTGAGGCATCAGTTGATGGTCTCTGTTGATGTGAATGTCAGGAATACTAATCAAACTTGTAGACCTGCCAGACTGAAAATTTTCTTTCAAGTATACACATTTTTCTATGTTTCAAAGAAGGCTGTTACTGGGTTTTTGGTGCTGAAAATTTAGAGTAATTTTTCTGCTTGTAAAAAAAACAAAATCATAAAGAAGCTGACAGCCATAGCCAAGAAGTACATAATGCAAAGTGGTTGTCCAAACACATTCCTTCTAACTTACACCACATCCTTTTAGTCCTTTAATAGATCTTGTTTGAATGTATAAAGCAGATTAGAGGATCACCAACACGCTAAGCTATTTCAAAAAGACCTTAAACTACAATTCTACCACCAGGACTATTCACCAGAGTTGGATATACTGAGAGTGTGAATGCAGATCCAACTTCAGACATTTTTGTCATTCCTTAGAGATCTGAAATAAGAGTGAGAGATTCTTAACTTCAAAGCAAAACAGACAAAAAGGACTCCCTTGGATACGTCTAAATAATATTTACACTGAAGTGATTGATTTGGGATTGCTAGGAAGGTTAATTCTTGTGATTAAAATCAACATCTGAGAAGGAGCCCTGTCCAGTGTGTTAGAGGAAATAGGCTCTTAGCTCAGGCTGGAGTCAGAAGTTTGGCCATGAGTAGACAAGATCTGTGCTGTGATCAGTCTCTGCCCAAAATGTGCTTTCCCTTGGGGAGTTCTGATAAGGTCAGTAAGGAAGCTGTGTGATAAGCAAACACACTTCCTATCTGTCTGAATAGCCATATTTCCCTGGGATATGCCTCCACAGTATAAATGTTGCAGGAGTAACTTTCTATAGAATAAGGAGTGCAAAACAAGTTCTGCTCAGATCCTTAGAGGTATGTTTTGGGCTTCTTCCTCTTCATTCCCCCCCTTCCCCAAATTCAGTCTAAGCAATTTATCCTCTCCTATTTTGAAAGCTTTCTCTTCATTCACTTTCAGACGTGACCATCAGACGGTCACAGAGCTGTGTGTGTTTATCACTGCAGCATTTGAAAGTATGTAAATGACTTGCAGATGCTCTACCGGGCTGTAACCAAACTTGGCTGTGTCACTTTTAACATGCACATGACAAAACCATGCTGGCTCTGAACAGGCCTCAGTGTAATAAGTTCTCTAGGTTCTCCTTCTGCATAAACACTTTTATGTTCTTATTAATTAGAAACAGAAGTCTTGTTTCTTTCAAAGTTCATATGATAGCTATCAGGCCAAAGAATGAGGTACATGTAATATCTGAATGGTAATATGTTGATAATACTGCCAAGGATCTGAAGTTTATTTTTTGGGAAATATATATTTATGAGTGTGTTTGTGTATATATATCTATAAAAGTTAAACAGGCATAAACAGTAAAGCTCCTGGAATATTTGATGTGGTATATTTGCAGTTAATTCATTTCAGTATATATTTCACATGGCATATCGTTGACCTTAAACTTTAGTGAACATTTTCTTGCCCTTATATCTTAATGTCTTTCAGTACAAACAGATCTTGAAGCTGCTTTATGAATTGGCAACAGCACTGTGACTTACTGAAATAAAAAAATAAGAGCAATCTGGTAATAATTATATAAATCTCCAGTCAAAAAGGTCTTTAGATTGGCTATAATTAGAAGTATATATCAGTAGCTTCTGTTTTATAGCACTGTTTCATAATATGGCAATATTTGAATGTGAAGTATTTTCAATAGCTGTGGCCAGTTTAACTTTGAGCAAATGGGGAATAACTTTGTTATTGATAATTTATTGACAGATGAACTCACACAAGTAAGTGAGGATATGGTTTGATTACAACAGTCCAATTACCTGAGTAATTTTTGTCAAGAAATTCTTACCTGCTGTGCCAGTCAACAAATAATTTTCAGAATTTCCTTTGGTTGTAAATCACTACAAACGGTAACTTTCTGTGCACTGGTGTCATGTAAGTTGCATACTGGTGGTGGTACAGAAGCCAGGAAAGAGGATGGAGAGAAGGCAGATGGTAATGAAGAAAGCCCCCTCTGGCATGAAAGGGTGTGTTTGCAAGTTTCAGTGATCATGGAGATAATGAACAAGCAGAGATTTGGGGCCCTTAGTGGGCCCAGCTCTTGCAGCTGTAATGTTATTGGAGAATAGTGGGAAATTCAGATAAATGTTGACAAAAATTCCCTAAACTGGCTGAAGAAGCCAGAAACATTGATGAATTACACACTAGTTGATGCAGACTGCTTCATACAGACACGGCCTAGCTTAGCACATATCATCGAATCTGCTTTCCTTCAAAATCTCATCAGCATCTATTTCACTCCCAATCACTTTCCATTTTCAATTTATACCAATTTAAACTCCCCCAGAGAACAGTTTAATATTTTCTTGTTTAAATTTCCCTTCCCACCAGAATCCCACAAGTCTTGCTGCTTTTGTCCTGCTTTGTGTGAAAGGGGCAGTAACATTTATCTCAGGTGAACTTTTCCATTTAATCTTTTAAAATTACTTTGTGCCTTGAAAGGATTGTGTGAGTTTTCTCAAAGTCTTTAAAATTCAAGCTGTTTTGTTTTTTGGGAATATTATTCCTGAATGTTGTATTTTGTAATTCACCTCTGTGCCTCTTCAGGAAGATGTTAAAATGGCTATTTCAAGTAGTTGCTTGGGAGCTTCTTTCAGAATCTTGGTTTACTGCACTCTGCCCACCACTGATGTGAAGGGGATAATGCTGTCAGTTCTCTGCCTTTCTCTTGGCTGTAATCGTGTACATGAAAAAGATATGTATAAATACAGCAGATTCTTTCCATATTGCTGCTAGTAGGTTGTCTATCTTTCCCATCTTTTCTTCTCTCTTTAGAGAGAAAGTTCTCCAAGTATAATCTGGACTGTATTTCCAAATGTGTAATTAAGAAATGCCAGCTGTGTTATCACATCTCCGTTTAAGATTTTCTTAATCTGGATTGTGGCATGTATGAACTATAAATGCTTGAAAGTGAGCCATTTGTGAAGCTGTAAACCTGGATCAGAAGATTCTGAGTTCAGTTTCTGCCCCTTCTGAAATTTTTCATGATCCTGGATGAAATGTTTTCCTTTGTATACCCCTCCTGCCTCCAGACAGTAAGGGCTGACTGGTCCGCTTTTCATCCCATGCTTTCTGCACACGTGTGCTCAGACCCAAGCACCAGAGCATGCAAATGTGAACATGGCTTTATTGCTACTGAAGTGCTAGAGATAATTCTGTGTTTGTACAGCACCTAGCAGATGAAAAGCAGAGCATCATTTGGGACATCTAAGTACTATGGTGATACAAATAATGATGGTACATTTTACCATATAACAGAGACAACATGCATACTCTGGCAGTGAAGTCTGTTTTTGATAATTAGCTGCACAGCAGATTGGGGAGAATTGCAATTAGCTACAATCACTAATGAAAAAGCATGACACTTTGACAAGGAAACAATTTAGGAGATTAATCTGCAGGATGGATGTTGATTGTGATTTCCAAAGAAGGTAAAAAGGTCAATACTAATACTGGAGTTTGTATGGCATTAAGATAATTAGGTTGAGGTATCTTTTTATTTTGAATAAGTCTTTAGTCGCATGATAATATCAGTTCTGCAAAAACTATCTTGCACTGAGGCTAAAATATGATTAGTGATATCAGTTCAAAAACTCATGCTGGGTAGAAATCATTTGACAGGAGCTTTATATATTGTACTGCTGTTGGAACATTGAACTGTAATTGGTATTTTTTTTCATCTTTTAAAATATCAAGCTTTGTTTTCCCAGTCAGCTTCTATACTGTTGCTCCACTGCTATTTAAATAAGTGTCTGTTCTGTGCAAACTGCAAGAAGATTAAGCATTTCCTGAAGTTGCTGGTTAAAGCAAAATAAAGACTGCATTTTTCCTTGGTCTGATTCTCTTTGCCATTTGTCTCTGGCTCTGATGGAGAACTGGAGAGAGTGGCTCGTGTGTCTTATGCTGGATGGCAAATTAAAGCCTGTGTGTCATTAGGGTTTTGGTTTCCTTTTGAATTCTCAGCTGAGCCTGTATACATTCTCAGTCCTCTCCATCTGCATCAAAGCACAATCTTTTCAACAAAGCATCTGATTCATGAGACAACCATACAGGAGTTAAAGTAGGAGTGTGCCATATGTGGCTGTGTTGGATCCATCAGGTGTTAGGAGAAGGAAAGGTAGTGGGTATTCAGTGCAAATCTATCCAGTGAAAACACCTCACAACTCACAGTGTTTCTTGTGCTGGGATAAACTTGAGTGGATAAAGCCTATTTGTCCTCTTTAATGTCTCGCTTTACTCTGTGTCCTCTTTCATCTTGTTAATTATGAACAGAACACAGATTCTGCAAGGGCAGTGTCTTTGCACTCAGTCAGGAACCCACCAAGACAGGCACCTTTTCCTCACGGGAAATTCTCCAGAATGACTTCATAAACCTGGGATTGTGACTGGCATCTTCTGACTTAGAGGACAATGGAAATCAGTGAGTACCAGGAGAAAGGATAATACTTTTGCTTTTCAGCATCTTCTTTAAGCTCTACCCCTGACATTAGGAGAATGACAATAAAGCACATGTCAGCTGCATAAACCCTAGTTTGAGACCTGAAAGCCTTTTCTCAAGGTTTTTTTAAAACCCTGGAATTAAATTTAAAATATTATATTATTAAGATTACAATCTCTCCCTTATGCTTCCAGATTCCTTGTTCCACCACAGCACCCTGAGCACTGCAGTCAGGTGAAAGCCATCAGGGCTCTGACACGTTTTTCAGCCAAGCTTGAGATGCATCATCCCAGTCTGAAGGGCACATGGCACTTTCAGCACTGGAAATACACAGTATCTGGTGGAAATCAGCAAAGTAACATTTACCCAGCCCTTTATGAAATTATGAAAACCCAGCCCTGTTTTCCTCTTACTTGAAGAACTTTATTATTTCTATAAAACACACAGCCCTCTGTTATAATTAGATGCCTTTATATGACTCCAGGGTCACGCACTTCTGGAACCTGAGTTCAGCTGTACTGACAGCAATCTCTGCTGTCATGCTGGCAGCAAAATCCTCTGTTGGTGACACACCTACATTTCAGAGTGAGCAAAACCAACAGGTTTCATTACCACGGGCTGCAAAGAAAACACTTTCTTCTGTATTCAATGAAATTCCATAAAGCTGAAGGGCAAGGTTAAAGTGAAAACTGAGCTAAAACAAGAATTCAGGGGAGAAAGGAAGCTGGTGCCAAGAATGCTTTAATAACCTTTTTCTCTTCTAGTGTTTGTACCAAAGTAACCTCTTAACTTCTTAAGCAAAACACTGTATTTGTTGTCTACCATTCAATCACTTAAGGGAAGCATTTAGTCACCCATATGATATATGCTGTGATGCTGTAATAGGATTTGTGTACCACTGACAAATCAATGTGGGAATAGTATCCTATCCAGAAAAGCTTTGAACTTTTCCTTCAGAACAACAACAACAACAAAAAAAACTGAAGTAACAAATCTGGTTTCTATACATTTCTGCTTCATGATTTATGCAAACTTTGACTTCTTTATAGCTGCAAAATTTAAAAGAGTAGCATTCCAACTATGTTCTCTGATGTCAAAAGCTGTTCCCTCAGCCAGATGCTGAAGATAGTGTCCTCTATTTAGCTGCCTGTTTCCTCTTAACTTTGAATTGCCCAATCCTCTCTCAACTTTGTTTGAAATCTGCTAATAAATTTACAAGTCACACAGGGTATGAGCCTACATGCACAAAAAATTACTCCTCCATTGTGACTGTCACAGTCTCATTTCCTTTGGGAACCAGCTGATTAACCCAAAACAGAACTCCTTGAGCTGCCAGGAGGTGCTTTGTAGCTGACGGCTAGACTTTGTCACACAGCTTGGCAAATTTGGGCTCCCATTATCAGTCATTGACAGAGTCAGGTCAGTCATTTTTTTGTTTGTCTGAAGTCTGGGTTGCAAGATGTGTGGTGGTGTAAACACCTCTGTGTTTGTTGAAATAGGTCCATATCCTGCAACACAGACTCACTGAAAAACATGGCTCCAAGAGAAGTCTGGAGTCTGGCAGGCCATCCTTCCCACGACGTAGTGGGCTGATACATGATTATATCCTGGTTTGTAGTCATTTGCCTTTCTTATTCTTAAGTAAAATTCCATTGTCTCTCCAGGTAAGATATTTTCAGAACTTTCTTACTGCTATCACAAATTGTGCTAAGAATTAAGAGACTTTTGAAAGTTGTAAAGTCTCCTATCAGTTGTATGCAAGTGAGAGTCTGTTGGCCCCAGAATTGTTAGAGGAAGATGTAAAGTATTATTTTATTAACTGTGTTATTAATTAATTTATTATAGTTATAATTAATTTATTTATTAACTGTGCTCTGCTAATCGCCATATGGAGATTTGGAGCCTCCTTTATTAAGAGCTACTTGTTAAGAAACAGTTGCTAATATTTTCTGTTGTATTATTAATCACAGTAACAACTATGTTACTTATGTATGGCTTAAATATTACTCAGAAGTGCTCTTTTGTTAATGCTAGACAGATTCCTCTGGAAAATCCTAACATCCCTACCTGTAGTGTAGAACTTAAGAGTTCTGAAGAAAAACAGTGGAACAGGATTTGAAAGGCAAAATGCCTTGGTACTGTTAAAAACATTGCAACCATGGATAGATCATTTTGCCTCTTGGGTTCTCTGTTTCACTTGGCCCTTGTGTCAGTTTAGGTCATAATTTCTGAGGAATGTATTACATATTCCTGCATTATATATGTTCTCTGACTTACGCCTCTGCCATAATGCAGTTAATTAATACTTTTTAGTGGCTGCGAATAAGCCACAGTCCGTAAGTGTTTAACATCATTTCTTCAGTGATATGTCCTTAGTGGTCACAGAAAAGAAATGTTAACTTCAGTTACGAGATTTGCCAGAAGTATCTTTGCCTGCTCATTCACTCCATCGTTCTTGCCCATGGAGCTGCAAATGACACAAAGTATTCTTACCACCACTGCATCCTTCAGGGTAGGTAAACAAATCTGGTTTTGGCACTTGTAATTGGAGGCCAGCTCACTACAAGCTATTAAAAATAGAGGGTTTTGGTACAGATCTAGCCTACCTTGGCACCTGAAAAAATGGGACTAGTGAGTTCAGTGGCTTCTGGGACAAATTTGGGACTGCTAAAAATGGGTGCAATTCTGTTAAGACAAGTGAAGTTATAGTTACTGTTTTTAATTTAACAGTCAGAATTAATTATTAGAGTACAGTAAGGAGAAGTCTAGAAATTAAAGAGGCTTAGTTATTAACAGGTTAATGGCTTTTTAACCTAAAATTTGTGTGTCATTAATTCATATGTTATCTCAAGGTTACTGTGTTTTGATGCAGGTGTACTTCAGAGCAAGAGTTTTGTCCTCTGCAATAATCTGTCTATGACAGCACTGAAAAATGAGACTACAGGGGTGCTTTATGTATGAACACTGTGCTAGAAGCAAGTGTGTAGAAAGCTGATACAAAGTGTGAAAATGTAAATCAGGTGCTTGCCAAGCCAGGACATGTGTGAAACAAATGTTATCTCAGTGGTGCTGACAGGTGTTAGCAGCAGCCAGCACAGGGGGTTTCTGCTCGTGCTTTGTACTTAGATCTTTCTGTTAAGTGAATCCCAGTTCTTGTTTTTCCATGTGGAGAGCTTCTGTCTTTTTACGGTTTTTGTGTAACAACAGATAGGTAATATGGTGAAGTGATTTGGTTCTGGACTAGTTCAGGCCCTGCAGCCCCTGGAAAGGGGTGAAGGGTTCTGATTTCCTGCCTGCCTGTCTCCTGTGTAAACCTTGAGAGTTCACCGTGCTCACAAGAAGAGATAAAGGAGTGGAGGTGACTGAATGCTGAAATTAAGTAAGAGTTGTGTTAGATCTCCAATTCTTGTGTTGTGTTGCTCTAGAACATTTTTTTCATTTAAGTTTTCTTGCATTTGACAAGGATCGAGATGGTACTTGTACAGGTGTTATTCTGTCATGTAATGGGGGAGGAAGAGATTATACAGGGAAATGCAGGGACCAAATGCTCTTGGTCAAAATTACCAGAGCACTGCATACAGTATCAGTGGCAGGGACTGGGGGGCCATCTGAGTGAGCAGTTGCATGTGCATTCAAAATGAATGCATGTCCATGCATTCAAAAGTCAGTTGGACACTTGGAATACATGTAGAAAGTAAAAGATTTTTGAGAATGGGGAAGGACTTGAGGACAAGGGGTTTAAGGTTTATTGCACTTCAGTCTTGCTTTAGAAAGAACTTGTTTTCTGCTAACAAATATATAACTGGGGAAATAATTCTAGCAGCTTTTAGTTTAGTAGAGGATGATATGTAGCATCCAATATTTGGAAGTTAAAGCTAGGCAATTTCAGTGAGGACTATATCACAAGATTTTAGCTGTGAAAGACCAATGTATTTTGCATGTGATGATCGTCAGGAAAGAAGTATCTGGAATCCCAAACTAAATTCCTTATATCCCTATTCTAGCTCACATGAAAGGTATATAGATGGAGAAAAGTACTGGAAAGTAGAGCAATAAAAGATTAAATAAAAACCAACCCAAACAAACAGGAGATCCCAGATGAGGCTTTCTCAACATGAGAGGTACAGTGTTTACCCTGCAGTGTAAAGAAAGTATAAAGTATATAGAGACTGTTCTGTGCTCTGTGTGTCCTCGTTGGGCATATCTCATTATCTGTTCTGTGTGGGCCTGACTCCTGTTGTTGGCTTATTGGAGGGTTACTTCTTAGGCTGTTATCTGCCTTTCTGCTTGTTCCCTTCCAGTTCCCCTGTTCAACTGACCAAAAATATTCCCTCATTTCAGTAGGTGGGTAAAACTCTAATAGACAGTTTGTGTATTCATAACAACAGTGTGAGTGCTCCCCTTTACTCAGTGTAATTATTTATTGCAGAAGGCTGCAACCTTTTCATGTTACCCAAAACTGCCAAAAAAAATCCATAAAGTGCCATAAAATCAGAGTGGATTGACTCCTTTTGATATCCTCGTAAATCACCTTGAATGTCTGTAACATTAGCTAGAGAGAGTTGACAGCATAAAGGAAGCCCTTATGAGCTCTCCTAATAAAGAGCTGCACTAGTTTTTGCTGCGTGAGCATCTAACCTTTAGTATTGGAATCTGCTATAAATTCTTCTAGCTGTACCACAAGGTCCAGGTCCTGTGAATATGTACACAGGCATAATTTTACTTGCTGGTTGGTGCCATTGCTGTGTGATTCTGTCCCCTTATTTAAAGAGAGTAAGATTACAGAAAGCATTGCTAAGTAAAGAGCTGTAAAAGTCTGTGTTGTAGGGGGTATCCAGGCTCTATTTCCTGTAGAATTAGAGGACCCATCCAAGTCATCTACAAAAATGCCCAAGGTCATCATTAAGTCTGTTATGTGATCTGTTGGATCAACACACACACAGAGCTATGTATTCCATGCAATTTAATATTCTCATTTTACCACAGCTTTTTTCCATGGGCACCAAACATTATTGTCTTAAGAGGCTGTTTACACTGAGAGGTATTTTAAAAGGTTACTGTTAGTGTTGAAATAGAGTTGATTATGTTGTAGTATGAACCAGATTTTTCTTCTTGTGGTAAGACCCTTCCAGCTTCAGATGTAAAAACCTTAGGCCCAGATCCAGGCTCGCCAATGCTTTTGCTGACAGCTGGGATAGGCCTTCAGTGCTCTCATATTGGCCCGGTACCTGGTAAGTCCTTGGCTCCTCCATTTTCTGGCATTTTCTGCAATAAATTAGATTATACAAAAATGCCTTGGCTTCTAGTTGCAACTTCACATATGGTGAAATGAGCTCAGCACTTAGTTATGGGGCTTTTTCCTCGATCCTCCCTCCTGGTGACAATTCCAAAAGCTTATGTGAAAAATAGGAAAAATTGAAGCAAGTACTGTAGGTCTGAAAGCATGGAGCTCTTGATACAAGCATATGTCAAACAGAAAAACATCTTCAAATCGTCTCTGAGAACTCACAGAAAAAATATGATGCATGGGTCTTGTGCAAAAGATGAAGAATCTGGAATGTTAATGCTCTGAGCTAATTTGGAGGCATCTGTACTGGCCTGATACAGAGTCAATAGCATGAATGAGAAAGATTAAAACCCATCAGTTAGCCAACATTGGCTGGAAACACAGAAACTAAGTGAAGCCCTAATGGAGCCAGAGGGACAGGAAACATCTGTCAAACTGGCATAGTCAGCATTATTACTGAAAAGGACCTTACCTCACAGTCTTTGCTAGGGCGGGCTGAAGAATTTTAGGTTGAACTATATGTAGTTAACATTTAAGAGAACATATTCCAACTTTCTGCATCAATGACAACTATGTGTTATTTTGTTCTCAACTTTGATGAACTAGAATTTACTTCTTTGATCCTGACAATTTGGTGTGATTTTTTAAGCTGTCTCTTGACCACTGTTAAATGTTTTCCTCACTTGTGCACATTTGCAGTTCAGCTGCTGAAATAAAAAAAAATAAATTCATCTGTAGTCATGACCATTACGTCAAAACATTTGTATCTTCTTAACTGCAGTATTTCTGAAGTAACTAAGTGTGGGTCTTATTAAGTGACAGAAAAAGCAAAGTTGCCGCTAAAAGCCAGGGACTGGATTTATAAAGTTACATCAAAGTACAGTAACCACAGGGTGCCAAAGTCCATCATCAGTTCTGCTCCTTAGGGTGGTAATAGAAATAGGACCATGTGCAGGTGGGCTCACCAGATTGCTTTACACAGGCTTACCCAGTGATTAGCTCAGCTCTATGTAATTACCACTCAACTTACAGCATCTGTCAGGACATGCATGTTTCTGACAAACCTTGTAACAGACATATATCTGCCTTTGAACCCTCAATTTCCTTTTCTTGCATAACCACTGGTGATGCTTTATACTACAAGATTATATTGCTGAGGCTGGATGTAATAAAATTAACATCAAGATACAATGCTGAAGAATAAAAGAACTTTTAAGAAGGGAAACATGAAAGAGCTAATAAATACTCCCTAACAAGCATCTCTGCTATGAAGCTTTGTTTACATGTTTCATTTAACAGGCAACAGCAGTCTACATCAGGAGCTTCTTTAAGTCTGGCTTGCTCCTACTGTTCGGCTAGTAACTGAGGAAAGTGCTCCTAGCCATTTTGCAAGGCTGGTGGAAGGAAAGACCCAAGAGATTTCAGAGATACAAGCAAGTTCCTAACAGCTGTAAATAAAAAAAAATGTATTATAATGTCTTCACATTGGGTTGCATTTATAGTTTCACATATATCCTGCTGTGGTCTCTGTGGGAGATGTGCTCCTGCTGTGCATCTCCCCAGGGACACGAGGCTTTTCCAAGGTCACACGGTGCTCTCAGTGCTGCTCTGCAGTGTGCTTTCCTCACTGATGTGCAGCGTCAGCGCTCTGTCCACAGCAGGCTCCAGATATTCCCCAGGGAGAGGCTTCGCTCCTGTACTGTGCCATATGGAGCTGAATGCTTTAACACAGCCTGGCAGGCAGAGTGCTTCAGCCTTGTCTCTGAGACCATTAGGATTGATGCCTCACTCTTGAACTTGATGATCAAACAGCTTTTATTACCAGCTGAGCTGTTCTTTTGAAGAGGAGAGTCCTTGGCTCCTGATGACACTTGAGACAGGGGACTGTTGATTGTGGATACACACAAACACCCTCTGTCAGGAGAGACTGAACTAACTGGACAGCTGTGTAGCTGTGGCAGGGCCACTCCCACAGGGGCCGGTGGGGCAGGTGTCTTTCCCAGTATAACTGCACTGGTTGGTGCGGGTGCAGGAACAGGAGAGCTGCATATTGTCACTGTACAAGTCCTGGGAATATATGCCCCATATGACAGGAGCTGAGGAGGGAGGGACAACATTCTCAAATCTGCTCTATTAAGTCAGCCTCTGATAGGGGACTCCAGCTAGAGATACTGTGGCTGCAGTGGATTTATACTTCAGCAGAAATTAACTTTTAACCTTTACCAAAAAAATGGGTGAAGGAAGGAAAAGCTTTTTGATCCATAAGCTGAGTTATTCTGAAATCAATACCTACATTTTCCTGGAACTCCTAGTCCATCATGTCTGAGGATTTCTTCAAATTGAATCACATAAAGCCTTAATATTTGCTTTTTCTGCAATAGTATTACATAGATACATCCTGGGACCGTGACATCTTTCTTACTAATGTGAAAATTAAATCAGACTGATGCTTTTTGCGTGAACATTTTTTTCTGTGTGTTCCCACCTCCTAGTATAACTGGAGTATGCAGTGGGATTTTTACTAATTTTTATGAGAAGGATGGGCAGAAGTCCAGTGATCTGTGAGAACTTTAGCACAACTTTTGCATTCTTAAAGTGCAGGAATTGCTCTTGAACCTTATGATCGTTGCAGCTGCTTGAGATTCCTTAATTTAGTAAAATTTGTGCCCCAGTTCTGCAACAACACAATTAACTCTGTTGTCTCTGCTACCTAGAAGATGATGTTTGTTTTGAACAGGTGGCCTTGGCATCTAAGAATTATTTAAGTTTTAGTAATTGTTGAGGATTCTGATGGAAAGCAAAATGCTGCCCTTCTAAATTGTTCTTTCAAATTAATTATATAATGGCTAATTGCAGGGACTTAATAGTTAGTTAAAAGAAGTTCTGGTATTGGTAACACTAGCATTGAAGGAATTCAATAATGGCCAGAGTGATTCAATTTAAAGTGCTATTAATGTTCTTACTGTGAGAACTATCAGTATGTTTGTAGTATCTGACACCCTACTGAAATCAGTAGGGCACTGTTAATACATAGGATATCTTCTATGGGTCACCCAATAAGTCTCCTGCAAGGACTTGATGACAGGGGAAATTTTTTTGTTGCATGAGCTTACACAATTATCTGAATTTTTGCAGTGTACAGTGGTAAACCCTGTGAAATGAGTTCTGAGAATCTATGTAATTAAACTGCTAAGAGCTATAAACCCACTGTGTTAAAGTACAATGTGTACTTTTTGTAAAGAGGAGCTGTAAATTTTCTGGAATAGAATCTAGCTATAAATTACCAGTAGTTTTCAAAACTCTTACACAAAGTGGTTCAGTTTTTCCAAATTTTCATCGTTTGGTGTTGACAGTGGTTTCCTTAAAAAAATTATGGTCTCTCTTCTCTTGATACATCCACAGCCTCTTTATTCACATTTATCCAGTGGAAGTTAAAACTGTGAAGCAAGAGAAGAATCTGAGATTGTTCTTCTTGCTTCTAATGTACCATAAGTTTTGGTACAACTAAGCAATAAAGTGTTAGTTCATAAGGTGATACATCACGAAGTATTTAAAGCTTTGTCATGCATTGCTTTGTATGTGGACTGTGACTGAGCTTCCATGGAGCACGTCTCTGATATAGAAAGGTGTGGGAGTAACGAGGCAGAACTTTCCTAGCCTGTGACTGTGGGTCTGTAGCGGAAGGCTATGGGATCTATGTGGAGAATTGAAACTGTATGAAATCTATGTGGAGATTATTGGAACCATCAGTACTTGAGTTCTTAAGAAGTAGAGGAAGATTGTGTATTCCAGTACCCTGATACAAACTCATACAAAGCCTATTCAGGCTTTTACACAGGGTGAAGAAACTGAATTGTCAGTATCCATGCAACATTTTATTGCTTTTAGAAACTGGATTTTGCTACCTTTACCTTCCACCTAATAGAGTAATAAATCCTAGCTTTGCACTAAGTGAGCTCCTGGACTAGGCCACAATCAAGTTGTGTGTGTTATTCTGAATCTGGCCGCTGTGTGCTTAACAGAGGTTTTGAATGAAGGGTAATGCATAGGTAGTGTAGCTGCCTTGTTTTTCTCGAGTCATAGAACTGGAATAACAAGACAGTTTTGTCATATTCACTGAGCTGCTCATTTGCATGTGGAATTTATTTGCATGCTATTGACATTTGGGGGGAAAGCGCTAGGAAGGTTCTGGGCAGATCTGCACTTGATGCAGAACAGATCTCTGGCTGCTGTTGGATGAGAACAAAATTATCCTGGCCTGTGAGAAAAGTTGACAAACTTGGCTTCACAAAAATGTCTCAGTTGTGCATTTTTTGTTTGGAAAGATGTAGCAGTGCCTTGGAAGTAAGGCATAGATGTTAGGTACTCATAGGAAGGAAAATTTAATTTCAAATCACCTTCTGCATGGCTTCCTTTCATCTTTGGGAAATTTTTGTAGATTCACTCTTTCCATCTTCAAAATATTTTTCTGGTTTATTGAAAAGCTCTGTATAGTCCAAAGTTCTGTTCCTTACTGTGCCAGCCCAGTTTGTGATCTTGTATGAAAGAGACGTGTTCAGAGATAGCCTATGATTGCTTTCTGGGATTCTGAAATACACCAGCTACACACTTGTCAGCAGAATGATCCTTTAGTTTAATAAGTACAGGAGCCAGGAAAACTTGTTCTGTGTTTACCAGGACCAAACAGTCTGGTGGAATGAGTATTCAAGGTAGTGAACCGTGGCTGGAATGACGCAAATGTGTGTGGACACACTCAAAGCTACTCTTTTGCTTGGGGCAAATGTTAATGACACTTCCATGTCTCATGATAAATTCATTCAGACGTTAAGTCACTGGAAAAATTACTCTGAAAAATATGCATATGTTCCCGCTGAGTCAAACCCTTGTAATAGCAGCATGCTTGGGAAGAAAAAAATTAGTTATTTTGTGATCTTAAGAATGAAAACGTGGCTAAAAACATCATGGATTCAGACTAATGTGGTCATTTCAACTTGTCCAGCACATCTAACTTCCCTATGGCTTAGACTATATTAAAAACTGGGATGTCTGTGATTAAAGGAGGAGGCCCCTGTTGCATATAGCTAAAGAGGGTTTGGAGTAATTGGTGTACATTTGCACTGCAGAGAAGATTTTTGTGTTCAATTATTGTGTTTGGTAATTAATTCTTTTTAAAAAATATTTTTCAAATCTAACATGGTTGTGATCTAATTTATTTGCTTATTTCTATAATTAATTTCTAGATTGGTACTGAAATGTTAATTTTAATTAGTGAAAGACTACTGTCTGAGTAAACAGCACAGCACCTTTTGGGACGTCACCTGAGGTGAATGTAATAGAGCATTTTCTACACAGTCAAGCAGTAAAAGTAATTGTTCAGCTTGTGCAGTGGTGATGTGAGTATTCTTGGCAAGGAATAGCCAGTTCTGGACTTGATGAGCCTTCCTGTGTGATTTTGGCCTCCTTTTATTTGATCTTTTTGTGCCTCAAGTACATCTGTTCAAAAGGCTGGTCATTTACCTAGATTTGTTGGTTTGGTTGTTCTGTGAGGATCATGTATATTCTTCCAGGCAGAGCTGTCTCCTTCCTACTTGTTATGTGTGTAGCACCTGGTACAGTATGTCCTCAGAGGTGCTATTGTAACACAGAGCTCTCTCCTATTAATAGTTATGAAGCATTTCCATTCATGTGAGCAGGAGCTGGACCTTGGTAAAACCAGGAAAAGGCTTCCCTGGGTGCTTGGCGGCTACACTGGCCTTGTGAACCTCAGAGGAACTTTAAGTGTCTGCAGCATGAAGCAGGGCTAGGCATTGTGTATGCCCCCCTGGTGTTTTTTCATGTGAGAGTTTCAGGATGAGCTTTAGATTCTAGATTTAATTCAGGCACCTGGAATATTTGATATATGTTGCATATAGTAGTTCTACAGTGAGGGTTTAAGGGAGTTCAGTTTAGGGTGGAAGGGAAGAAATCTATCTATGGAAAAAATTCCTTTCCAGTTCTACAAATATAGTGTCCAGATGACCAGCGGCTGCCATCTCCTGTATAGGGAATACTTGTATTTATGCTTGTATATGAGCAACCCAGCCCCACTAAGATGCTTTCTGCTAAGAAATGCATAGCAGTATGCACAAGGCAGGAACTGATAAATCAGTCACAAAATAAAGGCTTGCCATTTTCTCCTTAAATTTTTTTTTAAAGAAACATATATACATATGTTCTTTATATGCAGGAATATATAAGCTTATGCTAATTTTCAGTGTGTGGACAATACACACAAGCTTACAAATCAGTTCAAAACTAAGTGCTTAGGTAATGTCAAGCTGGAAGATGAATTTGCAGCAGAAGTTGCTGCTAGGTGAACACTGAAAGGAACATTGGTTTCCAGTTTCTCCTTCAGTGGCTGCTAATAGGAACATGGATCCCCCAAGCCTGACTTTACATAAAAATATTAGTATATGGATTCCAAATTTTGTGCCTTTTGGGTTCTGAATTTTTAGATTTAACCATCTAAAGATGCACCTTGGAAAGGTCTGATGGGTGCTGATTTCCATCAGCTGCGGATCTGATCCAGGGGCTGTGTCATCACCCCAACAGGCACAAATCCCACTTTGAAGAGTTTTCATCAGTTCCCGTCCTGTGGGGACTAACTTCAGTTTGCACAGTGCACTGTAACTGAACTGGAGTCCACAACTATCCCAGAGTCACTTCTGAAAATCTGTTTCACAAGGGACTTTATTTAGGTTTGAAAGATATCCAGGCACTTAGAAATGGCAGGTAAATCCCTCTTTGCATTAGAAAATCTCATTTAGTGCTTACTGCCAGTTAACTTCCATGGGAATTGAGTTTGTTTGTGTTTTTGGAAAATCCCATGAGTACTTATGTGAATCTTTATCTACTCAAAATTCTGACTGTTGACAGTTTTGAAAGTATTATCTGATGATTAGCAAAGTTGAGAGTTGTTTTGTGTCCCTATATTGGGATTTTAGTGATTGCTAATATGGTCCTGTCCAAAGGGTGAAGCTTGTGTTTAGGAGGAAGATTACCTTCTGCCAAATACCAATTAAATAATTTGTTATTTAATTTACATTTGTGATATTTCTTCTGCCACGTTTTAAGGTGTGGAGCTGCATGGATCAGAAAGGATTTCTGTGCCTGGAAGTTAAAAGCATTCAAGAGAAAACAGTGTTTCTGACCTTTAGAGTTGCCAGCACTGTATTTAATGTGCTTGTAATTTATTTGAAGGCTCCACTGATTTTTGTTTTAGGTTTTAATATCTGACACATTCACATTACTTAAGGGATTCTGCCAAAAGCAATTCTAATCACAGTTGAAAAGAAAAAGATGCAGAGTCAAATGCCTCGCCCCTTGTTCACTGTTCATAGAAAACCTCTATGAATGGGGATATCAGATATCTGCCTAGTCTGAGAGATTAGCGATTTTTGGAACAAGCATCAGCTACTTGCAAATGTAAAAAGTGTCTGATTTTTAACAGCCAAGTAAATAACTAGAAACACAGAGTGAATTTCACCTTATGAAGTGTTGGGAGTGCAGAAACTGACAGATCATGAAAGTCATCCAGCAAAAACAAAGTTGGACTTAAGTAATATATGAAAGTTTCAGAGTCATTTGTACTTTGAGTGCTGGCAAGAAGCAGTAGCCATGGCTGTTTGTCTTGCTGCAGTGATAGTCTGCAAGAATAGGCAGCCAAGCCAGGACAGACAACTGCAGCTGACACTGGCTGCTCAGTGGAAGAGCTCAGATGGGTTTTAGCCCTCTGGATAAAGTTTACTTGCTGCAGCTCCAGACCCAGAACTGCTTTGAGACAGCAAATCTTCAATAGGAAACAGAAAAGTACAAGCACTGCAAGTAGAGGCAATAGGCCCCACACTGTGCAGCATTTCTGACTGAAATGAGTTATTTGGCTTCAGAGTTGAGTAAGACTGTAAAAATACAGAAAAATACTGCTGGAAATGGAATTTTTGCCAAATTCAAAATTAGCAACTGTGAGTGACAATAGTTAGCAGATGTCAAGTTTCTATTTATTTACTTGTTTTATGGAATGTTTATAAGTTTCATTTTAATCTTTCTTTCATTTTAATTTAATTTCATTTTAATCTGTCTTTCAAATTTTCTCATGTGAGATGCAGAGAATTTGTGTACCAGCTCCATAAAATAGCATCACTGAGGCATCTGGGTGAGATTCTATAGGATAAAGAAATTTCTCTGTATGTTTATTGTTGCTGTAGATCATGTTTGTTTACACAGTGAAACATAATTAAACAACTCAGCAAATAGGCAGAATAACCAACCTACTCTCACTGGCCTTCTGTTGGCATATCACCCACCTAGCTTCTCTGCAGGGCCTGCTGATAAAATTAACATCCCTCCAAACACTAAGTAGCTGTCAGATGAGGAGTCTGGGCCCAGGCAAGGCAATGGCAAGACCATTTCCCTTCCCTGGAAGAGAAGAGCGAGGACTTTCCACAACTTACCATGCCACAGCTTACTGCAGCTGCTCAGTGCTCTGGAGCAATCGCAGGAATTGGCCTCTGCAGAGCAATTGCCACAGCTGTGGGTGTCTCCTGTGACCCTCCACACTTGCAAAGAAAACATGAAGAGAAAAGGAAGAGGTGTATAATTTTACTTCCAAGGTAGTCCTTTCATCCTGGCTGACATTGTTCTTGGTAAAACAGACACTGCAAAAATCTGTGTTAGCAGCTGTTTTCCCAATCAAAGAATTTGCCTTGGATGAGACTGTCAGCTGGCTGAAAACTGTCTCCAACCATCTGACTTTCCACAATGGGGTTGGGGGTGTTACTTTTATCACCAATAAAATATGAGAACCTTTGGATGTGGCATTACCTGTCTGACTTACACATCCTGGTAACATTTCCAACAGCTTTTTTTATTACTGTCAGCTTAATTTAAATCTCCTAATTTTTCTGTGCAGGAAAATGAGTAATGCAAGCTGAAGGGTGGATTTTTCAATTGGCTTCTTCACCAGAAGGGCATATATTTTGTATGTTGAGGAGGGTATAGATGGAATGGAATGGGACATAAGTTTACTTCTCTGCAGTTTGAAAGAGAATTTGAAAAATTACTCTTAATTTATTTCCAACTTCCTTGTGTAGGCAGCTAGACCATTGGCAAGGACTTAGTGTCCTTCACTTCAGGAATGACGTCTTGGGAATCATACATGTTGACTCTCTGGTTTCATTCCATTTTAGAACTATATGGAAAAGAGGAAAAAATTTCAACAGCCCACTTCAAGAAAACTGAAAGGTGGGCTGGAGAGGACAGAATTCTGAGAGGCCAGACACCTAAGTCCTATTCCCCTATCTCTCATTTGATGCCAAACTGCAGGCAAATCACTTTAGATCTGTCTTATCTTTTCTTCTCATTCTTTTTTCTGCTTGCCTATCACCCTTGAAAGTTCTGCACCTGACACAATAAAAAAATAGAGGTCTGGGTGGGGCTGCCATTATTGTCAGTGTCTCTGCAGTGTTTCACCCGTGTCACATCTTCCAGTCCTTACCTGTTCCTATTTGGCAGTAACTGCTTGGTTTACTCACAGGTATTGTCTGATTAAAAATGTACATTTCAGTCATCTGGAAAATTCTACAACAGTGAATACTTTGGCCAGCATCCGGGATTCATATAACTCTGTTGAGCCTTCCTGTGCTAGTTAAATTGTCCTCAGGCTTAATGTGTCCATCACACTCTTTCTGACTTCTCAGTTCTCTCCTGGACACAAGGTGTTCCAAAGATCTCCCAGGCACAGAGGTGTTACTGAATGTATGCCCAGATAACTTTGTTATTACAAGTGCTCCCATGTGTTTGATATTGCTGTGTCATACACAGAGAACAAGGGTTATGCTAGAAGGTATGGAATCTTCCTGAAGCCTCTTCATAACAAAACAACAACAAAAAAGGCACATTATAATGCTCTTTTCCTTTGGTGGGCACTGAGACAAAATGGTGGAATTAATTTGAATTTATTTGATTAATACCTCCTTTCATCTTGATGGGTGAAATTGTAACTCCAGGCAAGACAGCAGAAAGTTTGTTAAAGACTTAACTAAGAAAAGTTATTCACCTTCTGCATTTGCCTTCTGCAAAAAAGAAATTTTGATTTGAGGCCGCAAACTACAGTCTGGAGCTGTTGCTTATTCAGAGCTCTAATATGTTGCAGAGATGGAAGACTGAAAAATTTTTCAAGGTACAGGTACTCAAAAGCCTGTCTTCATTTCAGTGCTGGCATCCTTTCAGCCATAGGCAGGGGTGACATTGCTTAGCACTGTCTGCACCTGCCTGCAGAACAGCATCTTCCATCTGTGCTGTCAGACTGCTCTGCTTTGTTGGCTCTGATGGTTTCAGGGGCCCCCAGTGAGTTACATCAGAGATGGACTTTGTCCAGGGATTCAGTCTTAATTTGAATTTACCACCTCCCCACCCAGAAGCTGGGCTCTGAGGTTATTTTAGGAGTGTATGTGTATGTGTAATGATTCTCATGTGTTTTCCTCAGCAGGGTCTGATGGACTGCTGTGCTCTTTTCTTTATTTCCCATCTTTGGCATAATGAATTGTAGCCACAATTGCATGAAGCCATCTACAAAGTAATTTTTTCCAATGTTGACTTTTTTTCCAAAAGGTTACAGACTACTCTGCTGCTCACTGTTTACTTAAAGAGAAAGAATGTAGCCACATATGTTCACATATATAAGCCATAACTGGTCTCATGTTGTGCTGTGTACAATGCCTTTTTAAAAATAAGTGAAAACAGACCAGTACACAGCTTCAAACGCTAAGTGTACAAGAGAAAAGGAGGAAAAAAACCCCTGATATTCTTGTTTCAACTTTTTTACAAAGTATTGTGAGTACTGCACAGCAAATAAATGGGTAACTTGTTTGAAGTTTCTGCCCAGTCAGGACATAACTAACTGATAAAACTGAAACCCTGTTGTAAACATTTGGGAAGACAGCGATACTGACGTGAGATCCCCTGGTACAGTGTAACTGAAGCATATCTAACACCAGTGTTTCTGAACAGGGTGGGAATGGCTTCGTAAAATCCTGCTTGGCTGATGATTTCTGAAGAAAATAGGTCACAGACTCTTGATGGTCTTCTTGCTAAGAAGTCTATAGTCCTCAAGATAACCTCAATACCTAGCTGAATGGGCTTTGTATCCTCCTGCCAAACGAGGCATGGCTTTCAAATTAGAGCAAACCACACCGGTAAATGATTTCTGAGGCCCAGTTATGACACCCTTGTTCCAAAGGCTGAGGAGGACATGGCATTTCCAGCTATCCTGCTCTCATTCCAGGACTGTCAAGTAATTTGGCTACTGTGGTTCCAGGGACCTGGCAGAAGTTTTTTTATCCCTGTAAAAATTTGCTAGATTGATTGCTACAGCTTTTAGTTTAAATTACAGAACATGAGAGGGATTGTGCAGAAAAACATTGGGTTATGGATAAATCACTGAGCAGAGATGTGCAGGAGAATAAGCCACAAAATATTGTAAAGGAGTAACACAGGCTAAATGTGGCAAGTAAGAGGGAGGAAGATAGCTGACCATGGTTACATTCAGCAAAATTCATAGCTGATGGTTTGGATACATCCAGCAAAATTTAGTGTTGATTTACCAGAGCCTGACCTGTACACCAACTGTGGTTATAAACATGGTTTATTCCATGCATTATGTAACACTCAGGGGACATAAACCATGCAACCCCAGGATCCATGAGGTTCCTGTGAAAGGTTCTGAAATGTCTAATTGCTCTTCTGGTAATTCATAAGTGGTCTGCACATGCAGACCTTGCTTCTTACATCATAGTATTGTCCTGTGAACTCTTGGTTTGCTAGTAAAAATACATTATTTCATGTTAAAGAAAAGGAAGGAAGGTTGCAGGAACAAATAGGAGATGTAGTTCAGGTCAGTAATTAATTTTCTATTTCTGTTTTCCCAGAAGTTATATATGTGTGTTGAGCTATGCTAAGTACATAGATTTTGTTGCAAGTATATATGCAGCATATCAGTGACCACAGAAGCATGCAAAAAATTATCTTCACTAGGACCATGTGCCTTGGCAATAATGTGCATTTCCTGCTAAATGTTTATCTCGTTGTATCTGTGTTTACTTAGATGGCTTAATGTGTGCTTTGAAGCTATGGGGCTGCATTTGTGCTTGTTTCCCCCACCAAGATTATGTGGCAGACAAGGAAACGAGCTTCTTAATGAAATGTGCTGAAGGGAATTTAACACATTTATATCCTCTGAGTACTCCTCTTCCTCTGGATTGAAGGGCTGTGCTGTTGATGGTGAAATGATGCACAAAGGATAGAGGATGATCAGTTAAAATCCAGTTGGAGTAACTGATAAGGCTTAAGGATTCTTGCTTTGATTGACAATGTAATTTAATGATAAACAGAGAGGAGTCTGTTGTTGAACTGGGAACTGTGAAAAGAAGATTGCTTGGTGATGTGCACTGTCTTTGTGGGATAGCTGTAAACTTACTGAACTATCTTTGTTTCTTCTGAAGATCTGACAACAGGATGTGTAAATAGCGTTGGAGTCTCAAAACTAGCAGAGAACAATGTGTCCTTCAGATAACCCTCAAAACTCACTGAAGGACAAAGGGCTCTTCTACACACCAAGGCCCAAAATACTGAATTTCAAGGATAGTTTCCACCATAGCTGCTGATGATGATCTGTGCTGTTGGACTCCACAGGATTCTCGATTATTCTGTCCTTCTGATTTTTGCACTGTGCTTTCCTCTGGTGTGTTTACTCTAAGTTGTTCACCACACAGAATTCCTTGTGACTAAATAAGACATGTTGAAGCTTCTTCAGAGCTTTTGGTAATCTCTCTGGCCATATGAAAATTCATAGACAAATTAGTCCCATTGAGCCTGAACCATTCTTTTTCTGAACCCAAGGTTTTTCTCCTCTGGTTGCTGTTCTTGGTAGATATGTTCTTTTGCTGTTTTTTAAGGGAGTTCTAAGAGGACAAAATACTAAGTAAAAAAAATAACACACAAGCAAAACACTTTCCTTACTCTGCTGTGAGGATTATGACAGAGAGTGAAAAATATGTGTCCATTTAGGGAAATATAAAAGGCAAGCATCTAGCAGGAATCCATCTGAGCTTATAAGAATACTGAAAGAATTTTTGATTTGAAACAGGAGTAATTGTGCTGACAGAGGAAGACTGACTTATTATACCTGACTAGTTATCATATGATTTTATCATTCTGTAAAATCTCCTTCACAACTGTATGCAATATCATACTGAAAAATTAATCCTTTAGTTCGTCTATGTTATGTGCTTAATGACACTTAAAAATGCAAAAGATTCTGTGTGAAATGGAGACTGACTTAAAGCAGAAAACCAAACAAGGCTTATGGTATCAGCCAAAGTCCACCAAATTCACTTGTGATTTGTATCAGGCCCAAAATAACTAAATAAAATTTATAGATTATCAACATCTTCATTTTCTGATTATCAACATGTTCATTTTCTTGCTGACTTTCTACTGGAGTAGTAGACTTTTTCAACAAAATTGAAAACTTATATAATTGTTTTAGAAAGGGGGAAGTAAGAACCTCAGATTACACACTGATTTCTGAATATACATAAACATTTGAAATCACTGAATGCCATGCACATGCTTAGAAAGTAAAGCAATTTTAAAGATAATTGATCTGCTGTCAAATTGAAAGAAATTTCCAGAAATGCTTTTAGTGAAAAATAATAAATAGTGGATGAAGAACACTTCAGAAGTGTACCATTCTTATTCCACATTATAAGTTATAGTTGGAAAAAGCTGTTAAAACAAATCTGATTTCTGTAAAGGTAAACCAATCACCTCATGACACATTTTTCAACTGCAGTTTGTAATCATATCATAGGCCCAAGTGAAAAGACTGATTTATAAGTAATGTAACCCAGGTTACACCGTACGTGTGTGCAGTCAGTAGATTGACAATGTGCTGTGTGATATGGTGTGGATTACCCTGAGTTACTCTGAGGAATCCAGCTTGAAATAAAGTGTGAGCACTGGATGCTCCTCTGGATGTGTGCATCTGTGACCTTTGCAACAGTTTTGCTGGAGGACAGTCAGTTATTCAGCTGCTGTAAATCTACCACATTCCAAAACCATCAGTGCCTCTGCATTCCTCTGCACAAGCTGATACTCCCTCTCAGAAGATACTGCATTATCTTACCCCGACGCTAACAGCAAAAGCATGTAAATCAATTTATTAAATTTATTAAGGGGAGTAGACTCATGAAAAACCTGTTGGATCACATCCTGTAAAATTAACTTCAGCTTGGCTGGAAAAAATCGATTATTGTTTTCTAGAATGGACATTTAGCAATAGATTATGTTATTCACATTTGGGAAGTTCTGAAAAGTGCTGAGAATTGAATTCTTCTACTCATATGTGCTGAAAAGAACATTTCTGTTCCAAAATCTCACTACCCATGCAGAAGATATCCCACTGAGCTGTGGTGAGCCCACCCATGGTGCTCTGGCCTCAGAGCACCAGAGGTTCAGTGAGCAGAGCAGTCGGCTATGAAATGCAAAATGTTCTAGTTTGAGTTTGATCTCTGTTGACGTGCCACGAAGCAACCCACTGCTTCCACCAAAATGTTTATGGTGGAACCAGTGGGAGTTCTCCCATCAGGTATGGAGTGAACCCATTGCTGGGAGCTGGAATGTGCTGGAGAGGGAGGGATGCTTTGTGACACAAAGCTGCTGCACCTGAAAACAGAAAGATTTGCTGGTTGTGAAATGATGATATTTGTTTGGGTATGAGATTAGCATAATCTGTCATATGGTGTCGTTTCTTCCATTCATAATAGGTTGCAATTATGAAATACTCTTATTTTGAATTATATATAAAATTCATTTGGTTCATATCATAAGTACCTCTCCAAGCTTATCTGTGAATTTCATTATAATTCATAGCTTTCTCCTAAGGTAGCCCCAAACTAATCAGTGCTTTACAAGCTAATCAGCTCATACTGTCACAAGTGGCATAATGCAAGTAATTATGCTTTAATTCAACTTCTAAACAAGGAGGAGAAAAAATCAGATTGAACAAAAAGAGGCTTATCATGAACTCATGAATTGATAATCATGATTAATGTAGGGTCTCTGGGAGAAGATGTGGCTAAATCTCTTGCCTGTGACCTTTTCATTGGGTAAGGTAAGAAAATAAGCACATGTACATTGACTCAGCCAGCAGCCAAGAATCTGTTATCTCCAGCATCTTCTCCTAATCAAATCCATTATCACTTTCACATATGAAAAAAAATTCTTTTCTCTCTTAGACAATCTCACTATTAAATATGGATGCCCTGGTTCTTTATGTCACCCAAATATTCAAGTGAAAGGACAAACTGTTTCTCTAAAAATGCCCAGTTTTGACAGTGAGTGAGGATTGCCAGGTCCCATTCTTCATTGTGTCCTTGAATTCTGATAAACATGTCAACAATAATTGTCTCTGTCTAATATTTATATCAACATCTGCAAGGGAAGATGATATAAGCACAAAACAGTTTTCCTAGAGAAGCTAACTTTCAGTAGGTCTTTGTTTTGGAAAAATACTTCTGTGGCTTGGGTGGTAATTCAACACGACAAAAAGAGAGAACCTCTATAACCTCACCAGACAAGCCAGGTGAGAGGGGAACTCTTTGAGAGGGGAAAGGGAAGTAGTCAAAGTTCCACCATTGTATCAAAACTAGATAATATAGTGTCTACTCTGTGTCAGAAATCACAAACCAGGTATACCTTCTTTTCCTGGAAAATAAATCAATATCAAACCAGAAGCTTCATCTTATTTAGCACTGGCCCGAATTATTTCTAACTTGGGCCCATAAAGCTGCTTAGAAGTCTCTCACTAATTCAAATAGAACTTGTGTTGCATTAGAACTGGTGTTTCAGGAATAGATGGATTAGATTTCACTTGAATATTTGCCTTCACCATTTTGCAGAAATAATGAAAGGCATAAAAAGGGTAAATCAGGATAAGACCCAGACACACAGTCTGTCAGCTCTGCAGTTTCACTTTCTTGGAAATGAAATTGAGGTCCATATGAGAGTACAGGGTTGTAAATGGAAAAGCTTTTCTATTTCACTGGACTGAATCTAGTGTAATATTCGGGATATTTTCATGTGCCAAGAAATTCTGCATGATATTGGAGCTTTAAATTTTATTATTTTTAGAATTTACATATTCTTTAAATTAACAGAACTGTAGTTATCTGATTAGACTGAAATACGGGTATTTTAAACCAGTTAAAATAAAAATGCATTTGTTCAATATATAGTGTCATTTGGTAATGAGTTCCATCAGTTTAAATCCCAGAGATTAGCAGGATTTAAATATCATTAAAAAGTAGATGGCAAAATCAACTGTTACGTATGCTTTTTAAGATTAGGTTATATATTCCTGAACCATATAACTGGAGGATGTGAGAAGAAATCTCCCATTTATCAGGTCTCCAGTGAAATCAACTGCTCAGTTAACCAGGCTAGAAACTGGAGAGCTTGGTTTGTTCTCCAGGAGTGTGTGATGTGCAGCCTGAATGTGGAATGGGCTCTTTAGGTGCCACAGAACTGAACACCAGCCTCCACTTTCTGCATTCAGCAAGGAGCTGCAGCCTGGCCCAAGGTGCCAGAAATAAGTGACTGGCATTAGTGACATTAGAGACATTCATGTCTCAGGGTTTTATAATAGGCACATACATAGGTAAAGTGCTCCTGAAACTGTGTAGTATTGAAGGATTCTTGAAGTGGGTGAAGAAATTCCAAGCAGATGCTGTTCTTCCTGTAATAGTGGTTAAAACTGGGTAGTTGCAGTAAATTCGAACACTGAAGTTAGATTTATTTTTTCCCTTTTAATGCAAGGCAAGCTCTGTGAAAGCACAGTACTAAGTGTCTCTTCTTCTAACCAGCACCTGACCCCAGCCAGCAGCTGCTGACACTCCCTGCAGCAGCTCCTCACAGCGGGGAGAAATTAGGAAAAACAGAATTGAGAGAACTCTGCAATGGAGAGAAAAACCAGTTTAATAGGTGAAGAAAAGAATGGGGTGGGGGCAAACAAGTGAGGCGAAGGAGATGGCACCACCTCCCGCAGGCAGAGTGATGCCCAGGCAGTCTCTAAACTTCCACTTTGGAAGCCAAAAAACACACACACACACACCCCATTCTTTTTCTTCTTCCAGTTTTTATTTCTGAACTTGAGGATACATCGCATCAAATGTCCCTTGGGTCACTCTGAGTCCTGGCTGTGTCCCATCCCAGGCTCTTGCCCACCCTCAGCCTGGCTGTGGGGGTGTAGTGGCCTTGACACTGTGCAAGCACAGCTCAGCAATAGCCGAAACACTGGTGTGTTGTCAGCTGTGTTGTAGCCACAGAGCCAAAACACAGCACCATATGGGCTGCTGTGAAGAAAGTTAACTCCATCCCAGTCAGACCCACCACAACCCCAAATCATACTACTTGGTTTTTTGGTTTTTTTGGGTTTTTTGGGGTTTTTTTTAGTTTACCTTTGTATATCCTAATTTAAAATTCAGATTTTCCATTTTCTTTGAAAGTATTTTCTCAGTGTAGAGACATCAAATACTCAGTTTCCCTCAGGTGGTTGCCACATTTCATTGCTGCTGAGACTCCTTGGCCTATTCAGCTATGTTATGATCTCCGTCATGTTTTTCACTAGCACACTGAGGCCTATATTTGCTTATGTTACATGCAAAATCTGTTTTGCTTAGCCTGGCATTTTTCTTGGTAGTCCTGGTAGGTCTTCACGGGTTCTACAAAACTATTCATTTAGGACCAGTAGGAAAAGTTATTAGCCCTCTTTGCTCAATCACCACATCTTTCAAATTTATCTCATTTATGATTGCTTTTCTACCCAACACTTCCAAATCATCTCTGTTATGACAGACATCTGCCCCTGTCTTGGCAGATCATGGCCTTTGCTGGCACAGAGAACATTCTGCCTTCATTCCAGTTGTCAAAATCATTATTGTGAGATTCTGAGGCAATGCTGCATCCCCATTATAGTTTACTACCAGACAAGGTGTGTCTAGTTTTTAATCAAATTGCTGGGTATAATACCTAGCTCTAGACTTTGTATCACTGCATATTTGCATATACTCTGTATTTTTCTTGGGGCAATTGTGAGCAATTTACTTTTGCCTTCACAAGTGTATTTCCCTATGACTGGAACCCACTTAAACCCTTCAGTTTCTCAATATCTTAATTAAAATTGACATCCCACATCCATCCTCATCTTTGCACAACAATTCTTTCAGGTTACTGGTTTGGAGGCGCTGGATGCCAATTTCACTCCCTAATTCACAGTGCTAAGGAGCCTTTGTAACCCTTATTTGCCTGCAGGAACAACCCCAACCTTGCACTGACCCACTTATAACTCTCACTCTGCTGCAGTCTCCTTGCCCAGCTTCAGAAGTTCCTCGTGGCTGATTCTATCTTCTCAGGTCAGTTTATAATCTCCCCCTACAGCTTTTCTGCCTTTCTTTTTACATTTTTAGGTTAAAAAAAAATTACTGTGTTGTTCTCACGTGGAGTGAAATTAGTCATACAATTTTCCCCCTTCACCTGCAAAGATACTACAAATACTTGTTGGATCTGGGGAAAAGAAATCTTTTGATCTCTTTTCCTTTCCTTAGCATCTGTTAGCAAAAGCAGACTTTTGAGCTTCTCCCAAGACTTCTCACTAAGAAGAAAACACTAAAAATTTTCAGAATGTCATCACCTTTAGAAAAAATGTAACATTCCAGTAACTTTAAAATGTTTAAAATTCAGAACTACTAGTGATATTATCCAAGAGTTTTGTATATTTTCTTAAGTGTAAGTTGCACAACAGAATAGACATCAGTGAAGCTCTTCAACCAAATGTAATTGAAAAAAGTACTGCAGGAAAAGAGGAAGGTTGTTGTGGACGGGTCATGAATCATTTGGCACTGATGACACCGTTGACTGACAAGTTAATATAAATATGTTAAAATGTAATGGGGGTTGGTTTTGATTGATTTAATTGTTGTTGTTTATATAAGTACTTTTTTGGGTGTATATATATAAAGTAGATCACAAATTTCTGTGAAAACTATACAAAGAACCTGAGCCTAGGGAGGCTGGGATAGTGTGAAAGATAAGAAAATACAGCTAATGAGATAAAGTGAGGAAAAGGACTTCTTAGTCCAAAAAAAGGAAAAGCAAAATGGAGATAAAAATGAAAATATAGAAATCATTCTAAGAACAGTGATAAATTGTCCTTCCACTGGGCATGGGGAATTAATACACAGCAAAGAAAACAGAAGTTGGATAAGGAGAAAGATGTTTTTGATTATACAGTCTTGAAAATGCTGGAGTTTTGAAGGAGGTTGAGGAACTTTCCTCAACAGTGTTGAGCACATACCTGCCAGGATGGGCTAAGTCTGTTCTGGTATTCTCTTCTGCATCCCATCTATTTTCATATACTAACTTGATTTTTAATACTACAGTAAAGGCAGTATTTTTCCCACTTTTGTTCTCACAGGAAGCTGATTCTTAATATTATTAATGTGCAAGTAATAACAAGACTATAAACCTTTTGGGTTTCTAATTTTTCTTTTTTATTTATTTTTTCCTATTTTTTAAAAAATGTGTAACTTAGGGACACATCACACCTTCCCCCATTCAGTTCAGTTTTGTTCATTTTCACAATTTTATTATGATCTTTGCACTATGTTACATTTTTTTTTCAAGTTCCAGCTCCTTGGCAGCCATGTCCAAGTGAAATGTTGCTTCTGGTTTTTCACAACTAGCAAAAAAATTATTCATTAGGGGAATGTTTGACTAAACAGCACTCAAAAAAACCAAAGGTAAACAAATTATTTCTGAAAGATGTTACTGTTTGAAAACAAACTCGTGCATTTGGGTATGCCTGAACAACAATTTTTAAGGCAGACAGTGCTGAGCTCGTCTAGACTGTGCTGAGCTATTTTAATATATTTCCCCAGAGTTTCAGATAGGAGAGCTGACTGGCACTTACATGACTCCTTGCTTCAGTTCCTACATAGCAAACAGGAAATGTTTTTGTGCAAATGGCAAAAGTGCCAGATTTTGTTAAAGCAAGTGAAAAGACCTTCAGAACAAGGATTTTGGAAACTGTGAGAACTTTATACTGATATAAGTTACTTTCATTGAAATCTTTGGGTAACTTGCTGCTGAGAGCAACTCTGTATTTGATTTACATAATTTGGCTTTTTAATTTGTATATTTTTTGAATGTATTGCAAATTATTATGAAATATTTCTGCCCTGCATATGAGCAAACCCCAAGCTTTCTACATTTGACTGTTACCTGTGACTCTATGTAACAGTCAAAAATTTCTTTTGTTGTTTAATTTTATAAGTACAAATTCTGGGACGATACAGAAAAGTGTTTCTCCTTAATTTATCTTGCACTTCTGACAATATTTTTCTGATTTATTTTACTGATGGTTTTGAAAATATGTATCTTCTTGTTTGCAAGATTTTCTGAATCCTAGGCTTCTTTTGGTCTCTTGAGTAAGAAAAGGATGCAAGAAATAATTATTCAGATATATTTAACATGTTCAGGAATTGGGGATAAAATTCTCCCTCAGTAAAGTCAGAAGTGGAATGAAAAAGATCTCCAGTCTTGCCCAGTGTTTCTCCAGATGATACCTTTGAGTAACCACTGAGATCATAACACAGTTTAGGCTTGCCTTCTTCCAAACTCTGTCAGCCTCAGAGTAAAATCAGCCGGGATTAAGAAGTTATCCTCCATCTCCCATGGTCTCTTAGACTTTAATGTTTCAGTTCTGCAAGGGGCTGAGGAGCCTGGCCTTGACCCAGGCAACTATTGGCATTTTAGGAGTTGTCACCCATGTAAAGTGACACACACAGGTCAGTGCTGCTGTTCACAATTTCCCTTGTTCAAACCCTGAAAGATAAAGATCTTCATCCCAATAATTTCCACCGTGCCAGAAGGAAGGTGCCCAAGATGCACAGTCCTGGAAACTGGGAGGCTTTAGTGGAGAAGCCACACTGCCTGCTTTCATTCTTGTCACACTCTTTCTTGACCATCAATTACTGACTGTGACTGAGAAATGAGACACTGAGGTCAGGTTTATGATATGCCCCTTTGCCACTGGTGTTAACAAGTTTGAGTTTTCTTTCCTGGCTGAAATGTTCAGCTTCTGTCTCAGTTGACAGAAGGTGTGTCTCCTAATCTTTAAAATGTAGGAATGAGCATTGCTTTACTTTACCAAACAAATAATATCTGAAAACCACAAGACTGACAAAAATGTTTTTAGTTCTGGTGATGCAAACTGCTGAGCTGGCAGGGAAGAGAAAGTGAAATCTTAGTGCCAGTAATGGCGGTGGGCCCCTCATTTCTCCTGAATTATTTTCCTGGGACCAAGTGTTTTAGATGATTGGTTCAGAATTTTACTGCCCAGCTTATCTTTTAACTCTTCTATTCCAAATAAAATATGGAAATAAGTACTTTAATAAAACATACTTAGTAGGAGATTTGAAATGCTGAAAGAACTAATCTTATGGGTATGAAGAAAACTCTCACTGCTCTGAACCACTTGCAGGTTATACTTAATGCCAGTCCCATATGTCTGATATGATGGGAAAAGATCTTGATATCTTAAAAGAAGTTGCTGGTTTATGAATATTCTTCGGATATGTGTTTTTCCAGATGTCATTTCTGGAGTGGTTATTCTAATTATCGTTAAATAGTCAGGAACTGGCAATAAATATAACTGAAATGAAAGATTGTTTCAAAAGACCTCATAGAAACTTCTTGGTTCATTCAACTATCAGATGAGCAGGTTGGCTAGCAATAAATCACACTTTTTAAGTGACAGTTGAATATCTTTTATTTGGAGTGGTACTTAGGCAAGAGTAAAAGATGTCAGAGAACATTAAATTTAATTGATAACATCAAAATATAAATAATGGGTGAAATTTGGAGGTCTTTGGGTTTTGATTCAGCGCTCTGCTTTAAAAGAAGCTGAATAAACATTAAGTAACAACTGATTATGAACCTCAAAATGTGACCCAGTAATACTTACCACTTACATTGTGCTCTAAACTTTCAGAGCTCTACTGTGGGTCAAATTTGGAACACAAAGGGGCTATTGAAGTGAGCATGATTTGGTCAATTAACCTGTTAAATCTTTGCGTGCAAGGCAGTCAGAGGCCTGCTGTGGTTTTAGAGAGGGGTTACTCAGATCCAGCAAGTTACAATATGTTGAGAATCCTATAAAGGTTGTATCCAAGTAGGGGCCTTGTTGGACCCCTGCTCCTTGTGGAATAATAAATCACATGGAACTTTTTCAATTGGAAAAAACCTATTAACTTGTCTGCTACTCCAGCTGGAGAGAATAAAATCATAATGTTTTATGATAAATTGCATATATTTCTTGTATATATACCATTTGTGAGACATTTTTCCCCTGAAGTTGAAACCACAATGACACATATAAATGGGTTTTTATAATGCACCATCCATGGAGACTGGAGTAATATTAAGGATTAATTAAAAGCATAAGTCACCAAAGTTGATTAGAATGCAAACTAGGTCTAATTTCATGCAGGATCCATTAAAGGCAGCCAAGGTTGTAGCAGAGAGACAAAAAGACTGAAGAGCTACTATATTTAGATGAAAAAAATACACTAAAGGCAAGAATCCCACAGATGGGAGATGAAGGGTCAAAGTGACAAAGGCAATAGGAACCACAAACCAAAGAGGGGAATACTGCTGCTGGATTTCAGTCACATTGAGGGCTTCTCTGAGGTGACTTACCAGAGCAAGCTAAGCGGTATTTGGTCAGAATTGCTGAGCGTTCTTGAGTTCTGCTTTCTTGGAGGCAGAAGTGCCCAACTGGTTTTGCATGGACAGTCCATGTCGGTCTCTCACACCCTGCCCAATAGGCAAGACAGAGCCAGAGTGCTAACAGTGGCCCAAGCAAAATCAGTTTTGTGTGACAGTGGTATTCCTGTGGCCAGCTTGGGAAAGCTATTTCCAGTTGGTGTGAATTGTTCACTATTCTGATTCTTTCTCCTGATGCTCCCTGAACATAGCCTGTGACTATAGCTGAATAAGAAGTGTTTAAGAAGTGAATAAGATTTTCTGCTTATACCAGGTGAAGAGATGCATAGACACACCTTTTGTTTAAATTGTGAGATTGTGAGCAGCAGGCATAAGCATTCCTCCTTCAAAAATCAGCATGATGTGATTTGGTTGGTTTTTAATAAAACTTTTGATACCATTCCTGTGTTGTGGGTATTAGCAATTACCATGCTGCTTTTCCCTTTCTCTAAAGCTTTCTACATGCTAATAGCAGCTTCACTTATTAATTTCTAGCACCATCCCTGCAGCCAGCTATGTCATCACAATTGCTCAACCATTTGACTCACTGTAGTTACTGGTTTGATGGTTTACAATCAGGATTTTGATCCCAGAGCAGATCTGCAATAGCAATCAATGCTGAGCATGACAAATTATATCATCCTGAACCCATATTTGGCTAACTGCCAGCATTTCATCTCACTTGACCACTCTGTAGCTTTCTGTCTTTTTAATCACAACACCTTGCTAAGGGGTTTGTTGGTATCTGGAACAAGTATTAGAACTGCATTTTACTGTACCTTAAAGTCCCACATTAGATTTTATTGTAAATCTGAAGTTTTCTCCCTTTGGAGAACCATTTTAGAAGAAATATGTATAGGCTTGTCTTTTCTTCATTGCTTTTTGTTGTTTGGGGCATTGGTCTTGGAAATGCAGCTGGTCCTTTATATAATTGAGTCTAAATTAGCAACTGCTTCCTAGACTGTTTTATTACAGCTCAGTACTTCTGGGACTTAAGGTTTGATATTGCAAGTAGTCAAGTTGGCAATTCTTAATTTACAGCTGTTACTGAAATACAAATGCGCTGCAACTATTTGTTGAGGCCCTCTTCATTAGTTCTCATGGAGAATATAAAACTTTTGGAATTTTGGTACCAATATAAGTGCTATCAAATCTCCAAAGTCCTGATGAGCTCATAAGTAGCAAGGGTGAACCCTTTAAATACTGAAGCAAGATCTGTATAGTAGGAAATAACAATGACATTCTCCCACTGCTGTGTGCGGACATTACCCATCATTTTGAAACCTCTGTTAGACTTGCCTCCTGTCCTTCAACTTTCTGGTTTTAACAAAAGGATAAATTATGTGGATTTGATTGGCAAAATTGCCAAGCTTCCACCAGTAGGTGCAAACTTAGTCTTCATTCAGGAAGTTATTTGCACTTCTGCTTGGTATTTATAGTCTAATTTAATGAGGTGTAGGAGAGAGGAGAGTGCTATGAAACCCAGCTCAGCAGCTTCAGCATTTATTTGTTCACATTGGATATTCTCTTTTGTGGCTCTTGAAGATCTTTTCAATAATTGAAATTCACAGAAATTATACATATTATTTTTCTGTAGTTAATTCAGACTTTTCGGTTCTGAAGCTATACCATTCAGCATGTGGTTTGTAGGGATGAAGGTAAAGTTTTTGAACTGTGCTTGCAAAACAATGTCATCTGTAACTGTATGACTCAATACTGCTGCAGCTAGGAAGTGTTGGATGTAGCATGGGAGCTATGGGAATGACGGGGATCTGCACGTAAATTTTCCGCTATTTTTTCAATGTTGAATATCCAGTTTAGAGTTCAAGTGGAGTAATTTTTGCAACCGTAAACAGTGGTGCAGACTGAAAAGCAGCTCTTTTAACATAAAAAACCTGTTCTACTTCAAAGGGTTTATTTAAAGCTGGGAATCCAATGGCATAACTGTTGCAGCCTGCAGCTTCACTCTATCCCCTTTCTTGATTTCTTTTTGTCTGCCTCTGTTCCTATGCGGATATTAACTCTTACTTTGCTGTAGACAAAACATAGTTTATACAATGTTTGTGACATAAGGGGGGGAACAGCTAAGTTCTTCATTATTTTGTGGTCAGCTCAGCAGGATAAACTTGGATTACATGACAGGTTTTACAAGAGGGAACAGGTTGTTCAGGTAGCTGTCTCCCAGGACCTACACGAGCAAACTACACTGTTGGGTGGAAAAGACCATCTGGATCTTTCATGATGTTCACACACACACTCTGAACCTCCGGTCCAGAAGAGTAAGACTTGCTGCTTTCTGCTTTCCCTACATCTCTCTGTCTTCTCAACCTTCTCTTCCAGTTGTTTTCCAGCTTGTTTGTGTCAGTTTTTGTTTCACTAAGCCTTGCCCTCCTGCCTTCTATATCTCTTCTCAAGTGTTTCTACTCAGGAATGGTGGGAGAACTCCTATGAGTTGTTTATCCATGAAGCTTTGGTGAATGGGATTAGTGGACAAATTTTTTAATGTCAGTGACTCCTTAATTATTTGATCTGTGTGCAGCCAGATAAAGAGCCTGAACCAGTTAAGAAGATATCATATTCCTTAGTTATTTTGTCTGTGGCATTCTTTCCCCTTGTTTTTTATTCTTTAGACAAGCTCTAAAGTGTCCAAGTAAATCAGAAAATGCAATTCTGGTGCCCAAGCAGCCTCCTCCTGCACTAGTTGTCCTATTAATATTGATAACCTATTGGATATGCAGATGTGAAGTGTAATGAAGGCTGGCATGTTACAAGTTCTTGACTACTCCTTTGGTGTGCTTCACTTACCGTTTTCCACACATTCCTGATGAACCTATTGTAATTTCACTGTACGTGTTCCTTCTTGGCAGTCATAGGTGTCCTGTAGGCAAGCAGCAACATGCTCGCTGTTGCACTTGTGTGTGAGCAGCAAAAGAAGATGCAGATAGTTTTTTTGGGCACATTTTGCCCAGAAAATGCTTCATCTGAGTTTTGTTTGATTCTTTTCATGCACATTGTTCTGCAAACAGCATAATCAGCCTCCTAATGTTCAGTTAGCCTTACGAAACGACAGCCTTTTGTTCCACCTTTTCATTAAACTTCATATCAGATTGAGCTTTCAGGACACAATGCAAAATCTGGCCTCAGACATTAGTTTCTGTTAAGATTCTGTATTTGGAAGTGAACTGTCAGTTCTGAGGGAAGAATGGGGCAGAACAAAATGGTCTTTGCCTTGCTGCCATGGTAATGGCAGTGAAGTGCTGATAAGTAACAATATCCATCTATGTGTGAGTTAACTCCTTATGTATTCTTCAGGGAGAAGTACTCTGACATAGAATATAATCTTTCTCATAAAAATTTGAAGCCATCCTAAGAATTATAATTAATAAGGGATTATATTCTTGTATAATAAATTGGGTCACAAATGGTACATGTTCATTACATTCTAGAAGATTCGGGGACCATGACTACAGAAGTATTGTGTGAATTCTGTGATGTGCAGTAAGGCACTTGTACAAAGGATGACCTCAAAGTTGGTGGGTATTTATACTGCATCTGTGCCTATATATCTCTCTTTTTTCAATTTTGTCTTCTACGTTTTTTAATGTTATCTCTCTCTTCTCTTAG